>NW_027137559.1:4489008-4868746 GCF_001692895.1 Cenococcum geophilum 1.58 | reverse complement strand
AAAATAAAAACAGCCTAAGGGACTAGGTTATCTTAGCATGCTATAGCGTTCCTAAGTGTAACTTAGCGCTATATAAACCTATAGACATATTTAAAGGAGTATATACCGAGCTACGCTCCGCTATAGGTACTATAATATAAATATAAGAATCTTAATAGCTTTATACTAAAAGCCCTACCTAACTAAGTATTCCTAACTAATATAATTANAACTAGACTAATNNAATATATAGCGGCCGTGGTAGGGAATACGGCAAAGGGTACGATTAACGTTAACTATAAGGTAATTATGGAGGTCCTTATAGAGGTTTATTTTAAAGTAATTACTAGAAGAAGTGCTACGTTTATAAGAAGCCAAATTGCTGGTTAACTAGACACTCCCTTAATAAGCGAAAAGAGGTATATAATAAGTTCCGTCAGAGTATAAGAAATGTTAGAAATTGTAAGGTTACTGTAGCCTACTTCTAAAGCTTCCTAGTTTAATATAAAGGCGTAAAAGACTTTAAGGGTGAGGTTAATGAGACTGAACAGCTCCTTATAAATATGGAAATTAAGGACTACTTACCTAACCAATACTTTACTAAATATAGTGAGGTAAATAGTATATAAACCGTCGCTGTTCTTAATAACTAATCTACGCTCCATTTTATTATAAAGTTAGATATCTTTAATAAGCTAAAGGAGAGCTCCGCGTTTTCCTTTAATGACAGATACTCGGCGAACGTCTTTTATAGTATTATGCCGGATACTAGAGCCGCAGGAGTATCTATAGCAGGAGAACCTCAAGTTTAAGCCCTTTAGCAGCTTAATAGCTCTGTTTAGATTGACTATTTAACGGCAGGCTAATACACGATTCGTTTTGGTAAAGGTACTATAATCTCTCTCGGCATAATTAGGGTTTAAACCCCCTTAGGGTATATTACTTTTTACGTTGTTCCCACGAATACCCTATTTCTATTTTACATTAAAGATATAGATAAACTGGGCGTTAAGCTTAATAACCTTAAGAATATACTCGTGCAGGGAGATAATTGGGTGCCTATTATACGTAAGTAGGGTTACCCTTAGCTGCTCCTTTAACAACTAGAAAAGAATATTACTTAGAGCCATTTAACTAAGTTAGAGTTACGCCAACTACACCGTCGTTTTGGTCACCTATTAGTTTATTAATTACTTAGGGTTCTTTAGCGAGTAGGCCATAAAGTTAAGGTTAAGGCAATTAAGCATCTTATAAAATACTGCTACTACTACTAAATAAACCAGANGTCCCCTAGCCGATTTAAGTTTACCCTTAAAGATAACTACAACTTTAACTTCTGTATTATCGTTGACGTTATATANCTTAGCGGTAAGCTAGTACTCTAAGTTATTGACTTTTTAACCTCCTTCTAAGCCGCATAATTCTTAAAGGATATGTTAGCTAGGAATATATAGGATACCCTTTAGTTATACTAGATTGATATNTACCTAGGACCCCCTAATTAAATCATCTATAATATAGGAAAGAACTTCTTATTTATAGAGTTCCGACAATAAATAAAGGTAATGGCAATTAAGGTTAAGGAAGTCCCTGTTAAGGCATATAATAGTATCGGAAAAGTGGAGTAATATTACACGCTATTACGCCGCGTATATAAGATTATCTCTTTAGAACTAAAGGACGCTAGCGAAGAACTTACCTTGTAAATAGCTGTTAAAGCTATTAACAATTCCGCTAGCCTAGATAGACTTATACCTACGTTGCTAGTCTTTGGCGCCTACCTATAAATAACTAACGATTCTTTACTATCTCCCTCTATTATATAATGAGCTAAGGCGATTTATAAGATAATAAAGGAGGTATAACGCCTTTATGCTATACGCTAGGTTAATAACGTACTAGGAATAAGAAATGGCCCAAATATCTTAACTACGCTCGATCTGCTACTCTAGTCTAAAGTACGCGTATGGCGTAAAAGGGGAGGATGGTTAGGCCTATATTAACTTATTATAATTAATGGTTAAACTTATACTATTTAGATGCCTTACGGACCCACCTAATTCCGTTTAACTGTTATTAAGCCTTACTATAAAGATAACAATTCCGAGCCTTTATAGGATGCCCTAGAAGATGCCCTAGAAGAGAACTATAACTAATATGCTCTAGAAGGCGACTACGATCCCGATATAATTATAGTAGATGTGCTATAACTATAACGCGGTAGAGGTCGCCTAAAGGGATTATAAAATCGCTAACACCTTGTTAATTTTAAAGAACAATTTATTGCCGCCATTGAGAATGAAGTTAAGTTATTAATGGCCTTTATAACAGCTAAAGAGAAGGCTAACTTTAAGCTCGCAAAATAGCTTTAAAAGGAAGGTTATATTATAACCCTAGGAGCTCCTTTTTAAGCATCTAATAAGTAGAAGATTAACGGTTTTATTACAAGAGGAGTCTTTAAATTTAAGAAGTATGACCCTACTAAGTTTGATAGAATTCGCATCTTTAAGTTAAGAATGGTTAACAAGATTAAGGGTAAAGCTACTAACGCCCCATTTAAGAAATTAAGGCTTATTATCTAAGGTTATAATAATAATAGTAAGGAGGTAATTCTTACGCAATCTCCTACAATATAACAAGCTAGTTAGTAAGTTATTATTATACTAGCTTCCTCCTTAATAAAGAATAGAATGGTAGTTTATTTACGAGATATTACTTAGGCCTATACCCAATTAGAGACGCGCCTTTAGCGCTTAATACTAGCATACCTTCTAGAGTAAATTCGCCACTAATATCCCAAAGATATAATTATGGTTATACTTAAGCCACTATATAGAATTGCAGAAGTAGGAATTTATTAGTGGGCTACCTATAGCAAGCACCATAAAGAGAAGCTTTTAATGACTACTTCTATATTTAATCCCTGCTTTCTCATTATAACTACGGGAACTCTATTTAGAATTGTTAGTATGTAAACTAATAATATAATTATCTTAGGAGACGACTAATTTTTAGCTCTTAAAGAAGATGAGCTAGTGAAGGTAAATCTTATAGCAAAGCCAAAGGAAAAGCTTAGTTTAATAACACTATTACTCTTTAATGGATGTATCCTCTCCCTAAACAAGGATTCTATTACTCTACGCCAGAAGGGTTAAGGTAAGAAGATTAATGTTATTAATGCTAATTCTCTAAAGTAAGGATATATAGAGTAACGCGCTTGTAGAGCTTATATTACTTTTATCTATTAACCTAAGGCTTTATTTAATCTCTTTGTTGCCGCCTAATACCAGAAACTAACTAAGGATGATATCCTTACCCTAAATAAGCGTCTTTTCTGGTAAATGAACTATCTTAATTAGGGACTACTCTACGTGCCTATTAATCTTCCTACCGCTAAGCTCTTTGTATTTGTTAATGGATTATTTATAAATAATAAAGATTTTAGCTCCTAGTTAGGATATAAGATTATTATTATAAACGAATTTACTAGAGAGAATAACTTTATAATCTATAGCAATCTTATCTATTAGAGCTTAACTAAGAGTAAGCGCGTTACCTAAAGTGTTTTGGTATTAGAGATATATAGAATAGTTAGCGGAGTTAATATGGTAATTGCAATTAGAACTACCCTAAAGATAATTATAGATTAACTCAAACTTTCCGTTATTCCTATAATTATATACACCAACTTATATTCCCTCTATAAGTGTTTAGTTAAGCTTAATACCATAAAAGAGAAGCGCCTTATAATTAATATTATAGCACTTTAGTAATCCTATAAGCGTTAAGAACTCTTTAAGATTTAATAAATTAATAGCCAAGATAACCCAGTAGATGTAATAATAAAGGCGAACCTAAATAAGGCACTAGAGACGTTTATTAATATAAATACTCTATATATACGAGTTAAAGGTTAGGTTAAAAGGGAGTCCCTAAAAATTTCTTAGTTATGTAAAGTCTTAAGATATCTAGGAACTTCGACCGGCGGTTAAAGTTATTTAATTAGTTAAATTCTCTTGCTAAGACTTTTTGGAGCATAATATTCTGCAGACCCTAACTTAATTTAGCCAATTAGGATTTTCCATCCCCGGGATAGAAAATCGCTATTAGCTCGCTTACTACTAGCGCCTTAGCAGCCTACCCGTCTTCGCCAACTGCTGCATTATTATATAGTATTTGGTTTTATCGTATACTATCTAGTATTGTTATATCCTGTCTGTTTATATATATATAAATGGCAACTATAAAAAGAAGAGTTGCTAGTATTAGGAATAGGGCAAATTGCCGCTATATAAGGCAAATTGCCGTCACGTAAGGCAAGTTGCCGTTATGTGTTGCCGTGGCACTACCGTAGCGAGGAACCTTAAGTTCCTTAACCCTTACCCCTATTTATAAAAAGAAGAATAATAACTATTATACTATCTACGAACCGTAGCTACGTGATATCCCCTTATGAGTCCAACAAACTAGCGGTTAAAGTTATTTAATTAGCTAGATTCTTGCCAAGAAACGCCATATAGATTAATTTAGGTGGCGGTATAAAGTTCTACTAACCTTACTCGCTAAACTAACTAATTAGGATTTTCTATACCCGGTATGGAAAATCGCTATTAGCTTAGTTAAGGGCGGTAAGCGAAATTAATATCTTTGTAGTAAAAAATAGGCGACCCTATATACTACCTATTTTAGAGTTATTTATTTAGTTTAGGGACTAAACTATCTAGGGGAGAGGAGTACTGTTACAGCATTAACCTAACGCATACTATTTTATACTATCTCGTACTATCTTATACTATCTTATACTATTAGCTGGCCTACTACTAGTGCCTTAGCGGCCGGCCCTGCTATTTATATATAATACCCCCTTTCTACCTTCTTCTCCTCTTTATACCACAACGTAGTTATTTAGTTTACTTTATTATAGCACTATAATATTTGCTAATTAAATAAAGTAGTTAACGGAACTATTATAAAGTAAATTAGCGTACGCTTAAACGGTATAGAAATAGCATATAAATAAAGGACGAGCTCCTATATAGGACTTTAAGGAAGGTAATATAGTTTACCTAAATATATAAAACCTAAAGACTTAATAACCCTTAAAGAAACTTAATTGGAAGTTTATAGGCCTATACTAAATTAAAAAAAGACTAAGCCCGTATACTTATAAGCTTAAACTACTAACTAAGATAAAAATATATCTAATATTTTATATAAGCTTACTATAACCTTTAAAGGGTAAACCTATAACTCGTAAAGTACCGCCACTACCTTCTATAATTATTAATAATGGTAACAGTTCTTCCTTTATTAACTTAATTAACGATATATAATAGAAAATATAATCTAAATAATTTAAACTCCTTATTAAGTGGGAAGGATATAAAATATAAACTTAGGAAACCTATAACCAGATTAAAACCGATACGCCTTCCCTAGTAAAAGAATTTTATAAAGACTATCCTTTACGGCCTACTTTAGCTAAATAGATATAATATAAAGGCAAACAACTACTACTTAATATAAATATATAAAATATAATAGCAGAAAGCTTAAAATTAAAAAGAACTTAAAATACGTTATAACGTTTATAATATAATTACGTAATATATAAGATATTAAGGAACTTTAACCGCTAGTTAAAGTTATCTAATTAGTTAGATCCGCCTTACTAAGACCTACTATAAAGATATTAGTTCTGCTTACCGCCTTAACTAAGCTAATAGTAATTTTCTATCCCGGGGATAGAAAATCCTAATTAGCCTATTTAATAATAGAATTAGTAAAACTCTATACCGCTACCTAACGCAACTATATAAACGCGATAAGTAATAAGTCTTAACTAAATTAAATTATTTTAAACCTTTGGTTAAAAGGGGGGGTTCTATAACGGGACTAGCCCAGTTATAGTAGGAATATCTTAGTAAAACACTTAATAGATAAATTCCAACACTTGTCCAAATTCTACCAAATTCTACCAGCTTAATTAACTTTTACTAAGTTCTACTAGATCTATTAAATTCTACTAAAGTCTATTAAAGACCGCGTGCGTATATACGCACGCATCGGCTACTAAGCCCCTAACTATTTAATTATATAATTCTCTCGTTATTCCTTTCTCTTCTTTACGTAACGTCCTGTTCTTAGCAAGAGCTATATACCCTTAAATTTATATAGAATTTATATTATTCCTTTAAATCTTCCCTAAAGTCTCTTTACGCCCTTATAGGTACTAATAAAAAGCTCTCTAATACTATTAGCTAAGATATAAAACTAGTACTTATATAAAACTATAAAGGCCTATAGAAGAATACTAGGCGCCGTATTAGAACACAATATAGTAGTTTTACTACTAGACTTATATATTAATATAACCACTATATAAAGAGTAGTTATAGTATAAGGAATAAGATATATATAAGGAGCGAGTGCCCCTTAAAAAGGCGATATACTTAAGTATACTAGCTAGAAAGCCCTCTATATATAAATAGTAGAGATATAAAAACTATTAACTTACTAGGCGGAGACCTAGCGCTATAACGGTAATAGAGGATAGGAGGCTATTAGTATAGATAGAGATCTACTATACTAATTATAAGATAGGCAGATCTTAAATAAAAGCGACAATAAAAGGAGATAGTAAAAATATAAGATGTAACTGTGTGGGATACCCTATAGTTAATACTAACTCTCCTCCTATATAAAAGACTAATAAAGGTAGAATCTATAGCCGCCTTTCTATTATAGATAGAGGTTTTAGGCCTAAGTATATATGTAAGCTTTACAGTGTGTAGAATTAAACGAGCAACTTTATTGTAAAGCTATGGAAGTCAAGAGGTATATATACATGAAATGGTGTAGGTAATAAGATAAAATAGGGACAGTGATCTGCAAGCAATATTGATCTGCAATCAATATATAGGGTGGCGTTAACGCTGTCTTGGATCCTTCCAAGCGGTGATCTTATATCTCAGCACAGTGTCGGTAGTCGGTTACAATATAGTTAATAAGCATCTATATTTTAAATACTATACTTTAATACTTATACGGATAGCCTACTTAGTGTAAGAGTATATATATTAGATCCCGCCGCGCTTACGAACAAGTTCGCAAGCACTCCGTGTCTTTTTGGCCAAATAGCGACGTTGGGGCGGGAAACATTACACTTAGTTAGTACGCTATATACTACTATTCTATAGCTACTGTTTAGTAAGGGACCAGCTACTTACTAGCGTAGGTATAAATAATATTACCTAGATACTCTCTATAAGTAGGGGCCTATAAGTAATAGTAAAATAGCTTATAAGCTAAGGAATCCTCTAATAGTTTTAAATAGTATATAAGATCTAATAGGAGCTAGGTGAAGGCGGAGCGTATAGAACTAGCTAAAAGGAAATACTTTAGTTTTTCCCCTTATAGAGCTTTTTTTTATATAGAAAGGTAGTAGCCTATATAGACCTAAAAAGGGACTAAATTAGGTAATAAATAGAATTAATATAAATAAATAAATATCTATATAAAGCTTTATGTATAAAGGCTCTGCGCAAGGCTCTATACAAAGCTCTATACAAATCTCTATATAAAGCTCTATATAAAGCTCTATATAAAGCTCTACGCGGAGCTCCGTATAGGGCTCTACGTAAGGCTCTACCTAAAGCTTACCCCTTTTTATAAAGCAAATCTATACCTACTAGTAGTCCTTAGTTATTATTTAAGGCTAGCTTATTAGTTTAGGTACTTTATCTACGGTAGGGGGCGGCGGCGGTAGTCGTGGGAAAGGTGCGGCTGCTACGACTTAGGGGCGTCGGGCGCGATAACGAGATAACGAATTGGAATCGGGCAAATCGGGCAATGTAGTCTTCTTCGCTAGGTATGATTTGGTAATTCTGGCTATTAGGAATAGCTTAGGGAGCTATATAAATTAAGATAATTTGGCTTAAAGTAGGTATATATAGGCCCAAATACCCCGCGTGGGACTAACAAAAATCCGAACCGTGTACTAGACCTATTAGATAATCTGTATTCTATATGGCGTAGGACGTGCACAAGTCACGTGCACGGGGCACGTGCATTGTAAATATCTTCATCTAAGCCCAGGGGCCCTAGGTTAAGACACGATCAAGATTATTAATTAATTAACCCATTTTATTAATAAATAGCTCTATCTAAACTATCTAACAGTTATAAGCCCGGTCCGCCGACATAAGAAGCTATTCAGCTATTACTTAATTATTTAAAGAAATTCTACCTTATTGTTAAACTCTAATACCTTATCGTTATAGGACGTAGACTCTAACAGGAATCCTACCTCAATTGTTACAGGACGAGATTCCACAAGATTTCACGAGAATTCCACGAGATTCTATAAGATTCCACCTTAATCGTTAAAGGACGATCCTCAACAAAATCTTATCTTAATTCCTCCTTTGCCTATTAGTCAAATAACTCTACTAAGGTTAAGTTTGTTTACTATAATTATCCTTAATAAGCTAAAAGACTAGGAGTAATAGATCTAGCAACTATAAGCCCTTATAGATAAACGAATTTAGGCCTATGTTAACCTAGATAAGGAAGCACCTTAACAAGGTCTACTATAAGAACCACCCTATCTAGAAGTTATAGATTTTAATAAGAATGCAACCTTATATATATAGCTCTCGACGAATTAATAAAGGGCGTATAAGGATAGTAGATAATACTATAACTAGGATATAAAGTATTTTCTAAAACAAGAAGAGCACCTTTAATAGATCCGCACCTAAATTACGTCTATAGTATTGATTTAGAAGAAGCTACTGCTTAACCCTTCCTTAACAGTTAAAGAATGGCTATTTTAATTAAAGGAGAACACAGAACCTACCTTATTATTTATTAAGAAGAAGGTGTAATACTAGTACACAGAAGCCCTTAAGGGGTTTAAATATATATTAAAGTTAAACTAATAGCTAGGTTAATAGGAACACGTAATAATTCTAGGAGAGAAGTATAAGATCCTTTAAATATCTAATAGAATCTAGCTTTAAGATTTAGTAGAAGTTATTTAACTATTTAGCAACGCCTATTATATAAAGTACACTACTAAGTTAAATAACCCTTAGAAGTTAAGATCTTCTAAATACTATAGAGTAGTAAAGGAACTATAAGAAGGACTTAGAACACCCTTAAAAAAAGCTAATACTATTATAAAAGGGAGTACCTTTAATATAGGCTTCGCAGAGTAAGCTATTAAGAATTACTCTAATACTACTAAAGGTTTATAAAGAGGAAGAACCTTAGTATATAAGAGCCGGGATACTAGTAGATAAGGAGACGTCCTATAAGAAGCCTATACCTAAGTGCTTAGCGTATAGAATATAAGCACATTCTATTTAGGATTATTAGTATTTATTTAAAAATAAAAGACCTATAAGAGTTATAATTAGAGATGCTCGCATTAAAAGGGCGCTAAAAAAGGTAGAAAAGGATAAAAATCTTACTAACTAAGTTATAAAGATTAGACTTAAAGAATAAAAAGATAAAGCTTAACAATAATAGGATAAGAGTTAAGAAGTTAAGATTAAGGGAGAAGCTAATATAATATTCCTAGAATCGTTTTACACCGGTTAACTCTATCTACTAAAGCTATTAACTATTCTTAACTTAGGAACCACTCTCTATATCTTTAATAACCTTACTCGTTTTTATAACTTTAGGAAAGCTCTAAAATATAAATATATTACCGCTAGCAGCTTAGAAGTGCCCATACTAGGCTATAGTAATATTACTATCTAAGTTATAAAACTAGACAAGAGTAAGGGAACCCTATACCTTAAGGACGTTGCCTTTTATACGGACTTTAACATAAATTTAGTGTTGTTCCGTCTACTTTAAAAATAAGAATACTACTAAAATAATAAAGAAGATAATAATCTTCTAGTTCGGAAGGATAATACAATCCTATATTAAATAGAAAAATATTATAAATAATAGATTATTAAATACGTCTAACTAGGAAGTCTATTAGCGTTTAATATAAGCTAACTAATACGCCGCTAACGGAAGCGTAGAGTATTGTTAAGAGACATTCGTCTAGATACGAAAGGTAATATATAACTATAGTATTTACGTCTAGGTTATTTAGGACCTATAAGCCTTTATTATTTAGGTATTAACGCCCTAGGAGTTAAGCTTTAAGGCCCTAAGACAACGGAATGTTAATACTACAGCCTTACTAAATTAAACATTAGGTCTTACGAAGGTTCTTAAAATAGAAGATTAATAAACCCTATTTTAACCTCTATATTAACTAGACTAACCTTAAAGAAGCATATACTAGATTTATATAAGTTATACTTATCTATAATACCTACTTAGGAAGATCCTTTCTGTACTTTATAATAATGTATAGTAAGGAGAAGGAGACACTATAAGTGCTTAAAATTTTTATTAAGTGGATTTGTCTAAGGTATAACCTTAAAGTTAATACTATTAGATTAGACAACGAGCTAGGGAGAAAGATAACCCTTAAATAGCTACGATTCTAAGGGATTATATTTAAGCCTTTAGCGCTATATACCTAAGCTTAAAATAGTACTACCGAATACTTAGGAGGTATAATTATTAAAAGAGCATGGGTAATAAGAATTGCTACTAATCTACTATATAACTTATAGGACGAGATTATTAACTATATAGTNTANCTTNNAGATTAAACGCTANNNGAAAGNAATAGATGGAAATCGCTATATAAGAGGTTCTATACCTTCCTAGCTAATAGGAGATTAAGAAAACCGTAACTAGCGCACCTAAAAGCCTATAGCTATAGGGCGTATATAATAACATTAGATGCCTAGCTAAAGAAAAAAAGGCTAAGTAAGCTAGATTCACGAGCCTATATTAGCTACCTTATTAGCTATAACTCTACTAATATCTATAGGATCTGGATTCTATATAAGGGTATTATTATCTCTACTAGGGACGTTATCTTTAATAAAAGACGTTTTTTAACGGTAAGTAAATGGACATCTTAAAGGATCTATATGCTAAATTAAATACGCTAATTAAGAAGATTTAACTCCTTAATACCCTAATTAAGAATAAGGTCCTTCTAGAAGACAATAAAGAAGTATTTAAACCGTTAATTTAAGAGAAAGATAACGACGTTAATAATAAGCCACTTTAAACTTTTAATAAGTTAGCAGATCTTAAGCTTATAAGAGCTCTTAAAGACGTATATTATATACTACCTCTAATAAAAGAAGATAAAGAATCTCTATATGCCCTTTACGTTAAGTATTCTATAAAGTTAGATATATAAGATACTAATTAGGATATTATCTAATAAATAAAAGACGGGTTTAACACTTAGGGGGTATTTAACGACCCAGTTAAAGACTTATTTAAGGAAGCTGGTAATAATAGGTTTAAAGACTTTGTTACTAAAAGGATTACTCTAGCCTATTATAGCGCCTTTTTAGTAGGATGAAAGTTTAACCTTAATAGTTAACTTAACGATAGTAAGCTAAAATTAGGTAGAATACGTGATATTAAATTACATAGGAAGAACTTACCTCCTTTACCTTAGTTAATTTAGGACCTTAATATATACCCTCTTTAAGATTATTTCTAAGAGGCTTAATAAGCCCACCTCTAATCTTATTATTAAATAAGGTTATTTTAAAAAACAGATAGGAAGCACATAAAGGGATAGCAGGTCCTTAGCTTAATATAGGTGTTTATCTATAAGATGGATAAGTATAAATTCCTCTAGAAATATAAGGCACGCTTAGTAGTATATAAAAATTAATAGGCCCTAGGAGACCTACCTATAAGAGCTACTATACTAGCAAGTACAACCTTTTAGACCCTAATAGCGATTACCGCAAAATTTAACCTAGAGATAACACAAATAGATATAGTTAACGCGTTTATCTATTACGATCTTAACGAGGTTGTTTATATAAAGCTACCGCTAGGGTTTAGTAAAAGAAAGACAGATAAAGTACTACGCTTAAGAAAAGCCCTTTATGGACTATAATAATCCCCTCTATTATAGCAAAAGAATCTTATAAGCTTGTTAAATAAATTAGGTTTTAAAGAGGTTCTTTAAGAGCCATATATTATGCTAAAAGGTAAAATAGTTATCTTCTTCTACATTAATAATATTGTCTTTTGCTACCAAAAGATAGATAAGAAAAAAGCTTAAGAAGCGATTAAGGAGCTAAGCAAGGAATACTAGATAAGTACGTCAGGAAAAAATTTACCAGCATTTAGCCTGCACTTCGCTGCACTTCGCCGCACTTCGCCGCATTAAAAACAGACCATAGGCCTTAAGCAGCATCTAGGCAGCTATATTTATATATTATAAATAAATAAAAATAATTTTTAGATAGTCCATTGGATATAGTATATTTTGTAATTTTTTTTTATATAAATTACTTATAAATTATATAAGTTATTCTACTTTTTAAAAAAAGAGAAAAAAGAGAAAGAAAAAATTTTACCTTTTTTTTTTTAAAGTAGAATAACTTGTGTAATTTATCAGTAATTTATATAAAAAAAATTGCAAAATATACTATATTTAATGGACTATCTAAAAATTATTTTATTTTATTTTATTTTATAATATATAAATATAGCTGCCTAGATACTGCTTAAGGCCTATAGTCTGTTTTTAATGCGGCGAAGTACGGCGAAGTGCAGCGAAGTGCAGGCTAAATGCTGGTAAATTTTTTCCTAACGTACCCTTAGCGAGCTAAAATAGTTCCTAGGAATTTATATACTATATAACCGTAGCTAGAGGCTCCTATAGTGTATAATTATAGCACCTAGTATACGAACGCGTAAATACGCGTTTATGCACTAACTACCTACGTGCTAACTAATTAGGGGGGAGGCGCGTCAGTATATAGACTATGTAGTCTACCTTAATAGAATCGACAGTTACTATCTAAACAAGTATACGATACTACATGTATTTCGTGCCCGTAGATACGACTCACTCGTGCTATTAAGTTAGTACGAACACTGATTAGTGAGCGCGCATAGATTAGCAATTACTTGACACCTTCCCCCAAGCGATACACGACAGTGACCACCTATTTAGACTCTTAGTACGACCTGCTGGAAGGTTAGAAGTTAGGGATTATGGACTTATCTCTAACTCTATATACTTATTTAAGTTTTAGTACGGTTTACTAGAAGTATAATAGACGCAAATATAGACCTGTATAGAACCCCTACCCTTAAACCTCAAACCCTTATCCCTACTACACCCTCTTTTAATACCTCCGACGTCTTTTTTAGACCCCTTACGGAGACCCCCTACCCCTCTACGAACTACTACGGACCTATTAAGACCCCTTACGGACACCTTTACCCTTCTACAAACTGCTACGGATATTAACTGCCTTTACGGACCACTATAAGACCTTTTCCACCTACTGCGTACTACACTACACTATATAGTATGGCAGACCTAAGGAAGCAAGTTGATGAAGGCTAGGAAAAGTGGAGGCAGGGAGCTGACCTCACGTCCATACCTAACGTTAACAACTATATTAAATTTAAAGTTCTTAAATATGAATATTTTAAGCTTATGAACGTCGACCTATAGGAGTAATACTAGAAAGACTTCGCGGACTTTACGGAAGCTATCTTTAAAGCATGTAACCCTACTACTATCCGTAACCTATGGACCCTCTTATATAACCAAGGTGTATGGGTTAAAAGGAATAAATAAGTTACTGTTATATAGTCCTTATATAATATAATATATAAGAAGGACCAAACGGAATAGACTAAAGAGGAAATCCTAGACCAGTTCTAAGAAACTAAGGAACTCTTTACTTCTTCTAAACTTAATGTAATCGCTAGCCTTATACCTAACCTACTTAACTAAATTCGTCCTATAAACCTAAGCAGTTTTAGAATTAATCTTACAGGCCAAAGTATACCTAGTACTTAAGTTATGGACCGTAATACCTCCGCAAACCAAAATACGGACTAAATTACCCCCGTTATTTAAGTTATAGATCCATAAGCTATATATCCGCAAACTATAAATCTATAAGTTATAGATCCGCAACCTACTTAACTAAAGACCTACGGTAAGGAGCTAGCTAACCTAGCTAAGCTCTATACCAACGAATCTAAGTACAGCGGTGAAAATGATAATTTTAACTTTAAACTAACCATCTTTATAGACCTCTGCTAGAAGGCTAACATTCCTAAATAAGAGTTTAGCTAAGCCTACTCTACCATACTGCGCGGCCTAGCACTTAACTACTACTACACCAACCTTAAAAGTAACCCCCTTGGTGTCCCCTTTAATAAGCTATATAAAGCTACTTGTAACTACTTTAAAGGACTAGAATATAGGTGTAATATTCTTACCTAATGGAATGCGACTAAGCTACGGACCGTAATTGACAAGAATACCGAAAAATTGACTATAGAGTGTCTGCAAATTCTTATTAAAGACCTCTGGCACCTATAGTATGGCCTTAACGCCAAGCTTCAAACGGACGACTTCCTGTATAATAAACTTATTACGGCCTACTAGGAAGTAGAGCTCTGTAAGTACGCCTACTATAAGCCTATAGATACCTTAGCTAGCCTTATTAATGATCTACGCTCCTCTATTATAACGTATAAAGTCTTAAACCCACTAGGCAGCACTTAAGCCTTTGTTATAGATATTTAATATCCGCAACTAGACTTAGACGTCTACTTTACGGACTGCTGCTACCGCCAGTAGCACCCGTACTGACTAAGTCCTACCTATAACCCCCGTAGCAACCCCTATATAAAAATATACCCCCGCAGACAAACCAGCTAGAAGTGCTTTGTATATAGTAAGAAAGGATATTAGTTTATAAGGCATACCTAGGAAGAACGTAATAAGTTTAGGAAGAGACTTAATAGCCGTATTAACTAGTTTATTTTGGAATATAAAGGAGAGGAATTAGAAGAGCCCCCTAATAAGTTAATAGAAGCCCTTATAATTAACTTTAACTTAGATACTTAGGAATAAGAGACCTTAGAGATATTCCTAACTACTTTTGGACCTTTTACGGATAGCTAAGCCTTTAATATTATAACCGTATTAGCCGACCGTTTCTTTATATACTTAGTTACGCCCGAAAACTATTCCGTAAGTACCCCTGTTACAGATGTTATAGATTATAAGTAGGACCTATTTGCATATATTACTACGGAACGCTATACCCCTAAAGAATTCTACGGTGTTATAATCGATATAGATGCCTTTAAGAAGTCTACTATAGGTTATGGATAATACCTTATATATAGGACTACTGTAAATAATAATACGGATATTAATACTACGTAAAATGGGGCCGTAAACGTCTAATTCGGCATTGGTTTAACTGCATTAATTAGATTAGTTACAGTTAAGACCCTAATTGGCCTAGTTAACTTCCATATAGTAAAAGCAGACACCCCTTTCTTATTTTGCCTTACGGATATAAACAGGTTATAGGTTTACTATAACAATATTATGGACACCTTAATCGGCCCCGCAACTGCCCTAAAAAGCAAGTATATTACCCTACTAATTACACGATGATTTGGACACCCATTCCTTATATAGGGAGAGACTTTATAGACCTATATTTAGGAATCTTTCGACTATAACCTATGCTACCTTACTAGTACAGAGATTTACTATCTATACCGCCGTTTCGGCTACCTATTAGCCGAAAAGCTATATAGAGTTCTTGAACGCTCTAGACACGACGATGTTAATAGGAAGGCAGTTAATTACCTAACTAAATACTACTCCTTTTGCTAGAAATACGGACGTTCCCTAGGCTAATTTAAGTTTACCCTTTATAAGGACCTTAACTTCAACCACTTAGTATATGTAGACATTATGTATATTAACGGCAGCCTAGTATTATATATAATTAATAAGGCAACCCGCTACTAAGCCGCCCATTAGTTGCAAAATATATCCATAAAGCATACTTAGGATATTTTACGGACCTACTGGATTGATACATACGTTAGACCTCCTAAGTATATTACCTACAACGCCAGTAGAAACTTTATTAGCAAGGAATTCTAGCAGTATACTATGGCTATAGCTATATTAATAAAAGCTGTTCTAGTTAAGGCGTATTAGTCCGTTAGGCTTATTAAGCGAGCTTACCTAGCTCTATAGAGAGCTTATCAGATTATTATGGACGAGTATAAGGATATCTAAAAGGAACTGGCTTTATAGATGGCCGTAAAAGCCATTAACAACACCGCTGGCCCTAATGGACTAGTACCTACCCTCTTAGTTTATGGAGCCTACTTAAGGATAAGCAACCTAGGCCCCCCTACCCTATCTATTACGGAATGAGCAGCTGCAATATAGAAGGCAATGGCCGAAATAGTCAAATTATGGGCCAAATAAGCTGTCAATAGCGCCCTATATTACCGTAACGGACCTAACACAACCTTAGTTTATAACCTCCCGCTTAATTCTAAAGTCCTCGTATGGCGTAAGAGCGGTAACTAGACTGGACCTTATTATTTACTAGCTATAGAAAACGAAATGTGCTGCGTATAACTTCCTAGCAGACTAACTAACTTTAGAAGCACGTCCGTAAAACCCTACTTTTGGCCCGAAAATACCTATGATATTAAGCTAAATAAACTAAAAGTAACTACTAAACCAGACGAACTAGAAACGACTACTAAATTAAACAAACTGGAGGCACCCTTACCTACCCTAGAGGTCCCCTAGAAACCTACTAAACCTACTAAACCTGCCGTAAAGCGTGGCTAAGGACGCCCCTATAAGAATCCTGTAACGGAGAACTACCTAACCTCTATAGGCATATCCGCAAAGCAATCTCCGCCTATAGATATATTAGTTCTAGTATAGGAAACCCCTTTTACGGACTTATGGCGTAAAGAGATTAACGGACTACTTAAAAAGGGTATCTTTACAATTGTAATAGAGAGAGACATTCCGTAAGGCGTCCATATATTTAACTTACACTTCGTTAACAAGATTAAGCACCCTAGTACTAATAAAGCCTTTAAGAAATTAAGGCTCGTTATATAAGCTTATAACGACTAGGGAAAGGACCTAGTCCTTACATAATCGCCTATAATTTAACGGGTCAGTTAACGGATTATACTCGCACTTATGCCTAGACTACAGCAAACTAAATCCATAGCCCTTTACTTACGGGATATCTTATAAGCCTATATGCAGTTTAATACCTACCTAAGTAGGGATATCTTTATACGACTACCCTATAAGCTTAACCTATAAGTAGGAACAATTTTATGGGTTATAAAACCTCTTTATAGAGTACCAGAAGCCGGAAACCATTGGTTTAAGATATACTACTAGCACCACGTTAGTAAACTTAAAATGGAATAGTTGACCTACAACCCCTGCCTCCTATATAGCCCATTAAACGGCCTTAGTATTGTTGGACTCTAAACAGATAATACCCTCTTCTTAGTAAACTGGATATTTGCGGACGCTAAAGAGACTAAACTGTAAGAAGCTAAGTTCCTGGTAAAGCCGCGAGAGTAGTTAACTAAGTAAACTCTAATTAAGTTTAACGGAGGCTTAATTATATAAAAGGGTAACTTAATCTAGCTAACCTAGGAACGCCAAGCTTAAAACCTAAAGCTTGTTATAGTAAAGCCTATGGACCTCACTAGCTCCCGCAGAGAGACCCGTAAGACTATAAATATAAAGGACTAATACGCTGTATAGCGTGTAAGAGGCGCCTATATTGCTATAGTCTGCTAACTTAAATCTGCCTACGACTTATCCTTTACGGCCTAGGCAGTAAATCCGCAAGAAGAAAATATTAAGTAGCTTAATAAGCGCATTTAGTGGCAAATTGACAATATAGTAAGGGGACTTACTTTTATACCACTAGACCTAAGTTCCCTTAGCTTACTGGTATTTACGGACGCCTTTTTTACTAATAATAAAGACCTGTTATTATAAATTAGCTTTGTAATTATACTTATAGACCGTAATTAGGACGCAAATATACTGCACTGGTCTTTAATTAAGTGTAAATAAGTAACCCGTAGTGTACTAGCTTCTAAACTATATGCACTAGCTTATGGATTTAATATAGCAGCCGCAATTAAATTAACGGTCTAGAAGATTCTATAACTAGAGCAGTTACCCCTGGTTTTATACACTGATTTAAAGTCCCTTTACGACTGCCTAGTTAAACTAGGTACGACATAAGAGAAGAGGCTTATGGTCGACCTAATGTGCTTACATTAGGCCTATGAACGACGTGAGATTACGGAGGTCAAATGGATTAGTAGCGGAGATAACCTAGTAGACGCTATGACTAAGGCAAAGCCGTATTAAGCTCTTAAAACCCTAATTAATATAAATAAGCTTAACCTAAAGGTTATAGAATGGGTAGAGCGAGACTAACAGAGTATTTACGGTTTAGCTACGGCCCGTCGGAAGGCCGTACGGTACATTTACGGCCCGTTAAAAGGCTGTATAGTTTATTTTACGGACCGTAAGCAGGACTTACGGCTAGCTTAGGGTACCGTTTGGAAGGCAGCCCAGAAGGCACCTCGGGAGGAGTTTTCTATGTATTTTCTTATATGTTTTATGGTTCTATTGAGGCAATTACGGAGGCTATATATAAGTGGTTTTATTTTCCAAGTGCCGCTAGTGTATAATTATAGCACCTGGTATACGAACGCGTAAATACGCGTTCGTGCACCAACTACCTACGTGCTAACTAATTAGGGGGGAGGCGCGTCAGTATATAGACCACGTAGTCTACCTCAATAGAATCGACAGTTACCATCCAAACAAGCATACGATACTACATGTATTTCGTGCCCGTGGATACGACTCACTCGTGCTA
Organism: Cenococcum geophilum 1.58; assembly: GCF_001692895.1. Taxonomy (NCBI): domain Eukaryota; kingdom Fungi; phylum Ascomycota; class Dothideomycetes; order Gloniales; family Gloniaceae; genus Cenococcum; species Cenococcum geophilum. The sequence goes on along the minus strand of NW_027137559.1, from coordinate 4,849,901 downwards.
TTAAGTTAGTACGAACATATAGCTATCTTAGGAAGCCTATATTAAGAAGATAGCTAACTAGTATAAGATAGATCTTAAAGGGCGTCTTCTAAATACTCCTATAGTAGAATTAGAACTCCTCCCTACTAATTACTAATTAATCCGTTTAATACGTCCGTCCCCTAATATAGACCTATTAGTCCGTCCTATATCCCTACTAGCTTCTATAATACTATATTAGAGAAAATTGGGTTTAGTACTCTATATAGCCACTATAACACGTCCGGATATTGCTTTTGCAGTATTATCCCTTAACACGCTTGCGTCCTAAGATTAAGCGGTCCGTGCAGAACACCGAATCAAAACAACGCATAGCTTTATATAATTAATCTGATTGGGTAGTTCTTATCGATAACGGTAGGACGCAAACCAGCGTGTTAAGGGATAGCTAGTAAGGTTTAATTAGAACTTAAGCTAAGAGCACTATTAAGCGGTAAACAGAGTAATCTAGTACCTATATAGTATAAGGAGCAGAGTAATCTACTATGGAGGAGATAAGGAAGGAATAAACGGTAGAGGGAGAGATAAAGGAATACGCGATAAAGGACGAGATAACGGAAACGGTAGAAGTACAGTCTTGCGGTCGATACTCGATACCCCCGATACGTATCGCCGATACTCGTACGAAGGCTTGGCATTTACACAAATATCTAAAATTTTACTTATATCTTATTATAATAAGTCTTAGAATGCCCTAAATAAAATTTCTATTGCCTTTTTCTTTATTATTGTACAAAATATAGCTTTAGAAGTGGAATTAGAAACTCTTAAGTCTATTGATGCCTCATGGAGGCTCTGCGCGAAGCTCTGCACGAAGCTCTACACGAAGCTCTGCGTACGGAGGCTCTGCCGAAGCTCTGCACGAAGCTCTGCGTACGGAGGCTCTGCGCGAAGCTCTGCGGAGGCACTGCACGAAGCTCTGCACGAAGCTCTACACGAAGCTCTGCACGAAGCTCTGCACGAAGCTCTGCACGAAACTCTACGGGAGGCTCTGCACGACGGCTTTTATCGGACGGGCAAGTCACTAAGAAGAACTCTGTCGATTGAAGCAGGCTCTAGAAGCTCTCTATATACATAGGGTAGAGACCAAAAAACTGACGACAACGCTAACGACGCTTGCTACTGTGGACGTCGCCACTTAGTCGGTAATAGGTAATAAAAATAGGTAATAAGACATACGATGGCAAGAAACAGGGTATAAGTCATAAGGTGGTTTGCGTACAACGGTTCTACGTACAACGGTTCTACGTACAACGGTTCTGCGTACGACGGCTCTACTACGGAGACTATATAAAAGCTTTATGCAGAGCTTCATGTAGAGCTTCGTGCGGAGCCTCCGTACGCAGAGCTTCGTGCAGAGCTTCGTGTAGAGCTTCCGTACGCAAAGCTTCGTGCAGAGCTTCATGCAGAGCTTCGTGCAGAGCCTCCGTACGCAGAGCTTCGTGCAGTGCCTTCGTACGCAGAGCTTCGTGCAGTGCCTTCGTACGCAGAGCTTCGTGCAGTGCCTTCGTACGCAGAGCTTCGTGCAGTGCCTCCGTACGCAGAGCTTCGCGCAAAGCCTCCGCGCAGAGCTTCGTGCAGAGCTTCGTGCAGAGCCTAGCCGAGGAGATTCTAAGTATTCCGCTTTAGATTCTATATTATATAAAGTAGAAATCTACTTTTCTATCTCTTTAGCTTACTAGGGAACCTTTAAGAGCCTAAAATTAGCTCCTGTGATGGTGTAAAATACTGCATTGTATCGGATACGTATCGGGGTATCGGCGATAGTATCGGCCGATACTCGGGTATCCTAATACCGGGTATCGGAGGTATCGACCGCAAGACTGTAGAAGTAAAGCGTAATTATTTATCTATGCCAGCAACATATTATTCGCGGACAATTCCGTTAACAGAAAGAGCTTATAAGGATATATTATAAAGCTATTTAGGGGACCAATCGCCTAGAGAGCAAATAAGCAGGGTATGGTTATGACGTCGAGTATAAAAGCTAAGTTGTGTTACGGCTCGTACAAATGCCTCTAAACCGAAGCTTGTAGAATGCTATATTACGAAGATACTAAGCTAAGGAGAAGGGAAAAAGGGGTCGCCAGAACCGATGTAAACAAATATATAGGGTAAGCCGCCAAGGCGCTAGCTCCAGGCGAGCCAATCACAGGTCGGTAGAATATGGCAGAATTTGGTAGGTAACGTACAATAGCGCCGTTACATCACCCCCCTCTTTAAAAGAAAGCCTGCCCTTAGGCTTAGTTAGAAATAGGGTAGCACTAGGCTTACAAACGTAGGATTATAAAATATAAGATAAGGAGATAAAGGGGACATAAGTGCGCCCGGACTAAGTATAAAAGGCAATTATAGGTTAAGTGTAACGGAACCTTGTAGCAAGAACTACGGTGGGTTCGTCAATGGGCTAGGTGTGTAGGAGCTGCAGGAAGTCAACAACAAATGTAACAACTGGTGGAGTGGTTGCCCAACAGATTAACTCCAATTGTATTCTGAGAATCACTACAAGGAAGGAACTATCTAGGTAGGGACTGAGGGTCCTTAAATACATAACCGTACTCCTAAGAAATCCTTCTTGTACGTGATGTACGTGTGCTCTGCCTGCTCTGTCGCAGATCACACAGATTACACAGATCACACAGATCACACAGATCACCTCACGTGACTCGGTTACCATTCCTCGTCACATGGCTCCACTGGTTCCATCCTAGACCGTGCTCTTATCAACCAACTAGCTTCCTCCGACTCTTCTCCAAGTAGTCGTAACATCGTACTTAAAGCGTTCGTAACATTAAGTGAAAGTACTAGGCTAAAAAGAGTAGCCGCTAAAAAGTCTTAGCATAGATCTAACTAATTAGACAACCTTAACCGGCGGTTAAAGTTCCCAGATATCTGAAATTTTATAGTACTAGCAGAATTTAGCAAACAGCTATATTAGGGCTTTAGGGCGTTTTTGTCCCTATATTCCTCCAGTAACTTATTATCTTTATTATACTAGCATTCTATCTATTTATCTAGGTACTTTAGGGGTCTAGGCGTATTAGGGTATTAGTTATAGAACTCTTTAAGCTTTTAGGGGTAGCCTATAAAGTTCTATATAGGGTACTAGGTTAGGTCTAGATTATAGCCCTTTTATTAAATACGGTATTTTAGCGTTTCCCGTACTATCTTATAGGCTAATATTTTATTAACTTCCTATTTATTGTCACCGTTTACTTAAACTAGTAAAGGAGGCTCGTTCTTTTATCTAGGTAATAGGTTATTTATAGCTTTCCATAATTTATCTAGTAAGAAAATAGGGTAAACCCTAATTAAATCTAGGAGCTTTACCTTATATAAGTTGCCTATCTTTTTAAGAACCTTATATAGTCCTACTATTTAGTAGTCTAGCTTATAGCTAGGTTGTTTAGTCTTTTAATTCCTTATTATAACCTAGACCATATTACTAGGGGTAAAGTTAGGCTCTTAACGGTATTTATTTGCCTACTATTCTATTAACCTTTAAGCTTTTTTTAGGTTCTTATAGGCTACCGTCTAGGCTTCCTTTAAGCGTTTAGTATACTGTTAGGCCTTAGCATAGAATAGCTTCTCTTATATAGTCTAGGGTTTTTCTAACCTTTTCCAGTTAAAGCTTATATAGGGTAAGTATCCCATTTTTAGCTAAATTAGGGCAAACCCTATAGAGTTATAGGGTAGGGTTGCTTGGGCATAGTCTATTAAGGGTAATAGTTTAGACTAGTTATCCTAGAAATAGTTAATAAAGGGCCTAAGCCTTTAGTCTAGGTATTAATTTACAATCTCCGTCTAACCGTCTATCTAGGGGTAGTAAGCCGTAAAAAGCTTTAGCTTAATACCTAAGATTTAGGTAAACTTATTCTAGAAGGCCAATATAAACTATAGCCTATAATTAAATATAATAGTATCTAGTAGTCTATAGATTCGGTAGACGTAATAAATATATAGCTAGGCTACCTCTTTAGCATTAATATTCTTATAATAGGGAATTAAAAACGGGCGTTTACTAAAGCGGTTAACTATAACTATAACTATATTATATCCGTTACGGTCCTTAGGTAGTTTATAAAAGTCTATAAAGATATACTGCTAAGGGCGCTCTAGTATTAAGAGTGGCTTAAGTAGTCCTAGTATCCTATCCTGTAGGATTATAGCTCTCCTATAGTCTTTACAGTTCTATATATAATAATAATAATAATAATAATTTATTGCTTAACGTCCGATTTGGATCCCTATTAGGCCCACGCGGACTACTCCTTATTTACATATAGGGAGAAAACTCTATTTAAGAAAAATGAGAAAACCCCATAATCTATTTCCTTACCTTTTAGGACTCGCCTACTTAGCGCCTACGAGTCGCCTATAGTGCTCTACTACCTTACTATTTGACCTCTTTAGGAACTACTGCTGCCGTAACAAGCCTATAGACGCGCTAGTATTATAAACTATTACTCTACTACTGTAGAGTTACTAGGGGGCACCTACTGCTTGCCCCCTTGCCTTTTATTACTATTTCCCTTATAACCCGGAACTAATTTAGCATATTTTAACTAATAAGCCACTAGGTGACCGCCTTAAGGCCTTTTTATATTAAGAGCAGTATATTATAGTTCTTTATGCTAGCTGCTAAGAGTATTATTTCTTAATTGGTGCGTAGAGGGTATAGCAGTATTACGTGTTTTGGTGTCTATCTTAGCTAGCCATATTTACATCTTAGGCTACCTACTAGGATACCCACCTAGTAAAGCCAATCTTTTAGTCCTATTATTCCTATTCTTAAAAGTGTTGCTATTATATTTTCTGCCTTTATTAGGCCTTCTCGGAGCCCTTAGGTATTTACCCCCTATAGCGTTAACTATACTATAGCTTGGGTTTGTTTTACCTAAGTTAGCCTCTATACCTTTAATTCCTATTTACCTCTCCAGCGTTAGTCTAACTAGTATTGCATTATAGTAGATGGTTTCCCGGCGTTCTTATATGTTTTACTTTAGCTCCTTTCTCTATCTTACTGTTATTTTTGCTAACCTCTTATACGTCTCCCTTCCTTCTTTATATGGGCCTGGGCCCTAAAGCGGCACTATTCTTCTTCTGCTTTCTTTACCTGTTTCTCTAATATCTCTTCCCTACTTTGGGGTTATTGGTTTGTTCTCCTATAGGGCACCCTAGGATCCCTCTATAGTTTACTTAGGCGTGTCTTAATATACTTTATAATATTAGAGTTGCGTTTATTTTATATCCTTTATATTACAGTAGCTTTAATATATAACTATAGGGGGGGAATATTGGATTCCTTCTTAAGCAGTGCTATGGCCGTTTGCTTATACCCGCCTATAATACTCTAAAGGCAGGCTATTTAGACCTTTTAAAGTGGTTTAAGGAGTAATTTAGGGGGGCTCTTTTTAGTTTCTCTAATGGCCCAAATACTAGATTTATATGTCATGGTTAGCCGGACGACTGCTATATATAGTAGGCGTAACCTCTAGAAGCATGGACCCTATGTGGAATTAACAATCCTAGATAAAGCGATAAACTATGCTTAGCCTTTATAGGCCGCTTACGCCGTATATACGCTCTACTGGAGCTTTCTATCTACCTATACTCCTAATACCCTTAGGCCCTAAACTAGTTAACCCCTAAAGCCTTAGATATAAATTATATGCTAGAGATCTATAGATTAGTTGCGTTTTCTTATAAAATAGATTAGCTGGTATTTCTCTGGTAAGAATTAGATTCTATAACATTTTGCCTATTCTATATAAGTATTATAGGCTTTCTCTAGTGTTCTACAATTCTCTGTGGCTATTGGCCCGTATATAATTAGGTTTATATTATTAATAAAGCCTATCCCCTAGGTTGCCCCTTTCTTAAAGGAGTTAAGCAGGTTGCTTATAAAGAAAAGGAAGAGTATAGGTAAGAGGGGTAATCCTTATGGTATTCCTATTATAACTGCGATGGGGGGGCTCTAGTATCCGCTAAAGACTAGTAATGTTTCTTTCTGGCCTATAAACCTTTAGATAAATTATATAATCCATTCTAGAAAGCCCTTTGCCCTAAGGATATATAGAAGACGCTTATAGGGTATATTATTATAGGCACCACTAATATCTAGGCTAAGCATTAATACTATAAAGTCCTTTCGCATCGCCTATGCAGATTTAATAGTGGTAGCGAGTAGCGTAAGTGCTAATAGTGTTAAGCGGTTCTTTCTTGCCCCTATTTAGCTTTATAGTAGTAGGGTGTATTTCTTTGCCGTATCTATTATATATTCCGCTATTACCCTTTCTAAGATCTTACTAAGGGTGTTTTTTAAGGCAATAGGGCGGTAGCTTTCTGGGATTAAGTAATCTGCTTTACCTTCTTTTTATAGGACAACTGTTGTTATAGATCTTCCGAGTTATAGGTAGTAGCCTATAGTAAAGTATACTCTGGCTATATCTATAAGCTAAGGTGCTATAAGTGGCCTATAGGTTTTTAGGGCCTTATTTAGAATCCTATCTAGTCCTAGTACTATATTATTTAAAAGGCGGCTAATAGTTCTAGCCATTTCCTCTATTATTATATTGCTGTCGACCTATAGGCGGGTTACTAGTATTTTACCTGTAATATTACTAAGGTCTACTAGAGCTAGTTAGGGGAAGAACCTTTCTATAAGGATCTTTGCCTTCTTATTATTATTATTTATAGCCTATAATTCTCCTGCTCTTTATAGGGGTAGTAGGTATAAGTCTTTTACTAGGCGCCCTGCCTTTTTCTTTACCTATTTTGCTATAGCCTAAAGGCCCTTATTATAGGGGAGGCTCGGGTTAGAAGTATACTTATTTATAAACTATCTCTAGTTATTTCTTGCTTCTTTTTTTAGGGTATTCTTTAGCTAGTTTCTTATATCTTTATATTATCTCTTATCTTTAGGGTTATAGCTACTTGTATATTTCCTTCTTACTTATTATTAGCTGGTAACTAAAACTGCGCATTATATGGACCATGCGTATTGCGCGTAGGGGCCTAGTTTTAAGATCGGGCAGTGCTCTTCTAGCCTATTTTTAATTGCTGCTTAGATCCTTTCTAGTCTTTAGTTAATTTCCTTAGGGGTGGCCAATAAGCCTCGCTTATTTAATATTAGGTGGATTTCTTCTAGGTCTTAGAGTTGTTGTTTAACTACATTAAGGAAACTATTTATCTTAAGCTTTCTTATTACATATCTTTTTCTATTTAGTTGCGCTTTAGTATCTAGGTCTAGCTATATCTAAATAAAGATATAGTCTAGGGTAAGTGCCTATTCTTCTTTAGGGTTATACCTTTTAAGTCTCTAGTATAGGCCTTCGTCTATAAATATGAGGTTAATTATACTTCTAGCAGTGCCTTATTACCATATAATTACTCCTAGGGGAGTAGCTAGCTTAAGGCCCTAGATATCTATAGCTCTTAATAGGCACTCTAACTGTTAATCTGCAGTAATATAGATACCCCCCTACCGCGGGTAGTAGAGGTTTATATCTCCTAGTAGGATAAACTCTATACCTTTGGTTTTTAGTAAGCTTATTACTAATATAATATTCTCTATTTATAGGACCCCTTTAACCCTAGGGTTATATACATTAATAATTTATACCAGTCCCCTATATATTTGGATTATTATAACTATAATATCTAGGTTAACTGCCTGCTATAACTATAAGGATAGGCTAATAGCCTTACTAATTATAAAGCACACGTGTGTAGCTACTTTTGGTTTATATAGGAGCTAAAATCCTTAGGGGCAGTATATTAATTATGTGAAGGTATTATAATACGGTTCTTATATGGCAAGAATATAGTATTTCTCTAGGTCTAGACTATCTAGTAGGGGCCTTATAAGGCGGTGGTTTATATTGCCGTAGTTATACTATATAATGGATAAGTAGTGGACCCCCGGCAAGGGTCCTTTAACTCTCCTTTATTCCTTACTTCTTCTATTTCCACTTTCTCTAGAATATTTAGAGCTTCTATCTCTTATATCTATACCCTAGTTACTACTTATTTTATATAGAGCTTTCTATTCCCATATTTTGTGTTCCTATTAGCGCTTCTATATCTAAATCTATTATTATTACCGGTTTTTCCCCTATTCTTACTAGTTGGCTATATACCCTTTATAGGTTGGCTATAAATATTATATTTGCTATATTAAGTCTAATTTTTAATTATCCTAGTCTTAAGCCTACTGTTGCTGTCTATAGGGGTCTTCCTATAGGGCGTCCTCTCCCTTATGTCCCCTATAACCCTTATATCCCTAATTAGTTTGGTAATATTACGCGGCGTCGCTTTTAGCCCATTAAGGCTTAGGATAGCTGGCCTAGCCCTCTAGTATTAAAGGTAGGAAACGCTAGGAAGGCGCCTGCGTCCCCCTAGCTTATTACCTATTATTTCCATTTATATAACCTAGCGTGCAGTTATTCCCACAGCTATTAAGCCCTTACCTTCCGTCTCCTATATTTAATACAGTCTTCTCTCTCCCACGCCTTATATATGCTTTAGTGGCAGTTTATACATTTTATTTAGTTTTAATTTAAGCAATATCTCGTATTATGGGGGCCTATACAGTGGCCACAGCATACCTATGCTGCGCATATAGATTAGGTATGTCCCTATTATATATAGTAATAGCATCGTTCTAGGCGTAGTCTATAGTTATAGAGCCTTATATTATATATAAGGCCATTTATAATTATTCCTTTTTAGATAAGGAGTTTTTACATTCCTAGTATATATATGCTGACGATAAGGGAGCTATGCGTTCGTCTGGCGTCTCCCTAGCGAGTCTTTAGCGACCCTTATGTCCTCTTATTATTCTTATTATATACTTAGTTTATATTTTCCTATTAAAGCTATTAGATTTAGGTNATTTTAANTCCTANTATAAGGCGTTCNNTTTATCTTACTATCTCCTATATAATTGCTATATTNTCCNCCTAGCGTNCCTTTTCTACCCTAAGGCTTATAGGAACCGCTAGGACTTTAACTAGGTAATCCTTACGGAGTACTTTTATGCCAATACATTCTCCTAGCCTATCCCCTACCCTTATAGCTCGTTCCTTTACCTATTAGTCCTTTAAGGTAACTCTAATATCTCCGCTCTTAAGGTGTTAGACTATAATAGCATTATAGACCTCTTATATATCTCTATAAGGACTTCTATTTCTAATTATCCCCTAAGCCCCTCTACTTATTCTATATTTAGTTATATTATAATTATATACCCAGTTATTAACTTAAGGGGGATAGGTTCCCTATGCTATAAAAGCGTAGCTACGGCGGCCTAGGTGCGGTTCGCCAGTAAAGAGGAGTTATACTTATTTTTAATTTTGCTTAGCTATTAAAGGATTTAATTAAGGGTTTGCTAGAGGGGCGCTTAAGATTTACTAAACTAGCGGAGCTATTCTACTAGCTATATTAGTTCATTATAGCTAACGGTTACTCCCCTATAATTCTAGATACTAGACGCGTCTAATAGGCTTTATATTTTATTAGATGCCTTTTTAATAAAGGTATTTCCGCTTTATAGTGTAGTATTCGCCTATCTTTATTATAGATGGCTATTGCTAGGCGTAGTTCTAGCGGTCGCGCGCGAGTGCGAGCTACCGTCGTTTAATATGTGCCTCCCCTATAATGCATGCATCTTAGGGGGATTCTCTAGGTGTTTTTCAGGGTTCTTTTGGTTGGTTTTGGTCTTTTTGGGCCGGGTGTAGTAAGAGCTCCTTTTTACAGTTCTATATATATTAATTAATATCTATAACTATTTTTAGCTAGTAGTAGCGGTAGTTAATAATTTTATAGGTCTTATTCTTACTAGGGTATACTATAAAAACTTAGTAATAAGCTTTACGGATTAGTTTAGTTTATAAATTATTAACGTTAGGGACTATAAGCCGCTCTTAGTATAGGAGCAACCCTTCCTCTACTTTAAAATTGGGGTTTCCCTTTACGGCTTAATTATAGAGGGCCTTTAGGGCATTAGCCATGCGGTTTATAGTTAAAAGGCGGTTAATTAGCCCTATTAGTTTATCTAAGGTCTCCTTTATTAATACTAGCTCGTTTAGCTAGGAGTTTAGCTCCTTAAGGATTTATAGGTTAAGCTATTTGGGATAGAGAAGGGCGCGCGTCTAATATTAGGTCTTTAGCTTATTCTAAAGTCCTATATCTTATTCTCTTTAGGTTAAGGTATTAGCTTTAAAGTTTTACTTACTAAAATAATATATAATCGTAAAGAAGAATTAGGAGAGTATTTTAGCTTACTAGGCTTATTATTTAGTAAGCTGCTTTATAGTTATAAAGTACTCTAGGGCTTTATAGTCTATATATATCTTAATTTAAAAGTTTGTACCTTTAAGCTCTATACGCTATTAGGAGAGTAATTAAATAATAGCTAGTATCTCTTTATTATATACTTTATAGTTATACTTAGCTATGTTTATTGTTTTTAAAAAGAAGGTAATAGGGTACTATTCGCTGTCTAAATATAACTATAATAGGATTCTCGCTATAACTCTATTAGAGGCATCCGTTTCTAGCATTAATTTAAGGTCTAGGTTATAGTAATAAAGGATTAAAAAAGAAATAAGCTAATCCTTTATCTCTTTAAAGGCTTCTATATAGTTATTATTAAAGATAAAAGGCGTATCCTTCCTAGTTAGTTATATAAGAGGTTTTACTATAATTCTATAGTCGCGGATAAACTAGTAATAAAAGTTATAAAAACTAAAAAAGGATTAGATTCCTTTTACTATATAAGGGGGCTTCTGGTTACAAATTACCTTTNCCTTCTTAGGGTTAACCTTAATTCCTTCTATAGTTACAATAAACCTAAGGTATTTTATACGCTTTACCCTAAACTCGCATTTCTTAATATTAACTTATAAGCCCGCGTTTTATAGTCTCTCTAGAACCTTCTTAATATAAACTTAATACTTAAGTTCGTCGTCTAAGTATATAAGAATGTTGTTTAGGTATACCGTATAGAACTTATTAAGGTAATTAAAAAGAATATTATTTATATACCTTTAGTACGTAGCCAGTCCGTTTATTAGTCTAAAAGGAAGAACTTTATATTTATAGGAACTATAACGGTGTTACGGAACCCGACCGCAGGGGCCTCCATAGGAGAACCCCGTGCTCTCGCGTATACCTCGCGTATAGCTTATATCAGCTACGCGAGGGTATATCACCTCCTTACGCCCTCGACCCTTACGATCGATTGCGCAACGTCTTGTAGACTCCCCGAATACATACACTTTATAGCCATTACCCGCGTTCTATAACATTACGTTACGCCTTTTTCTTCACTAACGCTTAGCCTATAACCAATTCTACGTCTCTATAATACCGCAGACGCTGCCAGAAGCAGCGTGTTTATGAGTTACCTTACTTTGTACTCCTAAAAAATCAACAATAGTAAAACGAAATTCCTTACTAGCTACTATGTTAAACTTAAAGAACAACCTAATACCTATATTAAAACCACGACACTAATTAGTCCTAGGAGGATTTAATTTATTAGCCTTAGCCTTAACCCCTAAAGGGAAGCCTAGTGGCTTAAAAGACTACAACGACTATAAGGGGGACATTAATAATATCTTATCCTTTATTAACTACATAACCATAAATAAATAAGCCGAAGGGCTACTACCTATTAAGATTGATATATAAGACGCTAAGATATTTGCTAAAATAGTAGCACGAGAACCTAATAAATACTACCGCCTTTTATAGAACTACTATCTAAAGCTTATACGAGCTAAGATGCGTACTACCTAAGATTATAATATTATCTAAGACCTATAAGCTTATAAGGCGCTCGCTAATAATATACGCTAAGAGATTAAAGATAACCTCCGTGCGTCTAAACGCGACGTCTAATAATTAAAGAAGGCCGAGATTATACTTATTACTACGGTTACCGAAAAAAAGGGTATAATTAAATACCTATAATCCTAGCTTAATAAGCACATTTGTAATAATACTAGACATCTCTTTACTGTATATAACGCCACCTAAGTCTTTACGCCCCTGGCAACCTTACCTACTTAACGTTTAATAAAAGGTTAGCGCTAAGCAGCTTTACCTAACGGGAACCCCTATTATAGTAGCGGCGATAATAAAAGCTATAACGATTAAACCTAAACTACTACTATAGGGTCTAATACACGCTACCCCAATCCTTTAATCTTTAAGGGTAACTGTAAGGAATATAGCCACTAGAAGATATAAACCCGCGAAAAACTAACCTAGAGCGCCTACCTTTTCCCTATAGAAGATATTAAGATTGGCTATATTATTGGACGAATAAAGGGCATCCTATTTAATAGGCTTTTCGCTTAATAGGAGATTAGTAGTCCCTAGAAGTAGTAGTCCTATTAAAAAGTCCTTAATAACCTTAACTAAATATACCGCGACTATAACCTAGTGGCTACTAGTTAAGCTAAACTACGCTCCCTAAAGATAAGTTCTACTAAATTATTTAACGAGTTTTATGTTAAATTCTAGAAATATACCGAAGTCCTTATCTAAGACGACGCTAAAGACCAGGAAGATCTCCTTAAAAAAGTCACTTATTGCCTTAGTTACGCAGCCGCCAGCTATAACTATAACAACGTTTATAATATAGTAGCAGCCCTACGGAAGATTAAACGACGGCTAAACTAGATTACTACTATAAACCCCTACCCAAAGACCTCCCTATAGAAGCCCTCCGGATCTACTAAACCACTAACGCCTACTACCCTAAGTAATACCACTGGTCCTAATATCGACCTCTCTATACTAGCCTTCCCAAAGAAGCTACTAGATAGAGAGCGCGAGCTACTCTAAAAGCTAAGGCGTTACTATAGATACTATTAAGAAGGCTATTATAGCTATAGCCCAAACTACCTAATGGCTAGGTTTAGTAGCTGCTGTTAAACACCTAACCCTATGCCCTAGACACTAAATATGTTGCTATACGCCGCTACCGTATAAGACGAAGATATAGTAACGGTAGTAAAATTAGACGCGGAAGCGGAAAACGTAAAGTCCTAGCCCTAAGTCGTAGGTTAGGACACTCTAATAATAGAGGGATCTATATATTAGCTTGCTTAATAAATAGCTTAGTAAAAATAGAAGGACGGAAGTAAATAGTCTTACCTATAGAGGGAACTACCGCTAAGAAATAATATAAAACCCATTCTATAATTAACTGCGAAGCTACTAATAAATTTGTAGATACCTAATTTATGCGTACTTATAACCTACCTACCTTACCCCTTACTAAAGCCCGCGCCCTATAACTTGCTAACGGTAGTTATACTATATAAAAGTTTACCTATATAGTATAACTCTACCTAAATATAAACGGATACTAGGAGGAGCTCTGGGCCTATATTATACCACTTATAAACTACCCTATTATCCTTAGAATAAACTAGCTTAAATAATATAACCCCACTATTAACTGGTAAAAGAGAGAAGTAACCTTTAACTCTAAATACTATAGAGAGACTTGCCTAGGGTACGGCCTAGCCGCCTCTATCTACTCCCTAGGATATTAACCTAAGGAAACCCTTATTACCCTACCTATAACTAACTACTACTATATAAGCGCCGCGGCCTTCTACCATATAGCACGTAGAAAAGGCTAGACCGTTGCCGTAGCCTCCTAATTACGACTATATAAGCTTAATAAAGATTAGAACTACGTCCTCTATAGTAATAGGATAGATATAGTTAACCTCCTAGAAAATAATGCCCCCGTAAAACTTTACGGACTTTTACCCTTAGACTTTAAGAAGTTTATAAAGCTTAAAAAAGGACTTACTAATAAGGAACTCCGCAAGCTCCTCCCTAAGAGATACTATAACTTTATTAACGTATACTTATAAAAGAGCGTAGATATACTCCCCCTACATCGACCTAATAACTATACCATTAATATTAAATAAGGAAAAACGCCGTCCTATAAAAGACCCTACCTAATATTAAAAGACGAACTCCTAGTTATTAAAAAGTATATTAACAAACACTTTAATAAAGGGTTTATTCGTCCTAGCATATCCTTAACAGCCGCCCCTATCCTCCTTACTAAAAAGCTAAGAAGAGGTATTTAATTCTACGTTAACTATAGAGGATTTAACGCTATTATAATTAAGAACTAATACCCCGTACCGCTTATACATAAGATCCTTAAACGGCTTAGCCAAGCCAAAATCTATACTAAACTCAATATTATTGCCGCCTTTAACCGCCTCTAAATACGGGAAGGTGATAAATAAAAAACTGTATTTATATCGCGCTTCGGCTAATTTAAATATACCGTTATACCTTTTAGCGTATATAACGGCCTAGGCAACTTCTAAAGCTATATTAATAATGCCTTACGGGACTACCTTAATAACTTCTACTCTGTGTACCTGGACGATATAGTTATTTATAGTAATAACCCTTCTAAGTATACTGAGTACGTTTAAAAGGTTCTATAGCGCCTTAAAGACGTAGGACTTTATATTAATTTAAAGAAGTGCGAATTCTTAGTTATAGAAGTAAAATACCTTAAACTAATTATTACTACTAAGGGTGTCTATATAGACCCCAAAAAAGTATATATAATTACTGGATGGCAAACCTCTACTTATATTAAGGACGTATAAGCCTTCCTTAGTTTTGCCAACTTCTATTAGAAATTTATATATAACTTCTTAGGTGTTATAGCACTACTTATAGCAATAATATAAATAAAGGGCCTTTCCGTAAAAGGAAGGAAAATATATCTACGTTTTATCTGGACGCCTAAATACAAAAAAGTGTTCCAAGACTTAAAAGATACGTTTACCAAAGCACCTATCCTAGCTTACTTTATACCAGGACAATAACTCTATCTTAAGACTAACTCCTTAAACCACGTTAACGCAGGCGTCCTCTCCTAAATAGGTAACGACGGTCTCCTCTACCTAGTCGTATTTTACTCGTCTAAGCTTATACTATAAGAATGTAACTATAAGATCTATAATAAGGAACTCCTCGTAATTATATAAGCGTTTAAGGAATTCTAACTAGAACTCTCCTTAGTAGAACCTAACTAGCTAACTAAGGTCCTTACGGATTATCGCAACCTTAAGTACTTTATAACTATAAAATAACTAAACTAACGCTAAGTATGTTAGAACGAGTTCCTTTCTAATTTTAACTTTAAAATCGCATATAGGCTAGGAGTATAAGGTACTAAGCCTAATAGCCTAACACGCCGTTCGCAAGACCTTCCTTAGTTAGAAGATAACCCTTATAATTAATTCCAATAATAAATAATCCTAAAAGCACGAAACTTAGCCCTAGGTATACTACCTAAGACAGAATTAACTACCCTTTAGCTTTATACTATAGAACTAGAGTTACCCCCTAAAATTAACGAACTTATTACCGCAGTATATAATACCCCTATTGACCTATTACTGTATTAACTAATTGCCGTAAAGATTGCCAGTACCCGTATACTACCTACTAACCTTTAAAGCTTAGGCTAGATTAATATAGCAGCCTTAGAAGTAAAAGAGAATAGGCTCTATTATAGAGGCTATCTATTTATCCCCAACTTAGAAGACTTACAACAGTAACTAATCTAAATAGCCTATGACCTCCGATTAAGCGGCTACCTAGGTAAAAAAGGAACCTATAAGCTTCTTAGCCGATACTACTTCTGGCCTAAAATAATAGACTTAGTTAAACGCTTTATAAGCGCCTATTACGGCTATAAACGTATTAAAGCATTTTATATAAAGTACTAAGGACTGCTATACCCTCTACTAGTACCTATACGATGATAGGCAGATATCGCTATAGA
The DNA here is from genome assembly GCF_001692895.1 of Cenococcum geophilum 1.58. Taxonomy (NCBI): domain Eukaryota; kingdom Fungi; phylum Ascomycota; class Dothideomycetes; order Gloniales; family Gloniaceae; genus Cenococcum; species Cenococcum geophilum. Next base: position 4,834,006 of record NW_027137559.1, on the reverse strand, counting down.
TTTCGTTGTTAACCTACCACCTTATAAATAATATGGCCGAACCTATAAGAACATCCTTATAATAGTATGCCAACTTATAAAAGAACGCCACTACGTCCCAACTAAAGGCGTAGCCGTAAGCGACATTGCTAACGCCTTCCTCCGCGAAGTCTACCAACTATATAGGTTACCTAACTCTATTACGTCTAACTAAGGCACGTAATTTAACTCTAACGTATAGAGGCGGATCTGCTAACGCCTTAGTATCTCCGTTAAGATATCTATATCCTTTTATTATAAAACTGCAGGATAACTAGAAAACGCTAACGCTAGTATAAAGGCGTACTTATAATAGGTAGTCGCCTATAGTTAGGACGACTGGGTAGACTACCTTTCGCTAGGTAAATTCGCAGTAAATAACTACGTCTTAGCCACTACAGGACTTACCCCGTTTTTTGCGAATAAAGGATATTACCTATAATCCGGCATAGAGCCACCAGAGCCTATTGATAAGAAACTACTATATAGAAAACGCCTTAAGATGCTACTTGCTAATTAATATATAGACTATATAAAAGACCTACTTAACTACTATAAAGGAGAGATGGCCTAGGCCTAAGCGAAACAAGCTTACTTTGCCGACCGCTATAGAATACCACTACCTAAGATACGTGTTAGCAACTGGGTATAGTTAGATATACGCAATATCTCTATATAAAGACCTATAAAGTCACTTAATTATAAGAACCTTAGCCCCTACTAGATTAAACGAGTTATTAATAGAGGAGCTGTATATGAACTAGAGCTCCCGCCTACCTTAGCTACCTGTGGGATATAGCCCGTATTTTACCTATAGCTACTATACCTTTACCAGCCTAACCCTCTACTAGGACAAATATAGCCTAAACCCCTACTAGTATTAATCTAAGATAAGAATAAAGACGAGAACTATAAGGAGTAGACCATTAAACGAATTATTAACTCTAAATACTCTAGTAAAGGCAGAGGACGGCGGCTCTACTATAAAGCTACCTATATAGGATTTAATATAGATTAGCCGGAATGGCAACTATAGGAAGATTTTAAAAATGTAAAAGATCTAATTAGCGATTTCTACTATATAAACCTATAGAAACTAGGCCTAAGCAGAGATTTCGTACCTAATCCCCTATAGAAGCCGTCACAGCTAAATTGTTGTATATTACCGTTACGTAACTACTCTAATAAGATATTAAGGAATTTTAACCGCCGGTTAAAGTTGTCTAATTGGTTAGATTTTAGACGCTAAGGAGAAGCTAACTAATTAGGATTTTCCATCCCCGGGATGGAAAATCGCTATTAGCTTACTTGCTACTAGCGCCTTAGCGACACCCTTGCACCTTACTAAGTCCCTAACAGCCTCCTTCCCCTCTATAGCCTAGTACCTTCGTATAGTAGCAACCTATAAGCTTTAAGTTAGAAGCACCTATATAAGCCCGTTATACCTATAACGATATTCCTTCTTCTAGATACTCTAAGTATTTCCCCCTATATATATATAGCAACCACAGCGTCGCCAGAGCTCCGCCTTAATAGGAAGGGGGGTAATATTACGGAACCCGACCGTAGGGGCCTCCATAGGAGAACCCCGTGCTCTCGCGTACACCTTACGTACAGCTTATGTCAGCTACGCGAGGGTATATTACCTCCTTACGCCCTTAACCCTTACGATCGATTGCGCAACGTTTTATAGACTCCCTAAATACATACGCTTTATAGCCATTGCCCGCGTTCCGTGACAATAAGGTACTGGTTTTTTTAAGTAATAGTGTTTAGCTTTTAATAGTCGATATAAAAATAAAGGCCTTTATTAGGCTTTTTTATAAATAGAATAAAAGAAGTAAAAGGGGCTTAACTTAGCTTAATAAACCCTTTATCCAGGTTATTAATTAAGTACTACTTTATTACTTTTAGCTTATCCATTAATTATTAGTAGAGGGGGCTATAGCCTAGCAAGTTATTAGCTTCTAATTAAATCTTATAATTATATGTCTAGTAAGGAGGTAACTTATCTAAGGCCGCTTTTAAGAATGCATCCTTATAATTTATATAAATAATAAAAAGGAGGCGTTTAACTAGTTCCTTATTAGTTTCCTTAGCCGGCTTTTCCTCCCTATTATTAATAATTTGGTTAATCTTATATAGGCTTATTATAAAGACCTTATTATCCTTCCGGTATATATTAAAGTAGAACACTATAGCACTAATTATAGTAATATCTACTATAGGGGGTTTATATAATAATAGGGGTATATATAACTTTAGGGGCTTCTAGGGTACTAGCGTTATTATTACTCCTTTTAGCTCCTATTATATCTTTTAGAGGTTACCCCTTATATCCTATTAATACGTTCTTTTTTATACTAGTTAGATCTACGCAACTTAGACATTATCTACGTTACTCTCTATCCCGCTTCCGTACGTAAAGTCCTCTTTAGACGTATTGCTTTAGGAGAGTATTTTTATTAGTATAGAGTTCTTTCTAGCTTCGCGGCGGGCGTCTTTTTAAGTAAAGGCTAGGTTATAGGCCCGGATATTCTACTAATAGATAAGGTTAGCCTTTACGGCTAATATCTTATAATTAGTTCGGATTTCCCTAATAAATAAGGGTAGTTTTAGTCTATCCTCCGGCTAGATAAATTGCCTTTATTATACGTTTAGCCAAATATTAAAATAGGACATCTATTTTTAGCTAAGGATTATATTGTAGGACCCTAGGTCTAGGATACAGAAAGGAATACTATATTAGCGTTGTCCGTTAAAAGCGATATATAACTTTAAGATATAGGTAACCGGCCGACTAGCTTAGCTATTATAGCCTTTTACCTAAACAGGCTTCTCTAATCAGGTAGCTTTTATATTTAGAAATTTAGCAATATTATTTATATAGGCAGTATTTATAAAGGCAAAGCTATTTGCTCTAGTGTTAATAAGGGCGGTTATATTTACTCTATATCTATTTTAAGATACTATATATAAAATGGTAAAATGCTTCCTACCTATTAACTAACTAAGATTAATCTCTTTAAGATTAATAGAGTACCCTAGGGGGGAGTCTTTCCCTAGGGCTCTTTTTTTCCTAACTCGTTAGACATTTCTTCTTCCTCTATTTCCTTAATATTGCCTATATCCTTTAGCTCTAGGTAAGATAAGGCAAAGTAACCCTCCTTATTATAGTTATAGCACGTAGCCAAAATAGGGTTAATTAGGGTATTGCGACAAGTACTAGTTAATAGTATGGTACGTAATTAGTTGGGCGAAGCTCGCTAGTGCGTAAATGTGACCGCTTTTGGTATAAGGGCTATTATAGCTTATCTTTCTACTCTAGCTCCTATAAGTATAGTTAATAAGTTTTAACTACTATAAGCCCTTTTTTATTAATTAGAACGGGCGTTAATTCGCTTTAGTTTTAAGTTAAGTAATAAATATTAGGCTGCGAGTTTTTAGTAGGTTAGTAGGTCGTCTAAAGCTACCACAATCTTCTCTTATAGTTAAACCGTTAGCTTGTTATATAGGTCCAAACAGTAGTTCTTAAGGGGAATTTAGCCTTTACCTGTAACGGAACCTTGTAGTAGGAACTACAATGGGTTCTGTTAATGGGCTAGGTATATAGGAAATGTAAAGATAGTAGTTAACAACGTAATAATAACTGGTAGAGTGGTTGCCTAATAGATTAACTCTAATTATATTCTAAGAATTACTATAAGGAAGGAACTATCTAGGTAGGGACTAAGGGTCCTTAAATATATAACTATACTCCTATAAAATCCTCCTTATACGCGATGTACGTATTATATATAAGGTACGTAAGTTCCCTTTATTTCTCGCGTTTCTTATATAGCACCTTATATAACCTTGGCTATTATTCCTTATTATATAGTTCTACGGGTTCTATCTTAAACCGTGCTTATATTAACTAACTAGCTTCTTCCAACTCCTCTCTAAGTAGTTATAATATCGTACTTAAAGCGTCCGTAACACCATCTCCCTTCTCTCTATCTTTATCCTCAAAGATACCTAGCATCTTTAGGTCGTTTACTAGAAGTATAATATCCGTCTAATTAATTTAGTTAATATTGTTACTTATAATGCCTAAAGCTTTTTCTTCTTTATACGCGTAATATCGTGCTCGTACTGTTGCTATAATATTATCGCTTAGTAAAATAATGCTATCTCCGTGTTCTCGTTACTTAAAAGAGGGGCTAGTATATATTATATTGGCGAGTTCTTTATCTTAGTAACCCTCCTTTTATTTAGAGTATACTAAAGCAAACGTTTAATCGTCTTACGATATTTGCTTTACTTCTAACGCTAAGTATACGCGTTCTATAACTCTTAATAGTCTTTAAGTTCCCTAAGTAATTTATTATAGGGTCTTATATTTAATCTACTACTATAAAGCTTAATAGTAATCTGGTATAGGCCCTTATTAAGCTTAAACGTTCTTAGAATGCGGAATAGAAGGCTCTAGATGCTTACATTACAGTATCTACCCGTCTACTTTATCTTAAGAAAGTGTATAAGAAGGTCCGTTCTAAGAAGTGGAAACTTATAAAATAGGGTCTTTAGGAACTGGGTAATAAGAGAACTAACTCTCCTCCTATAGTAAGGGGAACAACTCTAAGTAGTTTGGTAGTCGCTTTTCCTACGTCCCTCTTAAATAACTTATTCTTTAACGATCCTTTTTTATTAATATTGCCTAACCTATTTTCTTTTAATACTCCTATACCTTTCCTATAGCATTCTTTAAATTCTCTAGTAGCTTTTAGGTAGTCTTAGTATAGCCTATTTACTTAACCTTATACCATATTTTATTATTAATGCCCTTATAACTAATAATCTTTAAAACTTACTATTTATCTTCTTTTTAACCTTTATACGTGTCTGCCTTATAGACTAGTGGCTTAATATTCCTATATACTAGCTTTAGCATTATAATATACTATATAGGGTAGATCTTTATTTTAGCTAATAGGTTTAACTTAAATGTGACTAGTAAAATCCTCTATATAATTTTAAAAGGTCCTAGTCTAACGTAGTCCAACTTCTTACTTAGTTATTAACTTTTGAAATTTTTATATAGTAGCTATACTTTATCTCCCTCCTTAAGATCTAGTCCCTTAGATCTCTTAGTATTATAGTACTTTTTTATTCTTTACTATACTGCTTTAGCTGTTTCCGTAAGGTTCGCATAAAGATTTATTAAAGTCTTTATTCTTTACTTAGCTTTACTACTCGTTTTCTTTACTTAACGTAGTAATAATAATGTTTTTAGCTTATATCTATAATTCGCCTTAAATAGTAATATACCCATTCCTTCTTATGGTGTTGCATTATATATAAACTATATAACTAGTAATAGCAATACCTAATTATTCTATATGTGATTAATATAATGCCTTAAATACTATTTTAGTATCTAGTTTAATCTTTCCGTTTAACCGTCTATCTGCGGATAATATGCGGTAAAAGTTACTACTTAAACTCCTTATTCCGCTAAGAATACCTCCTAAAATACTACTATAAATCTTAAATCCCTATCTAATATAATTTTACTTAATACTCTATGTCTTATAAACACTTCTTTAATATAGATTCTAGCAATATCTTCCGCTAAGATTTCTTCCGTATAGGCTATAAAGTATCCCTACTTTATAAGCTTGTCTACTATTACTAAGATTATATTATGCTCTTATCTGGTAATAGGATCTCTTAACTTTAGTAACTTAATAATAAAGTCCTATAATATAACCTCCTATAGTCTCTCTAGTGTTTTAATAGGTTATAGCCCTCTATACGGCTTATACCTTATTAGTTTATTCCTTTAGCAATCTAGATACTCTTTAGTAACTTTTCTAGCTATTCTCTAGATTCTATTAATAATATACTCCTCCTAAAGTCTTAACACTAAGCCTATGGCTCTATTATATCCTTAAGTTAATCCCTTATAGAAGTCCTCTATAAACTACTCTACTATACTTCTTAGGATATACTTTACTTTTTAATTTTCGTATATATCTAACTATAGATCTTCTAGCTATACCTCTAGAATTCTTTATACCTAAAAGCTTTCTAATATCTCATAGACCTTTTCTAACTCACTCTCTTAAGTTATTGTAATTTTTAGATAATTATACCTAATTAGTCTATCTATATCTTTTCGTAGTAAAGCCCCTAATAGCTTATTATTATTTTATAGTTTAGCCTTTTAACTTAATATATTGGCTCGCGTGTTATCTATACCCTTAGTATACTAAATCTTAAAATAGTATTCTATAAGCATCTCTGCCCATCTAACCTATCTTTAGTTAAGTTTTTTTATTATTAGAAATCCTATTAGGTTTTTATAATCCGTTTTAACTATAAATAGTTTTTCTATACCTTATAAGAATACTCTCTATTTCTTTAGTGCTATAACTATACCTAATAACTCCTTGTTATAGATGTTATAGTTTAACTCTGGTAATATTATCTTCCAACTATAATATACTACTAGATACCATCTATCTGGATACCTTTATATAAAATATACTCCTAGTATAAAGTCTAATATATCTATTTCTATGACCGTCTCTAGTCCTAGTTAATAGATTTTAAGAACTAGCTCCTAGGTAAACAACTCTTTAACTTTCTTAAAGAGTTCTTACTGTTCCTCTTCCTATACCTATAGTTCTCCTTTCTTCATTAATTATATAAATAGTTTAATATCCTTTAACTATTACGCTATAAACCTTCTATAGTAATTGCAAAACCCTAGGAACAATCTTAACTATATAACGTTCTCTAGTTTTTACTAATTTACTATAGCCTTAATCTTCTTTAGATTTATACTAAGTTAGCCTAGTTTAATAATAAATCTAATAAAATTGGTCTTCCTAGTAAAGAACTCGCATTTCTTAATCGCTACTAGCATTTATTCTTCCTATAGTTTCTTTAAGACCTATTTAACATATTCTCTATACTCTTTCTTACTTATTAAGTAGATAATAATATTATTAAGGTATACTATAACAAATTTATCTAAATATTCTCCTAATATATTATTAATATACTTCTAGAATATTACTAGTGCGTTTATAAGCCTAAATTGCATAACTAATAGTTTATATAGTCCTTTCTTTAACCTAAAGGCTGCCTTTTATTTATTGCCTTCCTTAATTCTAATCTAATAGTACGCCTATCTTAGATCTATCTTCGTAAAGATTTACGCATTGCCTATTCTATCTTAAATTTCACTAATTAAGGGTAAAGAATACCTATCCTTTCTAGTAATGCTGTTTAACTATTTATAGTTAATATATAGCCTTAGTTTGCTATTTTTTTTGGTATAAATAGTACTAGATAACCCGCTAATAACTGTAATAGTCTAATATATCCCTTTTATAAGTTCTCTTAGATAAACTCTTTTAATGCTCTACCTTCTTCTTTGGTAAGCTTATAGATTAGAAAAAACCTTAGACTTATTCCTAGTTCTAATTCTATTTTATAGTCCTATACTATATATTTTAACAGCTTTTCACTCTTAGGTAACTATAGTTTCTTACTATACTTATAGTATCTTTTTAGTATATAGCTTAGCCCTTTTTCCGTTTCTTTATAGGTCGCTCCTACTTAGTACTATACCAATTTAGCTTATTATTGTATCTTATGGCGTTATATATCTCTAATATTAACCTAACCTATAACCTAATTAATCTTTAGATTATATTTTTATAACTAAGGCATTCCTAGTACTACCTTATTATTTCCTAATAATAATATATCGAAAGACATCTTAACTTATCTTCCTTTAATGGTTAGCTAAATAGGTCCTATTTTAAGATTAATAATACCTCCTCTATAGGCTATCAGATCTCCTAAAATTATTACTAATAGATAAGGACGTTCCTTTTACCTATATAGTAACCCCATTTTTTTAACTACTGCTAGTAAGATATAGTTTCTTATTGCTCTACTATTTATTAATACCTCAAACTATTAATTTTACTATTTAACTTATAAATTTAGGTGTTGTTCTTAAATTCCTTTAAGGGTCTAAGGCTCTACCACTAGCTCCCTCTAGTCTTATAGGCCTCTACTTTTCCTAACTACTAGCTGCTAGATCCTATTTATACTTAGTCTAACTTAGGCTAATACTTAGTTTATTTTTTATCTTTAATATACTATAGATAGGTATTTTCTAGACATTCCCACCATTGTTATCTATTTAGGTATTCTTTTATAAGAAATCTTTTTAGTTAAAGTATTAAGTCCCCTTATTTTTAAACTTCTACTAGGTGCTAACTATATATATACTTAGCATTTTAATACTTTACCTTATCCGTTATCTAATACATCCTTATTAGATACTTCCAATTTTTGTCCTTTAGTGCTCTATATATATTACACGTATTATCTACGTATGCTATCTATAATAGTATGTAATATACTTAATGTCTTAGGTTAACTCTTGGTTTGTCTTCGTCCTAAAGTTTAAACCTTTTTTATGTTAATCTAAGCGTTGCGACTTTGTTTATAGGTACTAAAATTCGCCTTTCACTTCTCTAGTCCTCTAATTACTTCTTTAGATCTTTTAATATTATAATTAAGGCCCCCTTAATATAAGTTATAGCCTTCTCTATAATCGGGTAGTTTTAAACAACTTTCTCGTCTAACTATATATAGAAATCCTCCTATTTATTATTATGTCGTTACCTATACCACTTTTAGTACAGCTACTTAAGTATATATAGCTTGTCCGTAAGGAAATATCTCTTTATTACTACGTTGTAACAGTCTTTAGTATGTTGTTCCTTAAACCTAGTAGGAATTCCTAAATCCTCTTCTTGTTCTAGTTTAGTAAGCTACTTAGCTCTTAGTATACCTACTCTAGGCCTATTAGTAATCCTTTATACTAGCGCTCTGTCCCTTATATGTCCTAATATACTAGATTTCCGTTCTTGCTATAAGGTAATTCTTGCCCTAAATTCCTCTATAGTTTCCTTTATATTACGTCTTATAAGTAAATCCTTAAAGTCTTCGTGCTTCTTAATCTTAGTATTAACTTTTTAATCTTTAGGCTAAACACTATATTCCCCTAGTAAGTCTTTTAGGTCTATATATCTATCTCCTAATCTAATTACTATTTGCGCTATAGATTCTCTAATCTATAAAGAAGCTTCTTATCTCTTACTTATAGGTGTCCTAATTCGTGCTCCAAATTCTTAACCCCTTAGATTCTTTAATCCTAAGCTTGCTTCTAACTTAAGCTTAGCTCCAGCCTTAGTCTAACTAGGCTTTACTAGTGTCTTTATCTTATCTTAAGAGTCCTAGATCTTACTTATCTCATCTTAAGAGTCTTATACTGTTAGGAATTCTTATCCTAAGCTTATTTGTATATTTTTAAACTAAGCTACTACTCTACTCTATCGGTTTCTGTCCATTATAGGTCTTTAAGCTTACCTTATCTCGTTTTAAGAATCTTAGTTGTTTCTTATCTTACTATAAGAATCTTAAGCCTTTGGCCTTTTGCCTTTATTAAGTGGTGAGCTAGCACTAGCAGTCGTCTACTTACTTAATTGTCCTTAGATATTACTCCTTCCGTCTTATAAAGTAATAGACGCCGTGTTTAACGGTGTTATAATACCCGTTACCGAACCCTGCTCTATAGCGGCCCCAGTCTCTACCCTTATTACGTTATTAAGGTTTAAATACCCCTAGTTGGTTTCTTTACTATCCTTATTGCTATTAATTAATAAGTACTCTAACTCTATTATTATTATTGCTAATTATTATCCGCATATTACTATAATATCTTAATCTAGCTTATAGAGTTAATCTTATTCTTTATTTAACTCTTTAGTTCCTCTAAATCCTTTTAACTCTAGCTCTTATAGCTAATAGCTTGCACCATACTTAGCGTCTTTATAAATTTGGTATACGTTATTATAATAAAACGTAAAACTTTTAATTAAACACTCTTTTGTTCCTTATAGTATACTATTATCTCTCTATACGTATGTATTATATACTATTAGTCTAGTTCCCTTTATTATATAGTAATTCTAACTATCTTTATAATCCCTCGCGAAGTAACCCTATTTTCTATAATTTATATAAGCTCTATTTCTAAACTATTAACTTTATTATAGAGTCCGCCTAAATATCTTCTGCTATTAAGATCCCTAGTTTAGCCTCTGCTTTTTAATCCTATAATTACTAGATCCTTAACCTCTAGGTTTTTATAGTTTCTTACTTTATCTCTTATAGGCTTCTTTAGTACCACTTAGGTCTATTAGCTTTGCGCTATACTATAGTTTCTAACTTAGCTTTAGTCGTTATATACTCTACGTCTTATATAACTATAGAACTCTATCCTGGCCTTTCTTAGCCTATTCCCTTTAGAAAATCCTATTATTGATCTTAATTACTTAATTTATTAATTCCCTTAGGGTATCCGCATCTTCTATTAAAATAATTACGTCCTAGACTTTAGCCTTAAGTCCTTATTTATATTGTGCTATAAGCGCCTTATTATTCCATTCGACCTATATTATATACTTAATTGCTAAAGTTTACTATGTTAGGTCCTAAAGCTTTCTCTTTGCCGTAATTGTTGCTTTTAGGTCCCTAAATATCTATATTAATTGTTCCGCGAATCCTACCCAGCTAAAAAATATATATTATACCTTTTAATTTATAGTAGTTATTCCGTTAGTTTATATTTCTGTTAAGTAGGGTTTAAACCATTTAAGTGCCTAACTCGTTAGGAATAGTCCTGCGTAGGCTATCTAGTCTATTATTGTAGCTAACTTAGCCCCTTCTTATATGACTTTAAAATATATTTGCGTTAGAAATCCTTTAAGCTTTAATCTTTCCCCTAAGAATCGTTTAATTAATAGTAACTTAACCTTTACTACTCCGATTCTATTAAGTCTATTCTTAAGTACTATATTATTTTCTATTAATTAATCTACTATTTCTTATAATTATTTTACCGTTATAGGTTGTTGCAAGTTAGTGTCCGCTATACTAGTGTCACCCTCTAACCTTAAAGTAGTTGCCGCCGTTAATGGCGTTATAGTGGCTGCTTTTGGTTGTTACGGACGCTTTAAGTACGATGTTACGACTACTTAGAGAAGAGACGGAAGAAGCTAGTTGGTTGATTTAGGCACGGTCTAGGATGGAGCCGATAGAACCATGTGACGAGGAATAGTAACTAAGGTTATATAATATGCTACGTATTCAACGAGAGGAACGAGAGGAACTTACGTACCTTATATATAAGACGTATATCACGTATAAGAAGGATTTCATAGGAGTACGGTTATGTATTTAAGGACCCTTAGTCCCTACCTAGATAGTTCCTTCCTTATAGTAATTCTTAGAATATAATTAGAGTTAATCTATTAGGCAACCACTCCACTAGTTATTATTACGTTGTTAACTTTTATACTTGCATTTCCTATATACCTAGCCTAATAACAAGCCTACCGTAGTTCTTGCTATAAGGTTCCGTTACATAATTACTATCTAGTTATAGTATTAATATAAGAAGTCGAATAATATGCCACCAAAAGCAGCCACTATAACGCTATTGACGGCAGCAACTACTTTAAGGATAGGGGGTGATACCAATATAGCAGATACTAACTTATAGTAACCTGTAACGGTCGGATAGCTATAGGAAATAGTCGACTAGCTAATAGCTAATAATATAGTATTAGAAGAAAGACTTAACGGGATAGGAGTAGTAAAGATTAAGCTACTATTAATTAAGAGATTTATAGGAGAGAGGTTAAAGCTCAAAGGATTCCTTATGTAAATGCACTTTAAGGTCTTATAAGAGGGAGTAAAGTTACCTATACCTGTGGATCGGATAGCCTATATAGAACTATTCTTATTAGGAAGAGTACTTAAGTAGTTTAAACTTTACCTTATAGAGATATAGGCAAACGGAATAACAACTACTAACTAAGACGTGCGATTTATATTCTTAAGTTAGGAAGGATTTATAGAACGACTTACGCAGATGTTTGGAGACCCGGAAGAAACAACTATAGCGGAAAGAAAACTCCAGAACCTTGTGTAATAAACTTTAGTAATTAAGTATATAATATAGTTCTAGACACTAGCAATATAAGTAGAGTGGAATAATAGGGCGCTTAAGGTACAGTATAAATAGGGACTTAAGGCTAAAGTTTAGGACGCGATTATCCTGATGGAAGATGTAGATACCCTAAGGGAACTAATAGATTAGGCAATTAAGATTAATAATTAGATCTACTAAAGGGAATAGGCTAAGAGAGGCTAGGATAGAGTTCTATAGTTATATAAGGCGCAAAGTACGCAATAACAAAAGCTAAGTTAGAAACTATAGTATGGCGCAGAGCTAATGGACCTAAGTGGTACTAAAGAAGCCTATAAGAGATGGAGCAAACTATGGAAACCTAGAGGACAAGGATTAGATAATTAAAGGTCTAAGGAGTAGAGGCTAAATTAGGGATCTTATTAGCAGAAGACATTTAGGCGGACTTTATAGTAAGAGAAATAGTTTAAAGAAGGAGCTTATATAAATTGCGGAAAATAGGGTTATTACGTTAGAGACTATAAAAGTGGGCAGAGTTATTATATAGTAAAAGGTATAAGACTAGCAGACGATATATATATACAAAAGGACGATAATATGCTGTGAGGAACAAAAGAATGTTTAATTAAAAGTTTTGCGTTTTATTATAACAACATATACCAAATTTATAAAGATGCTAAGTATAGTGTAAGCTATTAGCTATAAGAGCTAGCACCTATAGGATATAAAGGAACTAACGAACTAGTTCGTAGATCGGATATTAAGGACGATAAATTTAACCTAGGTAAAACATTCCGTGACGATAAGGTAATAAGGGCCGCTTACTAGGAGCGAGTAGACCTCGGAGATGTTATACTAGAGGTAGAGGATAATTCCACTATAGAATAGGGAATATTAGTAGGGATCGAAACCCTACTAGATATGATGTCTATCGCTTTATAAGACGTAAGAGAAGTAGGACAGCAAACTACTTTAGCACTTAATAAAGGCAAAAGGCTAAAGGCTTAAGATTCTTATAGCGAGATAAGAGATAACTAAGATTCTTAAAATAAGATAAGGTAAGCTTAAGGACCTATAACAGATGATAACTAATGGAGTAGAGCAGCAGCTTAGTTTAGAAACATACAAATAAGCTTAGGATAGAAGTTCCTATAGGCATAAGATTCTTAAGACGAGATAAGTGAGATTTAAGACTTTTAAGACAAGATAAGAACACTAAGTAAGCCTAGTTGGACTAAGGCTAGAGCTAAGCTTAAGTTAAAAGCGAGCTTGGGATTAAAGAACCTAAGAGGTTAAGGATTCGGAGTATAAATTAGAACACCTATAGATAAGAGGTAAGAAGCTTCTTTACAGATTAGAGAATCTATAGCATAAACAGTAATTAGACTAGGAGACAAATATATGGACCTAGAGGATTTACTAGTTAAACGAAGTGTTCGGACTAAAGATTAAAAAGTTAATACTAGAATTAAGAAGCAAGACGACTTTAAGGATTAGAGCGTAAGGCGCAAACTAAAAGAAACTATAGAAGAGTTTAGGCAAAAAATCATTGTATGGTAAGAATAGAAACTAGATAAGAGATCTAGTATATTGGGACGTATAAAGGATAGAGTACTAGTATAAAGAATTACTAATAGACTGAGAGTAGGCATACTAAGAGCTAAGTGGCTTACTAAACTAGAAGATAAAGAGGATTTAGGGATTCTAACTAGGTTTAAGGAACGATATATAAAGGGCTGTTACAATATAGTAATAAGAAGATACTTTCTTACGGACAGACCGTATATACTCTAGTAGCTATACTAAAAGTAGTATAGGCAAAGGTACAATAATAAGTGGGAAGATTTCTATATATAGTTGGATAAAAAAGTTATCTAGGACCACCTAATTATAGAGAAGGCTATAACGCATATTAAAGGAGCCTTAATTATAATATTAAAGGATCTAGAGGAACGTTTAGAGGACTAGAGAAGTAAGAGGCGTATCTTAGTACCTATAAATAAAGTTATAACGTTTAGATTAGCATAACAGAGGTTTAAACTTAAGGATAAAGATAAGCTAAGAGTTAACCTAAAGCACCTAGTACACTACACGTTATTATAGATTGCGTATATAGACAATATATACAAAATGCATAAGAATCTAAAGGAAAAGAATTAGAAATACCCTATAAGGATATATTAGATAACAGACGAGTAATAATATAAGAATGCTAAATATATATATAGATAGCATCTAGCAGAGGTCTAAGAGGAAGGAAGTTTAGTACTTTAACCAGGAAGATTCCTTATGGAAGAATGCTTAGACGGACAACAGTAGTAGGAATGCCTAGAAAATACGTATCTATGGCATATAGAAGATAAAAAGCAAACTAGGCATTAGCTAAAGAGCGAGCTAAGCGCACTAGGATTAAGCAGCTAATAGTTAGAAAAAGTAGAGGCCTATAGGACTAGAGGGAGCCAGTGGTAGAGCCTTAGACCCTTAAAGGAATTTAAGAATAACACTTAAATTTACGAGTTAATTGGTAAAATTAGCAGTTTGAAGCGCTAATAGATAGTAGAGCAACGCGAAACTATATCTTACTAGCAGCAGTTAAGAAAATAGGACTACCTTATAGATAAAAGGAGCAATCTTACCTATTAGTTACGATTTTAGGAGATCTAATAACCTATAGAGGAGGGATTATTAATCTTAAAACAGGACCTATTTAGATAACTATTAAAGGGAGATAAATTAAGATGTCTTTTAATATCCTATTATTAGGATAGGACGAGGCAGTATTAAGTATGCCTTAGTTATAGGAATACAATCTAAGGATTAATTGGATTACAGGTTAAGTCAATATTAGAGATACTTAACGCCGTAAGATATAATAATAAGCTAAGTTGGTATAGTACTAAGTAGGAGCAACCTATAAAGAAATAGAAAAAGGACTAAGTTATGTATTAAAGAGATACCATAAGTATAGTAAGAAACTATAGTTACCGGGAAGTAAGAAGCTGTTAGAATATATAGTATGGGACTATAAAATAGAGTTAGAACTAAAAATAAGTCTAAAGTTCTTTCTAATCTATAAACTTACTAAAGAAAAAGGTAGAGCGTTAAAAGAGTTTGTCTAGGAAAATCTACGAAAGGGATATATTAGACTATTGCAGTTATTAGCGGGTTATCCAGTACTATTTATACTAAAGAAAAATGGTAAACTAAGGCTGTGTATTAACTATAGACAGTTAAACAGTATTACTAGGAAGGATAGGTATCCTTTACCCTTAATTAGCGAAATCTAAGACAGAATAGGTAATGCGCAAATCTTTATAAAGATAGATCTAAGATAGGCGTACCATTAGATTAGGATTAAGGAAGGCAATAAATAAAAGGCAGCCTTTAGGTTAAAGGAAGGACTGTATAAACCATTAGTTATGCAATTTAGGCTTATAAACGCACTAGCAATATTCTAAAAGCGTATTAATAATATATTAGGAGAATACTTAGATGAATTTATTATAGTATATTTTAATAATATTATTATTTATTTAATAACTAAGGAAGAATACGGGGAATACGTTAAATAAGTTTTAAAGAGACTATAAGAAGAACAGATACTAGTAGTAATTAAGAAATGCGAGTTCTTTACTAGGAAGACCGATTTTGTTAGATTTATTATTAAACTAGGCTAACTTAGTATAGATCTAAAGAAGATTGAGGCTATAGTGAATTGGTAGGAACTAGAGAACGTTATATAGTTAAGATCGTTCTTAAGGTTTTGCAATTACTATAGAAGGTTTATAGCGCAGTGGTTAAAGGATATTAAGCTACTTATAAGGTTAATAAAGAAAGAAGAACTATAGGTATAGGGAGAGGAGTAAAGGGAACTCTTTAAGAAAGTTAAAGAGTTGTTTACCTAGGAGCCAGTTCTTAAGATCTATTAACTAGGACTAGAGACGGTTATAGAGACGGATATATTAGATTATATACTAGGGGCATACTTTATATAAAGGCATTAAGATAGATAGTACCTAGTGGCATACTATAGTTAAAAGATAACACTATTAGAGTTAAACTATAATATCTACAATAAGGAGTTATTAGGTATAGTTATAGTATTAAAAAAATAGAGAGTATTCTTATAAGGTATAGAGAAACTATTTATAGTTAAGACGGATTATAAGAACCTAACAGGATTCCTAATAATGAAGGAACTTAACTAAAGATAGGTTAGATGGGTAGAGATGCTTGCAGAATACCATTTTAAGATTTAGTATACTAAAGGTATAGATAATATAAGGGCAGATGCTCTAAGCCGTAAAGCTAAACTATAAAATAAGGAGAAGCTATTAGGGGCTTTATTGCAAAAGAATATAGACGGATTAATTAGGTATAATTATCCAAGAATTATAGTAACTTAAAAAGATAATAAACTAGAGAAAATCTATAAGATACTAGAAAGCTTTTGGGTATAAAGAATTCTAGAAGCATAGCTAAAAGATCTATAGATGGATATATATAAAAATTAAGAAGTAAAGTATATCCTAAAAAGCATAGTAGAGCAGTTTATAGAAGACTTCTATAAGGGACTAACTTAAGGACACAATAGAGCTATAGGCTTAGTGTTAAGACTCTAGGAGGAGTATATTATTAATAGAATCTAAAGAATAGCTAGAAAAGTTATAAAGGAATATCTAGATTATTAAAGGAATAAACTAACGAGGTATAAGCCGTATAGAGGGCTATAACCTATTAAAATACCAGAAAGACTATGGGAGGTTATATTATAGGACTTTATTATTAAGTTGCTAAAATTAAAAGATCCTATTACCGAATAAGATTATAATGCGATCTTAGTAATAATAGATAAGCTTATAAAGTAGGGATACTTTATAGCATGTATAGAAGAAATCTTAGCGGAAGATATCGCTAGAATTTATATTAAAGAAGTATTTATAAGATATGGAGCACTAAGTAAGATTATATTAGATAGAGATTTAAGATTTATAGCAGTATTCTAAAAAGTATTCTTAGCGGAGTAAGGAGTTTAAGTAGTAACTTCTACCGCATACTATCCGCAGATAGACGGTTAAATAGAAAGATTAAATTAGACGCTAGAGTAGCATTTAAGGCATTATATTAATTATATATAAAATAATTAGGTATTACTATTACTAGTTATATAGTTTATATATAATATAACACCTTAAGAAGGAATAGGCATATTACTATTTAAGGTAAATTACGGATATAAGCTAAGAATATTGTTGTTACTATAGCAAGCGAAGAAAATAAGTAGTACAGCTAAAGAAAGAATAAAGACGTTAATAAATCTTTATATAGACTTTATGGAATTAGTAAAGAAAGTGTAAAAGAGAATAAAAAAGTACTATAATGCTAAGAGATCTAAGGGACTAGATCTTAAGGAGGGAGATAAAGTATGGTTACTATATAAAAATTTTAAGAGTTAATAACTAAGTAAGAAGTTAGACTATGTTAAACTAGAACCTTTTAAAATTACGTAAAGGATTTTACTAGTTATATTTAAGTTAAACCTACTAGCCAAAATAAAGATTTACCCTATATAGTATATTATAATACTAGAGCTAATATATAGGAATGTTAAGCCACCGGTCTATAAAGTAGACATATATAGAGGATAAGAAGAAGATAAATAGTAAGTATTAAAGATTGTTAATTATAAGGATATTAACAACGAAATATAATACGAGGTTAAGTAAATAGGCTACACTAAGACTACCTGGAAGCTACTAGAGAATTTAAAAAACGCTATAGAAAAGGTATAGGAGTATTAAAAGAGATTAGGTTAGGCAGTATTAATAAAAAAGGATCGCTAAAGAATAAGTTACCTAAGGGGGACCTAAGAAGAGTAGTTGCCGAACTACTTAAATCTATTTCCTTCTCTGTTAAAGGAGAGTCTATTCTTTTATTGCCTAGTTCCTATAAACCTTATTTTATAAGTTTCTACTCCTTAAAATAAACCTTTTTATAAACCTTCTTAAGACAAAGTAGATAAGTAAATGCCGCAATTTAAGTATTTAGGGCCTTCTGTTCCGCGTTACGGGAGTATTCTAATTTAGCAAGGGCTTATAACAGTTTACTATCTAGCTATACAGTAGTAGATTAAATATAAGACCCTAAAATAAATTAATTAGGGAACCAGATGACTATTAAGAGTAATAGGTCGCGTATATTTAGTATTAGAAGTAGAGCGAACGTTATAGGACGAATAAATATTCGCTTTAGTACACTCTAAGTAAGAGGACGGTTATCGCGAAGATGGGTTCGCCAATATAATATAAACTAACCCCTCTTTTAAACAACGAGAATACGGAGACGGCATAATCTTACTAAGAGATAGTATTACAGTAATAGTGTGAGCACGACGTTGGGCGTATAAAGAAGAAATTGCTTTAGGTATAATAAGCAATAATATTAACTAAATTAATTAGACGGATATTATACCTCTAGTAAACAACTTAAAGATATTTTAAATCTTTAAGGACAAAGATAAAAAGGAGGGAGATGGTGTTATGGACGCTTTAAGTATAATATTATAACTACTTAAAGAAGAGACGGAAGAAGCTAGTTGGTTAATTTAGGTATAATTTAGGATAGAGCTAATAGAACTATATAACAAGGAATAGTAACTAAGGTTATATAATATGCTATATATTAAATAAGAGGAATGAGAGGAACTTACGTACCTTATATATAAGACGTATATTATATATAAGAAGGATTTTATAGGAGTACGGTTATGTATTTAAGGACCCTTAATCCCTACCTAGATAGTTCCTTCCTTATAGTGATTTTTAGAATATAATTAGAGTTAATCTATTAGGCAACCACTCCACCAGTTATTATTACGTTGTTAACTTTTATACTTGCATTTCCTATACACCTAGCCTAATAATAAGCCCACCGTAGTTCTTGCTATAAGGTTCCGTTACATTAGTAGCATATTATTTAACTTTCTATATTTAATACCGTAACCGTAATAGTAATTATATAATAGAACTTTATAGCAGGAACTATAATGGGTTTTATTAATAGGCTAGGTGTATAGGAAATATAAAGATAGTAGTTAATAACGTAATAATAACTGGTAGAGTAGTTACCTAATAGATTAACTTTAATTATATTCTAAGAATCACTATAAGGAAGGAACTATCTAGGTAGGGACTAAGGGTCCTTAAATACACAACTGTACTCCTATAAAATCCTCCTTATACGCGATATATATATTATATATAAGGTACGTAAATTCCCTTCATTTCTCGCGTTCTTTACGTAACACCTTATGTGACCTTAACTACTATTCCTTGTTATATAGTTCTATGGGTTCTATCCTAGACCATACTTATATTAACCAACTAGCTTCTTCCAACTCCTCTCCAAGTAGTCGTAATATCGTACTTAAAGCGTCCGTAACATTACCTACTAGGTATAAGAATTAAGTCTAAAACTTAGTAAAAGATTAGTTTAACTTTATTATTAAGCCATTATAGTTATAACGCGCGTCCTATACTTTATTTGGGTTTATATATATAGCGGCTAAATACTATAGTATTTTACTAACAGATATAAAGCGGATAGGGAAGTTATCCTTAAATTTGGCTTAAAGGTAACGTTAGGTATCTCCTATAGTTTAACTAAAGAGGTAAAGTATCTTAGCTTTTTTAAAGGGAAAATAGTTATAGTTAACGCGAAGTTTTTCTTATACTTAGATTCTCTAATTCTTAAAGGTAAGATCTATCTCGTTAGATAGGGGTTAGGGGTTAAAAAGCTTAATATACTTTAATTACTTTATTATTATATCCGTACTTCCTAGTATATTATATTTAGTAGAGTAAATAGGTTAGCTAGGGCTTTAGGAAGGAAAAGCTAGGCTATTTTATAGGGCCGTAAGGCTTTCTAGGATCTCTTATAGGGTCTTTTATATATTTTTTGCTTTAAGACAATCGGCCTTTTAGCTGGCCGTAAGGGCGCGAATCTACTCGCGTATGTCTATAATGTTATTATTATCTTTAATTTCTAATCCTAATTGGATCTTAGGTTCCTCTTAGGTAGAGGCAGCTCTCTTAGATAAGCTTATTTTAGGTACTATTATTAGCTTCTTAAGGTTCGTTAGTATTATACGCTTTAGTTTTAATTCTAGGGGTACAGGTCTAGTCCTATTTGGCTTATAAAGTGGGATATTATTTAGGCCTTCCTAGGCAGTATAGAGTTATTTTGGTGTCTAAGTATAGCACGTTAATACGTCGTTGCAGACGAAGTTTCTTTTAAGGTGGGATATTATTAAGGCCTTCCCAGGCAGGGTAGGGTAAGCTTAGTATAATATTACGGCTTGTACAAATGCCTCTAAACTAAAGCTTGTAGAATGCTGTATTACAAAGATACTAAGCTAAGGAGAAGGAAAAAAGGGGTCGCTAGGACCGATATAAATAAATATATAGGGTGAGCCGCTAAGGCGCTAGCTCCAGGCGAGCCAATCGCGGGTCAGCAGAATATGGCAGAATTTGGCAGGTAACGTGCAATAGCGCCGTTACAAGTTATTAGCCCTATTACAGACAGTAAAGGAAGCTATCTTTATTAGTAGGCTGTTTAAAGTAATAAGGTTACACCTAAATAAGCCCTTAATTATTAACTATAATAATATCTAGACACTCTAACTAATTATAAAAGACATAGTAAAGCTAATTACGAAGCTCTAATACGTTAATATCTATTAATACTGGTTGCGTTAAGAACACGCAATAAGACGAGTGCTATTTTAATAGAAAGCGATAAAGGAGATAATTGCTGATGGACTTATAAAGGCCCTGCCTAAGTAGAGGTTTAAGAGCTTTATTAATATAATTAGAATAGTAGATATTAAAAATGTCACGGGACAGGGTAGTGGCTACAAGACGTATGTATTCGAGGAGTTTATAAGACGTTACGCGATCGATTATAAGGGTCGAAGGCGTAAGGAGGTAATATACCTACGCGTAGCTGACATAAGCTATATACAAGGTGTACGTAAAAGTACAGGGCTCTCCTATGGAGGCCCCTGCGGTAGGGTTTCGTAATATTACCCCCCCTCCTATAGAGGCGGAGCTCCGGCGACGCTATGGTTACTATATATATATAAAAGGGACACTTAGGGTATAGAAAAGAAGAAAGGGGGGTATCGCTAAAGGCTTAAAACAACGTTATATAATAAGGCTTGGCATTTAAGAATCCAACTAATTAGATAACTTTAACCGCTAGTTAAAGTTCCTAGATATCTTAACGATATTCCGGTCACGTGATTATACTTTACCGCAATTTAACGGCAATCTAATGGCAATTTGCCCCTACGTAGTAATGTATAACGGTTTAACTCTATAAGGGCTCCTATAGAGGATTAGGTATAAAATCTCTGCTTAAGCCCGGTTTCTATAGGTTCGCGTAGTAAAAGTCGCTAATTAGATCCTTTGCATTTTTAAAGTCTTCCTATAGTTGCCATTCTAGCTAATCTATGTCGAATCCTGTGTATATAGCTCTATAGTAGAGCCGTCGTCCTCTACCTTTGCTAAAGTATTTAGAGTTAATAATTCGTTTAACGGTCTACTCCTTATAGTTCTCGTCTTCATTCTCATCTTAGATTAATACTAGTGGGGGTTTAGGCTGTATCTGCCCCGGTAAAGGGTTAGGCTAGTAAAGGTGTAGTAGCTATAGGTAAAATATAGGCTATATCCCGCGGGTAGCTAGGGTAGGTAAAAGCTCTAGCTTATATACGGCTCCCCTATTAATAACTTATTTAATTAGGTAAGGGCTAAGGTTTTTATAATTAAGTAACTTTATAGGCCTCTGCGTAGAGATATTATATATATCTAGCCATACCTAGTCGCTAACACGCATCTCTGATGGTGGCGTTCTATAACGGTCGGCAAAGTAGGCCTACTTTGCTTAAGCCCAGGCCATTTCTCCCTTACAGTAGTTAAGTAGATTTTTTATATAGTCTGTATGCTAGTTAGTAAGTAGTATCTTAAGGCGTTTTCTATATAGTAGTTTCTTATTAATAGGTTCTAGTGGTTCTATACCGGATTAGGGGTAATATCCCTTATTTGCGAAGAATAGGGTAAGTCCTATAGTAGTTAAGACGTAGTTATTTACTATAAATTTACTTAGTAGGAGGTAATCTACCCAGTCATCTTAACTATAGGCGACTACCTATTATAGGTACGCTTTTATGCTAGTATTAGCGTTTTCTAGTTGCCTAGTAGTTTTATAATAAAAGGATATAGATATCTTAACGGAGATACCAAGGCGTTAGTAGATTTGTCTCTATACATTAGAGCCAAACTATATGCCTTAGTTAGATGTAATTAAGTTAGGTAACCTATATAATTAGTAGATTTCGCGAAGAAAGGCGTTAATAACGTCGCTAACGGCTACGCCTTCGGTTAGGACGTAGTGGCGCTCTTTTATAAGTCGGTATATTATTATAAGGATGTTCTTATAGGTACGGCCATATCGCTTATNGGGTGGTAGGTTAATAACGAAATCTATAGCGATATCTGCCTATTGTCGTATAGGTACTAGTAGAGGGTGCAGTAGTCCTTAGTACTTTATATTAAAGGCCTTAGCGCGCTTATAACCGTAGTAGGCGCCTATAAAGCGTTTAACTAAGTCTATTATTTTAGGCTAGAAGTAGTATCGGCTAAGAAGCTTATAGGTTCCTCCTCTACCTAGATAGCCGCTTAATTAAAGGTCATAGGCTATTTAGATTAGTTGCCGTTATAGATTTTCTAAGTTAGGGATAAATAGACGGCCTCTATAATAGAGCCTGTTCTCTTTTACTTCTAAGGCTGCTATATTAATCTAGCCTAAGCTTTAGAGTTTAGTTAGTAGCGTATAGGCGCTAGCGGTCTTTACGGTAATAAGTTAATACAGTAATAGGTTAATAGAGGTGTTATATACCGTAGTAATAAGCTTATTAATTTTAGGAGGTAATTTTAGTTCTATAGTATAGAGCTAAGGTATAGTTAGCTCTATTATAGGTAGCATACCTAGGGCCAAATTTTATGCTTTTAGAATTATTTGTTGTTGGAACTAGTTATAGGGGTTATCTTTAGACTAAGGAAGGTCTTATAAGCGGCGTATTAGGCTATTAGGCTTAGTACCTTATACTCCTAGCCTATATATAATTTTAAAGTTAAAACTAGAGAGGAACTCGTTCTAGCGTACTTGGCATTAGTTTAGCTATTTTATAGTTATAAAGTACTTAAGGTTATAATAATCCGTAAGGACTTTAGCTGGCTAGTTAGGTTCTACTAAAGAGAGTTCTAGTTAGAATTCCTTAAACGCTTATATAATTGCGAGAAGTTCCTTATTATAAATCTTGTAGTTACATTCTTATAGTATAAGCTTAGATAAATAGAATGCGACTAGGTGGAGGAGACCGTCGTCACCCATCTAGGAGAGGATGTCTACGTTAACGTAGTCTAAGGAGTTAGTCTTAAGATAGAGTTATTGTCCTAGTATAAAGTAAGCTAGGATAGGTACTTTAGTAAAAGTATCTTTAAGGTCTTAGAACGCCTTCTTATATTTAGGCGTCTAGATAAAATATAGATATATTTTTCTTCCTTTTACAAAAAGGCCCTTTATTCGCATTATTGCTATAAGTAGTGCTATAATACCCGAGAAGTTATATATAAATTTTTAATAGAAGTTAGCAAAACTAAGGAAAGCTTATACGTCTTTAATATAGTTAGGGGTTTGCTATTTAGTAATTATATATACCTTCTTAGGGTCTATATAGATACCCTTAGTAGTAACGATTAGTTTAAGGTATTTTACTTCTATAACTGAGAATTTATACTTCTTTAAATTAATATAAAGTCCTACGTCCCTAAGGCGCTATAGGACCTTTTAAACGTGCTTAGTATGCTTAGAAGGGTTATTGCTATAAATAAGTATATTATCTAGGTACGCAGAGCAGAAGTCGTTAAGGTAGTCCTATAAGGCGTTATTAATATAGCTTTAGAAGCTGCCTGGGCCGTTATATACGCCAAAGGGCATAATAGTATATTTAAATTGGCCAAAGCGTAATGCGAATGCGGTTTTCTATTTATTACCTTCTCGTATTTAGAGGTGGTTAAAGGCGGCGATAATATTAAGCTTAGTATAGATTTTAGCTTAACTAAGCCGCTTAAGAGTTTTATATATAAGCGGTATGGGGTATTAGTTCTTAATTGTAATAGCGTTAAATCCTCTATAGTTAACGTAGAATTAAATACCTCCTCTTAGCTTCTTAGTAAGGAGGATAGGGGTAATTATTAAGGATATGCTAGGGCAAATAAACCCTTTATTAAGGTGTTCGTTAATATACTTTTTAATAACTAGAAGTTTATCTTTTAATATTAGGTAAGGTCTCTTATAGGGTAGCGTTTTTCCTTATTTAATATTAATAGCATAGTTATTAGGTTAATGTGGGGGGAGTATATCTACGCTCTTTTATAAGCACATATTAATAAAGTTATAGTACCTCTTAGGGAGAAGCTTACGGAGTTCCTTATTAGTAAGTCCTTTTTTAAGCTTTATAAACTTTTTAAAGTCTAAAGGTAAAAGTCCGTAGAGTTCTACGGGGGCATCATTTTTTAGGAGGTTAACTATATCTATCCTATTACTATAAAGGACATAGTTCTGTTCTTTATTAAGCTTATATAGTTATAATTAAAAGGCTATAGTAACGGTCTAGCCTTTCCTATATACTATGCGGTAAAAGGCCGCGGCACTTACGTAGTAGCAGTTAGTCATAGGTAGGGTAATAAGGGGTTCCTTAGGTTAGTATCCTAGGGAGTAGATAGAGGCGGCTAGGCCATGTCCTAGGCAGGTCTCTCTATAGTATTTAAAGTTAAAGGTTACTTCTCTCTTTTTCTAGTTAATGGCGGGGTTGTATTATTTAAGCTAGTTTATTTTAAGGATAATAGGGTAGTTAGTAAGTAGTATAATATAGGCCTAGAGTTCTTCCTAGTGCCCATTTATATCTAGGTAAAGTTATACTATATAGGTAATCTTCTATGCGGTATAACTACCGTTAGCGAGTTATAGGGCGCGGGCTTTAATAAGGGGTAAGGTAAGTAGGTTATAAGTATATACAAATTAGGTATCTATAAATTTATTAATAGCTCCGCAATTAATTATAGAACGGCTTTTATATTATTTTTTAGCAGTAGTTCTTATTACGGGTAAAACTATCTATTTTCGTCTATTTATTTTTACTAAATTATCTATTAAGTAGGCCGATATATAGATCCCCTTATTATTAGGGCGTTCTAACCTACGACTTAGGGCTAGGACTTAGCGTTTTCTATTTCCATATCTAACTCTACCGCTATTACTACGTCTTTATCTTGTATAGTAGTAGTATATAGTAACGTATTTAGTATTTAAGGTACTAGGTTAAGTATTAGGCAGCGGCTGCTAAACCTAGCTATTAGGCAGTTTAGGCTATAGCTATAATAGCCTTCTTAATAACATTTATAGCAACGCTTTAGCTTTTAAAGTAGCTCGTATTCTCCGTCTAGTAGCTTCTACGGGAAGGTTAGTATAAAAAGGTTAATATTAGGACTAGTAGTGTTGCTTAAGGTAGTAAGCGTTAGTAGTTTAGTAGATCTAGAGGGCTTCTATAAGGAGGTCTTCGGGTAAGGGTTTACAGTAGCGATCTAATTTAGTCGTCGTTTAATCTTCTATATGGCTGCTACTATATTATAAATATTATTATAGTTATAGCTAGCGGCTGCGTAACTAAGGCGATAAGTGACTTTTTTAAGGAGATCTTTTTAGTCTTTAGTATCGTCTCGGGTAAGGGCTCTAGTATATTTCTAGAATTTAACATAGAACTTATTAAATAATTCGGTAGGGCTTATCTTTAGGGTATGTAGTTTAGCTTAGTTAGTAGCTAGTAGGTTATAGTTGTGGTATATTAGGTTAAGATTATTAAGGACTTTTTAGTAGGACTACCACTTTTAGGGGCTATTGGTCTCCCATTAGGCGAAGAGTCTATTAAATAGTATACCCTTTATTCGCCCAATAATATAGCCAATCTTAGTATCTTCCGTAGGAAAAAGGCAGGCGCTCTAAGTTAGTTTCTTGCGGATTTATATCTTCTAGTGGCTGTATTCTTTACGGTCTTTTTAGAAAACTAGGGGATTAGGGTAATATACATTAAACCCTATAGTAGTAGCTTAGGTTTAGTCGTTATAGCTTTTATTATCGCTTTAGTAGGGGTTCCTGTTAGGTAAGGCTACTCGGCGCTAACCCTCTGTTAAGCATTAAGTAGGTAAAGTTGCTAGGGGTATAGAGACTTAAGTGGCGTTATATATAGTAAAGAGGTATTTAGCGTTATTACAAATATGCTCATTCAGCTAAGATTATAGGTATTTAATTATGCCTTCTTTTTTAGTAACCGTAGTAATAAGTACAATCTTAGCCTTCTTTAACTATTGGACGTCGCGTTTAGACACGCGGAGGTTATCTTTGGTTTCTTAACGCGTATTATTAGCAAGCGCCTCGCGAGCTTATAGGTCTTAGATAATATCACAATCTTAGGTAGTACGCATCTTGGCTTATATAAGCTTTAGGTGGTAGTTCTATAGAAGGCGGTAGTATTTATTAGGTTCTTATACTACTATTTTTACAAACATCTCAGCGTCTTATATTTTAATTTTAATGGGTAGTAGCCCTTTTGCTTACTTATCCGTAGTTATATAGTTAATAAAAAATAAGATATTATTAGTGTCCATCTCCTTAGGGGTTAAGGCTAGGGCTAATAAATTAAATTCTCCTGGGATTGATTGGCGTCGTAGGTTAAGTGTAGGTATTGGATTATTCTTTAGGTTTGATATAGTGGCTAGTAAGGAATATCATCTTACTATTATGGGTTCCTTAGAAGTATAAAGTAAGGTAACTCATAGGCACGCTGCTTCTGGCAGCGTCTGTAGTATTACAGAGACGTAGAATTGGTCGTAGGCTAGGTGTCGGTGGTAAAAAGGCGCAACGTAATGTCATGGGACGGGGCAGTGGCTACAAGACGTATGTATTCGAGGAGTCTACAAGACGTTGCGCGATCGATCGTAAGGGTCGAGGGCGTAAGGAGGTGATATACCTACGCGTAGCTGACATAAGCTGTACGCAAGGTGTACGCGAGAGCACGGGGCTCTCCTATGGAGGCCCCTGCGGTGGGGTTCCGTGACAAGAAGTGGCTAAATAAGGAGAAGCAACTGGAGGACCTAAGGGAGAAGATTAGAGCGAGACGGAAGGATTTAGATGAGACTATAGTTCAATTAACTCATTAACGGACACGAGAAGGTGGTTAGCTTTGACCTCAAAGAGCTCGAAGCTAAGGGGGTGTATCAGATAATCTGTATTCTATGTGGCGTAGGACGTGCACGAGTCACGTGCACGGGGCACGTGCATTGTAAATATCTTCATCTAAGCCCAGGGGCCCTAGGTCAAGACACGATCAAGATCATCAATCAATCAACCCATTTCATTAATGAATAGCTCTATCTGAACTATCTGACAAGACCTTCTTACGAAGGGCTTGCCAAAAGCGGCTAGCGGCTTGGAAACTTAAGCCTTGGCAAGAAGGTCTGGGAACGAGACAACACCTTAATATCTTAACACTGGCTTAATAATAAATTATGAAATTTTATAATTAGCCTTTTATACCTATTTTAAACCTCTTATTAGATTTAAAAAGTAATCTAATAGCTCTAAAGATATAGCAATTTAGCTTAAGATTAGGGGCAAAAACCCAATATTTTAATAACGGCCAGGCTTATTACACTAGAATTAAAAGTCTTAATATAGGTATAAAAAGCTAATTATAAAATTTCATAATTTATTATTAAGCCCTTGTTGAGATATTAAGGTGCAGTTTTTCCGATTTTTGGTGGTTTTTGGGGTGCGCAGCTCGGTAGTGTGCGCAGCTCGGTGGTGGAACACGTTAATTGAGCGTTGCGCTCGACGAAGTCGTTCTACGAAGAACGGTAGTCCCGTAGGATAGAAAGAGGAGCAGACCTGCTTGAAAAGGCCGCGAGCCATCAATTTACCTTTTATCCGGCACATCTTTCCATTGAATATGCTGAACTGAAATGCCACTCACAAATTTAAGGGTCGCACATAAGGTGATACGCCTTAGAACACTACATACTTCTATCCAGGAAACATACAGTAATTAGCGCTACTTCCTTCGCAGTGATTAGGCAAATTCACTTCTACAAACGATCCAGTGGTGTTCGTCAGAAATCGCAAGATTCGGCAAGTAATCGAGCGAGATTTTCCAATTCAGCTTGGTCTTCAGAATCAAAACCCGAGGGCTCTGCGCAGTCGATGTCAATGATGGCGGCTACCTATCGACGGCAGTGTCAATATCCAATCTCCAAACCGAGCGTTTTGCGCCTATTCCGTAGCATTAGTTCCATGGAACCTCCAAGATACACTAACCTTATCTCCTTGTATTATTGGCACGACAATCTCACTTTTGCTATTACTGTCGCATGCAATATGACCTGGAAACGCCTCCACGTCGGGGACCAGTTGTGTGACTTGAGTCGCTGCAGCAGTCCCACAAACGCCTTTTCCGAATGCGATTGTTTGACACGCGACGTGTCCTTGAAAGGGACCTAGTATCAATTGACCCGGATTCTTCGGGTCTAGGACGTAGAAACCGCACCAGTTGGTTGCATTTGAGGGTAACGGAAGTGAACGGAGGGCATGGTAGAGGAGCGAAGCGGTGTTTGAAAGATTACTAGCTTTCAGCCATCAGCGAAGTACAGCGAGTCGCGTTGGGGGCACGCGTAGAAGAGGTTTTACCAGACCTGCAATAATCCGTCAGCCTATATTCTATGTAAGTCTGTGCGGCGCGTTGTGGAAGTGAGTAGTAACCGTTGTGCAGTGAAGGATAATGTTGCGAGGCACTGAGAATGATATGCGTTCAGAGTATGAGGTGCCCACCCAATTCCTCTGCTCCTCCAACAGAGCCCGGGCTTGCTCAAGTACCTGGGCGTAGACTTCCTGCTTCGTAAGACCTTCCGCGAAGGTGGACGCTTCGGCGTGGGCCTATTCAACTCAATCCACTGCTCTTGTGAGTAAAGCGAAAAACATAATTCTCACCATGGCTAAAGGGGATGGTTCGACGAATAAGAAATGTTGGCGGCTACAGCACTGGCAGTGGCATGGAGTTAGGCCTTTCATCATGGAATTCAACATCGCACGAGCCACTTCGCTCAAAAGGCCTACATTTATTGGCTGGAAAATCTTGATCTGCGACATGGTGCCGATATGCAGAACGCCGACCCATCTGGAAAGCATATCCCTTGGAACGCTGATTTGCGTCCATCTGTTATCGATAAGAACTAGCCAATAATATCAATAGGATCAAGGCTCCGTGATCAGAAGAATGTGAAGAAGCAGGCAGGGGCCATGGCTGTGGAGGAGGTTCTTTTACCTTGCGATTTGGATCAACTCGATATTGGGTCGGTTCAACAAGATCCATATCATCAGAAGTACGTTTAGAAGGCATGGTTGATAAAAATCTATTGCTTGAATCTACATACAATATACGTGTATTTTTGAGCTCGGTGTTCCGCACGGACCACTTCTAGATGGACGCCGGCGCTTTTCCAGACGGAACCCTGCTTCGTCAACCTCGAAAGTTTTCATCTTTCACGGATACCTAGTTTCATTTTATTCCATCATGTCAGGCCAGTGCTGCGCCGCAGGAGAGATCCACTCGGGAACGCCCACTGGAAGAGCTGCGAAAGTCCAGGGACTTGATTGCTATGGACGCAAAATATCGGTGCAAGGGATATATCAGCACACGTGATGTCGCGTGTGCCAAGACTTTTGATGCGGAAACAGCCAACCAATTCCACGACTGATTTCTCCAACATCACCATCGAAAACTATATGAAGTATTAGAATTTTGACTTCTGGAATAGCTTGATCCTGCTTGTGTTATCTCATGGCGACAAACCATCACACTATTATTGCGCTTAAATCCTCTTTTCTCCGTACTCAGACGCGCATCCTCTCTCAACAATTACAACCATCGGAGCGATGGCTGGGTAGAGACGAAGAAGCTGGAAATATTCCAGGAAGTGTTATCCGGGATGTTACGCGTGAAGGTACGCGGATTTACTGTTTTTGATTCATTGACATCGTAAACGAAATCGCGTCTAGTTTGCCCAAGTCCAAAACGCTAGGGAATGATGTCTCATAGACCACGAGGTCATGTACATCCTGGTTTTCCCTAAGCTGAAGCTATTGAAATTCTCATTCTTCATATTTTGCAGCCATTATATTTCAAAAATCGAAAGGCATACCCAATCTGCCACACAACATTGCTCCTGTTCAGCTATGCCGCCCTTCCACTTCTTATTCAAGCCTTATTCATTCGCATCTACCTTATAGGATCTCGCCCTATGTCGTTTTCTATCACTAATTCTTCTCGTACTATCAGTGAATCGTCGTCTTCGGCGACATACAAAAGTTGCTTACGGCTCACTATCCATTCGACACGTTGCTGAGCAGATTGATGAACTCTATTGGAACTCTGCTGCACCAGAGCTCGAAGTACAGGACTCTGAGGCTGAACATAATGGGGAAGAAACTACAAGCAATGTCCCTAGAGTCTGCGATAATTTAAGACTAGATGAGTACGTCTCATCTTGTTGTGAACCCATCGAATAGACCGCTTAAAATTCTCCTCCATTAACAGGGAAAGGGCTGACCAAAGTATAGAAACATAGCCAAACTGCCTCCCGCCTGGGAAAATTCTTCTCCTCCGCCTACCACTGAAGACGATCAGGCTTTCAATCAAGAAGCATACACTGCAACCCTCACCCGCCTTCATTCCCTCTCAGCTCAACGCTTGAATCTGGCGCAGAAAATCTACACCTACAAGACGCTTTTGACTTTGCTGGAACCTTACCGCAATCCTCAAACTACGATTCAACCAAATCTTGTCACTCACGATGGGGCCTTGAATACGGAATTGACTAAAACGCAAACTCTGGCTATTAGAGTTGCGGGAAGAATTGGTGAGAAATTTGGAGAGGGGCAAGCGCGGTCGGGAAGACAGGAAGGAGGCGAGGACGACCAAGATGAGGTAATGGAGGAGATGGAAGACGAGGGTGTAAAGCTGGAAAACGTGATCGCAAGTTGGTAAGAAAAAAAGTTGGCTTACAAAGTTTTCTTTTGTAGTGGCGTAGGGAATAATCGGGGGTAGGGATAGGCGTTTGGACAAGCCACCGGTGCTTGCTTTGACAGGCCGGGTTTTACATGGAATCGGGAAGGAGTCTTTTTTGGAGTACGGGGTTTCGATACAAACTTATTGCACTTTCCTACTAAGAGTCGAGCTTCTCCTTCTACATTCTTAAACTCTCCTAACCACGAATTTTAAGAATACCCTCTTTCATCTTTTCAGTTCTCAAATGACAAGCAGTCACCTCTACCCTACACTTAACCACCTTCCATGGCAGGATTTCTCGACTCCCAAACATCTTTGTCACCAGACAACCCTCGTATCTTCCTTCCCCGCTTAGCTCGCCGGCACTTACGGGAAACCTTTTTGTTCTTTCAAGCTACAACGAGGTCATAGCTTACGTTTCCCTTAGAATGTCTGAGCATAACTTCTTCCTTCCTCTCTTTAAAACACATCTTCACCACAATATCGGTCTCGTTCATCAACAAGATTTATACAACTTACCATTCTAGTTGCTTACGTATTACATACCATTCCCGGAACAGCCCTTTATTACTTAATTGAATCATCCCTTAAAACTCCCATTCATCATGAAGCGTTGTAATAGCGGCTCTCCGCCCGGTTCCCGAAAATTTTCTCACAGAAACTCTCCTACTAAGACAGCCAGTCCAAAACAACTTTCTACACAGGCTCCGCAGCCTGTCCCGGCGCCGAGAAGCGATCGAGAACAGTACCGGAGACGGTTGCGAAGTGCCCAAGCATTTGATGCCGAAATGGCGCGGGGGTTAAACAATGATAACAATGAGATTCGTACTCGAGTACCTTTAGTCTTCCTCTGCTTCTTCACACCACTCGTGCAGAAATTTCCCCAAATGGCCCCCATAACTTATCATGGAGACTCAGGTTTAGACCCAATGGTCTGGAAACTTCCAAGACCATCCACCAACCAACGGTGTTACCTAAACTAATATTTTTATGCACTTAGCTAATTACGCTTACAGACCTTTACTACCGATCCACCGTCCCCAACTGTCATTCCTCGCGATGGTCGTAATCTGCTATCCACTCCAGCTAAAATCATCGTCGACAGCAGCCCAAAGCCTAAAGTCATGTCCGACCGGTCTTCGCATCTTAGTGGCCTTGCTGCTGCGCATTGGAGCAGGGTCAGCTACCGAAACCTCAGTTTTGACGCAACACGCCACCGAGCGCCACTTCCGACAGCTATGACACTATATTTCGACGTCACGTCTTCGCCGGCCCGCTCCTGCAGCTCGCCCACTCGCCGGCACAAAAAGACAACCATTCCGGAAAAAGCGAAGGCCGAAATAGTGCTTTCGACCAAGTCTAAGCTGCCTTTGACGTATACCGCTATCTCCCCTCACGCTATAATCGCCCAAGAGTCAGAATCAACTAATATTGATTCAAAGCTTCGAAAAAGGACTCTGATATTTAAAGCCAAGATGGTGAGTCATCCAATATAAATTTTGCCTGTGTAATTTGGCATTTAAATGGCGCCCTCGTTGCTTGAAGCTTACATATTGTAGATTCGGAGGCAACAAACCCCCTAGCACTCGGAACCGATCTTCGTTTGACATACCGAGGAAGTCAACGCCACTGTCACCAGATATTGACTCCAGCAGTGACAAAGCTCAGAAAGATGTCACACCTCCTATTTTCGAGTGCTTTTCCCAGTGAAAACCATTAGACCAGCTTCCAGGAACCCCGCCATACCAAATCTAATCCGTGTCGGAATCCTTCGGCCTTCTGAAAGTGTGGGACTTAGAGGAGATGGTAGTGTATTACGTACTCTCAACAACTCGGTAGAGCGCATGTTGATTGCTGCCATGGGATCTCCGCAAGGGCCTAAATCGCAATCTGCTGAAACTCATGATCCGAATGAAGAAGGTCAAGGAGGTGATGCCGCCGATATGGATGCTGAAAGCCTGCAGGATGGCGGTCTAGCAGTCTTGGTCCCCGGCCCAGAAGACATACATCCAATATCGGGTGTACCCCAATGCGTAATTCTGAGCTTCCGGGCTCCAATGAGCAGCTCTACGCTTCGGAAGAGACGGTGCAACCTGGCAATAAAAAGTCTGCCTGGTCTTATGGTACCCTACGAAGGGCAGTCGAAAAGTAGGCTCACCTTTCCGCAAGAGTAGAACTGTTACGGAAATCCAAACACCTCCTACAATGCCGCGTATTACTCGAACTCGAGCAACCCCTTCGATTAATTCAAGCTCGCCGTCTCCGGAACGGCCTGTCTCTCCGAATAGACTGGCAACCTCGCTATTCGCAGCGCCTAGAGAGTCAGCAGGATTTAGACTTTTAGAAAGAGACTTCGTCCGACTCTGAGGCAGACAGGAGATCACAGCCACGGTCAAATTCGAATAGCAGTGGATATACTAGCTCTTCTGTAACCGCCGTTGAAGACGAAGACCATAATAACTCACCAAGTCAGCCTAGTTCTGCCAAGGACGGTGCTTAGTTGACCCGTGCTTAGTCCACTCAAAGAAATTCAGAAGATTCCGCCTCTGAGAGACAGCTCTTCATCTCCGGCTGACCACTTGCCGAGACGGTCGTCTGCGCCTAGGCGGAAGGGGAAAGCTAAAGTACTGGAGCTACTTCCTGACATTCCTGAAGACGAAGCCGTAACTGGCGCTGAAGAGGGCTAGGAAGATACTCAAAGCCCGCTGCAACCTAATATAGGATCCGGTGAACCAGCGGCAGTACCGACTCGCAATCGTCGGCTAGTACGGACAAGCAACCATGATACCGTAAAACTGCCTTACCAGCTAAACTAGTCATGATGCAAAAATTCTGGCCCGCACCACGAGCCTAAAGGAGAATGTTCCAGAGCATAAGACTGCTAAGGTTGTGAAAGGCAGGGTGGATGTACTGCTGGAAGTCAAAGAGGCTAGTGGCGGTTCAAATGAGTCGGGAAAAGGTAAAACGAAAGCTAACGAGGATGGAAAATCTGAATTGATATTAGCCGAACTTGGAGGCAAGGAAGTTAAGAGAGCTACAGGTATCGCCAGGCGAGTTCGGTTCGTCTCTTCTGATGTCAAGTCCAGTGAGCTCGGGCACAGCCATGACAGTGCCTCCAAAATCTCTTGCACTCAAAGTACTCAAGTCGCCTCGTAAAAGGCGCAGAGTAGCTACTACTGCTTAGCAGCTTGCCCGCGATCCTCTTCTTCATGAATATATTCGCGACGGCAAGAATCGAATATGGTACTGTTTAATGTGCGAATGGAACTAGCCGACTACCCACGACTCTCTCAAGGCTATTGATATATTGTCTATATCGTTAATGTCGGCAGAGGCCGAGCGTGTCTTTTTAGGTGCACGGCGAACAATTTCATAGGACCGCATATCATTAGGTAGTACGAATATTAAACATACGGAGTGCTTGAAGAGCTAGCTACAAAGTAATATTACCGCCGGGGGGAGGCTTATGGCGACGAATGTAGTACGAGAGGCTTCTGAGCTCTTGGCAAGTCTGGAGAGCAGCTGACACCTGCTACACCACGCCAAGGATCACGAAGGTGACGATAGTGGTGAGAGAGCAGTCGCGAGAGGGCAGCTATTTTGAAGCTCCACCAGAGCCCAGGGGTGTAGAGCGTACTTTCAATTAAAACACTACGCCAAGACTGTACTATATTCAATATTCAATATTAATATCAATACGGCCTTATACTGATATTGAATGTTGATAAAAGCACTGCTTTAAAGACATCAACGCAAGCTGCTGGTGCAAACCATTTAAGTGCTGGTGAACAGCAGCACTTAGCCTTCCCAACAAAAGAGCAACTTACGCAAATGAAGCTAGAACACGAGGCAGCCCTTCAAAACAAAGTCCTATACATAGACGGTGAGGAAGAGTTCAAAGCGGCCTACCAGGATTAGTATCAGCAGGGCCAGATATTAGAATACATAGAGAAAGAGGTCGAACGGCGAGAATTACTATCCTCCCCTACAACACCTATTCAAATAGATATAAAAGTGAACGCTGTCCGATATGCTGACAATTTATTAAATAAATCTAAGGATATCTTAACTGCACTTCAGAGGATACACAGAGAGTGCCAACCGCATCTTCAGGAAACGGAACACTTCGACAAGAGATCAAAGAAATGGAGGAGTTGTAGAGCAGGCTACAGCAAGAGCTTCAAAACAAATCTCGTCAAACTGAACAGGAGAGGCAAGCTCAAGAACATCAGTTGGACATCCTACAGGCCAAAATCCAATATGCCGAAGACGACAAGCGAATGCTAGAGAGCAAAATTGACAACAGATATGGCTGCTTATTTAGTGAAGACACCGATTTGGGACGTTGTATTCAGTCGCTGCCGAAATACAATGAGCGTCTATATCATTGGATAAAAGCAAATGATAAGAACCCCACGCCTACGAAGTCTCCTGATCAACATACANCATGCGTATCTGAATCATAAGGCCAGTCTAGCTCATTCTCATCGACTTCGAATAATATTGTATTGGATGACGCCGAAGTCCTCTTACGGAATCTTGATAAGGTAAATCAAGTGTTGGCTGTCCTCGAGAAACACTGTAGACCCGATGATGTCTCATCTATAGTAGACCAGATAAATTTTATAGACGACAACTCGGCGCTCGGCTTCTATATCTGGGACAAAATATTCGAAGATTATCGGACGCAGGATAATAGCAAACCAGGATGTCCCCGAGTCTCATGCTCTGCAACGAAATCCAAAAACTTAGTCCTAGCATCTTGTTTCTGGATAAGAAAGTAGGGTAGAGGGGAGGAGGAGGCCCAGCATTGCGTATTCGACGTTCCTGTCGTCGACGTCAAGAACGCAAGCATGGAGAGCTGTTCTGTAGAAGAGCTAGCGGGGCGGATTGTAAGATTATCCGACACGTTGCCGCATCCGTAGCTAACCTTTTTCCAGTTCACCTCAACAACATCGACGGCACTAAATCTCTTCGCCATTCCTTGCGAGACCGTAAAGTTAGCGGTAGCTCATTAGAGTCGATTACATCTGGCGCTGGATCTCACCTGCACTGCGCTGAGTCTACCACCCCGTCTCCACCACTCTCTTCATCCGCCGGGAAGCATCAGAGCAACTCCTCGAATAGCTCCTAGCGTGGCCGATCTAGAACCAAGTCGCACCCTTCACACATAACAAAGCCACTAGCCCATAACATGAATAACTTTCCTTCCTTCCTTGACACGTCTGGGGGGTTAGGACCCAACATACCCCGCCAAGCTCCTTCGCCAAACCCAGCATCGCATCAATCGAATGGGGTTCCGAACAACAGCATACCTCTTGTGAATGGGCTGCCCAGCGGAGGACAGCAGACGGACATGAATCACTTATGGAGTGTAGTACAACAGCTCAGCGAGGTGCTTGCGGAGAACAGGGCGCAGACGGTAGGAATTGTAAACAGTGTGCAGCAGATACAAGTAAGACTTTCACAGCCCATTATGGCCCCATTTTTCCATATAAGAGAAACTGACGGGTTGGAGTATCAGGCACGGGCAGCGCAAGAAGGCGGCTCACCCACACTCGCTCAAGTGAATGGTGAATTAAGCGGTAAGTCTTCGTCCGTCATACTCTCTCTGTTCACCCTAGCGGTCCTAATAATACCCCTTGTAGCCAATCGAACAGCTGAAATCGCCAACCTCTCAACTCAACTCAGCACGACTCAATCTCAACTATCCACTCTCTGCACCCAAAACGCCTCTCTACGCGCCCTGATCCTCGACTACGAAAACGCTCTTACACACGTTCTCGATAAACTACGTCCGTATGCATATACCCAGACTCAAGCTATGCTAGCATTGCACAAACACTACCACACGTTGATAGAGAATGAGCGTGCCACCAGCATGCAATTACGCCTTGAGCACGCGGAGTGGCAAGCCGGGTTAGGGAGAGTAGCGGAATATGCGAGACTAGCGCTGAGCGCACAGAGCGATGCAGATCTACCATACCTGAAGCGTATACGCGAATTAAAGAACGAGAATCGCGTATTGAGGACACTAGCAGGCTGGGAGGAGGCGAGCGACAGCGACGCGGAGGAAGAGGAAGGGGGCGAAGAGAAGGGCCAGAGGCCAAACTCGATGGTTGCACAAGGGTAGCCCATACACACTCACTTTTATTCCAAAGGGCCTGGGAGGTGTTTTTTATCGGTTTTGGGAAAGCTGTTTGGGTTCTTGCCGATCTCGCATAGCGCCGGCGTTTTTGTGACCAGTGAGGTCTGGGGTATTTTTACATGGAATGCGGGCTGTGGTCTGTGCGCATTCTGTGTGTTATGAATCGATGGATGAAAGGATCTGTGAATGTGGTTGTATTGTATTGCGCACTTCGAAACATTGGAGCGGTGCTTGTACGAACAGCGATATGTTCGCCCCTGTTTTATTCCGAGCCGTGTAGTCGTTACTCTTGTTATTACATCAGCTTTCTCAATTTCGCGGTAAGACGAGTTATCCCTTATTCTATGACTTCAACTAATTACCTAGTAACTACTTAGTAACTTTAGCTGAGCGGTTGAAACCTCACTGGGCCTGGTGGCATAGATAACAGAGGGATGCACTATAATTTATATCGAACGGTTCAAAAAGCTGTTTCGCATTCACAAATGAGCAGTCTATTCGCTTCTTCCGAGCTTCTACATACTTTTAGCCTCTCCCCACTCACGTCCTTTAACGAAACTCGCTCAGCAGCATATCACACACTGATTGATATCCCTCACAACACACTCTCCTTCCCTTTCAACTCGCAAAATGCCTTGAACGTCACCATCTGGTCCTCTCCTTCAGACTCAACCGCTAACTCGGCCGTCGCACCTATAAAGAAGACCCATCCCTCCTCGCACCTCTCCCTCCTAAGCCCAACACTCAGCCACCCCTTGCCCTTAGTGCATAGCAGCACACTTGGGCCCTGAATCGGCTCAAATACTGCCTTCGCGCCGTTCTTATTTAGCTCGGTCTTCACTACGGAGAACTCTTCGATGGGTGGATCGTAGAGGATTGAAGAAGACGAAGAGGAGTAGGCAGTGCTGTTGAGGGTCACATAAGGGTAGTCGGTTGGCGACATCTTTTGCTCGGAAGGAGGAGAGTAGGAGTAGGTGAGCATGCTAGTTAGAGTGGAGACGTCTTTGAATTTCGGAGTGAAACCGGCGCGGACAACATTATCGGAGGACGCCATGCATTCGATAATGTCTGTGCTGGTATGAGAATGCCGTAACCGATGAAGCGGAAGAGGGGTAGATACATACCACCGGAGAGGTAGGCGTGAATGTCGTCAGCCTTCAAGAACATCGCTTCTCCCATATCTAACTTGACGTAGTTTAGGAAGAAGAACACGAAGAGCCCGACGTCACCTGGGAACTGGCTGTTTAGGCGGATGACCAGATCCGCAAGCTCCTTCCCACCATTGGAAGGCCCGCCTTCACCAGCAAAAGCAGCTCCCTCGGATTTCGCAGATTCAAGAAGAGATTCTGTAGCAGAAGCTAGCGCATCTTTATCCGTATTCATAAGGGAAGTGAAAGCGGATCGTAGAGCTTTTTTGTTCGCCTCGATATCCTCCGGCTTGTCTGATGTCTCCTTTCCTTTGACTATAGTCTCGAAGTTCTTTACCTGCTCCTCGCCAACAAGTTTACGGAGAGAGGGAACGGTGGCTAGGAAGTGAGCAGTCTCTTTCAGAGGTCGGAAACCACAGAGGCCATCGAAGGGAGTGATGGCAATAGTCATTTCAGGCTTGTGATTGTCATCTGGAGGGTATTGTGAGCTGAAGCGTATGTTACAGGTGACCGTCAGACAGACCAGGGTAGTTCTTCGGGTCTTTGGCATGTAACTGCTCTGCGAGCTTCTTGTTCGGGTGTGCTTGTATGCTCAGTGCCTTGTTGATTGAAAGCACTTTGAAAAGGAACGGAAGCTTGTTGCCGTAACGCTGGCTGATCTCTTGAGAGAGGAGGGCCTGGTTGTCTTGAACGAGGTCAAGAAGAGTCCGTTGGGTTTCGAGGTCTTTGGATGGGAGAGAGGGGTGTGTTCCCATCCATAGCTAGTCAAAATGTCAACCAAGCTCCAAGACAGCAGGTTGCTTCGTCGGGTTGAGAGACAGACTTCAGCATACGGCTTCTCTTCTTGTATGGAGAAGTCGTTCGATGGAGTTGCTGCTGCAAATGTTGCAGCTGCAGAGTCCTTTCCGACCTTGCCTGGACAGCTTCAGCCTATCCAGTTCATTGCTGGCTTTGGTGCGGGGCATTTTGGTGACCAACCCCAGTCGTAGCTGTTCACGCCTAGAGAGAATTAGCGTGAAGGGGTGTTAGAGTTAGACCTGTAAATGGCGGTTTACCGCATTGAAGACGAATCAAAGGCACCTGCATGTTGAGAGTTGCTCGAGAGAAGAGAGGTGGTATTAGAAGTTGAGCCAAAACGCCTGACTGGGGTTGAAATAAACTTTGTGCTTTCAACCCCGGCTTACCCGAAAGAAGACAAGCCGTTGTCGCTTAACCAGACCTCAGTCCCATGGCAGGCGGAGCAGGTCTCGGAGAAAATCACTCCGTCGCGGACCCCACTATCAAACCAGCCTTCCCGAGCCCTATTGCCACTATCTCCCTAGCTATGGCCTAAGGAATTGAAGAGGCTTATAACATATTGGGTGCGGATACCCGGACTGAAGCATATTGCACTCTTTGGCCGCCTCGAAATTACTTAGATCTTTAAATTCCGCCATTCAGAAACCAACCAATCCAGCTGTTCGCAGTCACCAGAACCCTAGCATGTATGGTTCTTAAGCCCAGCCTGCTACAACGGATCCAACATGGCTGCCCGCAGTAGGCCGCGGGCGGGCCAGGTTAAAGAAGAAGTTGATGAAGAGCGGAGTATTTGGAATCAACTCCGAAGCGATGCCAAGAGGGTAGATGCTTTAGTGGTAAGGACAAACTTCTACTCTATATCTAGTTCCTGGTGAAATACTAGCAGCCCTGGCGGATTTATATCAGCTGCTTTGAGTGTTGCTACTGTCTTCTTTCCAAGGCTTTCTCTGCAGACCACTAACACTCTCTAGGCGAAGTCGAACGATATAACAAAGAAAATTGTGGAACTTTCTGATCTACAAAATGTTGCTGAAGGTGCGTGATGCCCTGGCGGAGCAGCTTACCTGCTTTGGCTATCATAAAATCTACCACAATATTCAACATGCTTTCCTTTCGCGTTTCTTGTATGCTTACCTCTCAACTAGCTCGCGGCGACTCTCCGTCTTCGACTATTGACGCCGAACTGGAAAAATACCTCCGC
Organism: Cenococcum geophilum 1.58; assembly: GCF_001692895.1. NCBI lineage: Eukaryota > Fungi > Ascomycota > Dothideomycetes > Gloniales > Gloniaceae > Cenococcum > Cenococcum geophilum. The sequence continues at coordinate 4,793,392 of NW_027137559.1, read as the reverse complement.
GACAACATCCGCATAACTGAAGAAATTCAGAACCTCATCGAATCCGACTCGGGCAACGATCTCCTCAAATCGCTTGAGATTCTCGCCGCGTTACGTGATGCTCATGAACCTGACCCGACATCACGTGCCGGCAGCGTTGGTAAATCGCAACGAGAGCGGACCACCAAGCGGAAGCACACCGAAACCATCGAAGATCGTGATAGCATTGCCGCCGAGTCGCCCGGCCCCGGCGGCCCCTCGCCCAAGGTCTCTATTTCAACTTCGGCTAGTAGACTGATTGGAAAGGTGGCGTCTCGAGCTAGTTCTGTTCCCATTGCAAGAGAAGCATCTGTCAAAGCAGAAGATGGAGGAGAGAGTGCAGACTCGTTGAAAAGTAAGGCTCGACTTTAGATTGACCTTCAATACTTCTTCAAATTTCTACAAAAGTTGTTGTCTTCCACGAGGATTGGCGAAGCGTCGCCGCTAGATACCCTTTTTCATTTAACTTGGTAAAGAATCACCAAAAATACACTTCTTAAACTCAAAGTGCCATCTTATATGGTGCCCTGTGGCTCACTGCAATTATTAGTCCCGACCGAAAAACATAAACTCCACGTCAACACCGAAGTGCTCTATCGCAACAAAGCCAAAGCTGCGGAAGGTGAAGGGATATTATGTCGTGTCACATCCGTTATCGGAGAAGGCAAGCAGCGCCGGTACATTTCCCTTTCTACTTGAACCTCATAGACACTTTTATCCAGCCGTAAATATCACCGTATCTACTAACGCCTCGCTCGTCGCTGGCATTTCATAGATACGAAATCATCGATAGTGATCCCGACCCACCAACTCCCGCGCAGCCTTATCGCGCGTCTGTAAACCACCTCGTCGCCATCCCGCCTGTCTCAGAAAACTCCAAATTACCTGATTTACCAGCGAAACGCCACGTACTAGCGCTGTATCCCGGCACGACCACGTTTTATAAAGCCGAGGTAGTCGCATATTGGCCGCCGAAAGCTAGAAAAGACGGAGGTAGCAAAGACGGGGCAAAGGATGGAAAGGATGCGGGCCCGGGAGCGGTTAAAGAAGAGGAGCCAGCTGAAGGGAGTGAGTTATATGTTAGATTGAGGTTTGAAGGCGAAGACGAAGCAGATAGAGAGATGAGTGTGGAGAGGAGATTTGTGTTACCGGATAAGTAGACCGTCCATATCATTGCGAGGTGAGTAAGTGTGCTCCTAACAAATAACTTGATGCATCGCAGAAAGGATGAGGCATTAATTGATGCAACAGGGAATATGTTGAGTACCATACTTGGATTCACGTTTCGATTAGATTTGGTTGGGCTTAGTGCCATTATTATACTGAGTCTACGTGTGGGTACGTTGAGTGGACGTAAACGGCGCGCTTGCTAGTGTCGCACTGTTGGCATATCTCGCTGCTAGGTTATATAGGATGGAGCAGATATTACTACAGGAGCATTAGCTAGAATCAAAGAATGAGAGGTCCTTGGCATCTAATAAAGCTCTAAAGGATTTTTTGGTGAATCGCCAATCTTTCTGCAGGACGAGTGAAAATGCACAATATTAAACTTTCTCTAGCTTCTTCGTATCCCCTCCCCCCAAACCCCGTACGTACAGACATGATAATTTGGATAACCCAAAGTCCCGCGAGCCAACTATAGTGGAAACAGCAAAAACGCAATCTACGTAATAGAGGAAATAAGCATAGTCGGGCTTGGAAGCATCCGGGGTATCTTATCTCCTGGTCACGCTCCACCAAAAGCCGCCTTTCGCCTGAAAAGACCCCAGAAAATAGAATAGAATAAAACCGGACGGTCAATCGGAACTTCGAATAAAGACTTGTAGAAAATAAAGCCCATTCTCTTTTCAGAATGCAACGTTACTGGCATTAAAAGAAGTAGAGTGTGGAAAACTTGAAAGCGAAAGGTATTGATATAACAGCTTTGTAGATGAACGGTAAACCAAAAACCGGGTATATGCAGAGGAGCGGATATGCATGCAGTCGTTGAATTAGGCGTGTCAATAAGGTTAGACATGCTTCTATTACTTTGCGACGGGTATCTTGACGTTGTGTGAGAGCCAGGCCTACGGAATCAAATAAGTAAGCTAGGTTCGGAGAAGCCAAGATTATATGGATACGGTAGACTTACAAGACCCTCAAATATACCCGCTCCCGTCGTTGCACAGCTAGGCTCAACCTTCCATATGTGGTCTTTAGCAGTCTTGTTAAGATCTAGCTTATCGACAACTTCTTGAACTTGCATCGCTGACCAATCGTAAGTGTTTTAGTATATGCAGGCTACTACTGGCCAAATAAGGGGGATAAGCCAAGGACCCACCTCCTGGAATGTCCTGCTTGTTTGCAAACACTAGAAGCAGCGCATCCTTCATTTCTCGGTCTTGGATAATTCGCGCTAACTCCGTTTTCGCTTCGTTCATTCGGTCGCGGTCGTTGGAGTCAACAACGAAGATAAGGCCTTGTGTTCCTATTCAAAAAGAACACGTCATTAACGTGTTGTATAATGTGGAGAGAGCAAAGGTATCAGCGCTGCAAAAGTTGGCAACTTGCGCAGGCCTACCAGGAATGAAATGTTCAAAGAACATACCAGAGAAGTAATGTCTCCATAGGGGCCTAATCTTGTCCTGCCCACCGACATCCCAGACGTTGAACTTGGTATTCTTGTACGTTACTGTTTCCACGTTGAAGCCGACTGTAGGAATAGTTGTGACGTCTTGATCGAGCTTTAGTTTGTACAGGATGGCTGAAGGCAAAGAACTGTCAGCCCTGCTCGTTTATGTATGGTGCGCCAACGCCGTGTATACTAATACAGAAGCATCCCCGGAAGAGTAGACGTACTTGTCTTGCCAGCAGCATCAAGTCCAAGCATCAGCAATCTCATCTCCTTGGATCCGAAGATCTTGTTCATTATCTTGGATATTGATCCACCCATTATGCCGAATATGGAGGCAGTATTTCGTTACCAGTCCAGTATGAGGCACTCTGCAGTGATTTGTATATGTAAGTTTCGGGGGACTCGAGTGGGCGGGACTAGGCTAGCGTGTTGATAGGACGACGCGATGCTAATGTTGTGTTGATGGTGGAGCAAATAAACCGCACAATTTGGAAGAGCCGGTCTATAGTGGCGGCTCGGGGAATTTTCGAAAGTTAAAGGGAAGGGTTAGGGTGATTGATGAGCCCGAGGAGGCTCGCGGATTTTGGCGTGCAGTTAGGGGTTTGAGCGCGCGGTGATCGACGGGCTCTCACGGCGCCAACCGACCCCCGCTAAAAGGGGGCCCAGAAATTTTTTTTTTCTTTTCTGAATCCTCTCCCACATGTCAAATCGTGTAAAATTTAATGTACGTGATACAGAGCAGTATCCAAATCATCAAGTCACCGCCTGGTTAATAGCACAGTTTCCTGTTACAGGCATGGAAGCGGGGCTGCTTTCTAAAGCTGCTACGGAGCCCCACGCTTATAATGCCAGGCTACAGTACCTGCAACGGTGGAGACAATGTGTCTAATCTGCGGTGACCCGAGCGCTAGAGGCCTGAATCGATCACAATTAAAAACCATCGTCAATTCCTCGGCTCCGCTCCTCCTCTAACCGCTCTTGATTTGCCTTCCACCACCATTTGTGGGATTGCTCGCTTTCCTCACCTGGTTTCTCATCCCAAGGTTTAGGGCTCAGGATATAGTGAACGTTCTTGACTTCTTCGTCCCGCCATATTTGATGATGTACGCCTTTCAACCGCAGTGTTTTCAAAGCATTGTAGATGTATGGAATAGCTACCCATCTCCCGGAGAAAATGTCACTTAGAAGGGACTGGTCCGCAAAATCGTAGTTCATTGCCGTGTCTTTAGACATTTGATCCAGAATAAGCGAGTATATGTCCCCAGACGGATTCACCACCTGCAATCCACCATTGGGCATCCCAAGTCCGTACGACGGAGGGGCACCATGTATTTGCGCGTCGTCGGGCGTCTCGTGTTGAGAAGTGAACGCGCATATTTCCGGAACCCTGCCAAGAGTTTTCAGCATTGAATTATAAGCTTAATGCTAGAATCCTACAAACCATTCTTTTGGGTAGTGTGGCTTCCTTAAGGGATTGCATACGCAAGCATGACTTGCAGCAAAAACTCTGTTTCCCTTGCCAGCCATGCTAGGAGGATCGAGCTCCAGATCCATCAGCTCATCCATGTTACGCAGTACTAACATGTCACTATCCAGCTGGACTACCCGGTCATACTCGACAAGCGAGAATGGCGTCAGCTTGCTCCAGCAATCGTAAAAGCGGGGATCCTGGCTGAAATCTTTGTTCACGGATGGCAGGAGGTATTTAACCTGCTTTTTAGGAATCCCGCGCACGTCCAAAGCTTTATGACCTTCCTTGGGAAAGGTGTTGGTATAGAGGGCCACTAGCGGATAGGCAGATTTTTGCTTCTTGAGGCTATGATTGAGCACGAGCAGTCCAGTGAGGTACTTAGTGTTGGTGATTAGCGTTGTCCATACTGCAAATACCAGTCAGCCCGGATGCTCCCTCAAACGGATACATAAGCATGCCTTTCTTAGACTCTACGGCGCTGGTAGTATCCAGATTGGTGGCGGCGACAGCTTGACCTGGGGAGCTTGTCATCCTGCAAGTGGACCGAACGGGGATATGTCAGGGCTAATAGAATAGTGAGGAGATTTCACGGCCGGTAACCGTTTTCCTCTCTTGTCGGACTACATGGTGTTGTTGTTTGGAGAAAGGCGGGATGGAAGCCAAGGTTTCTCGGGTGCAAGCCACCGATCTCGGACCCTCTTCGATTCAGCCATCAACATTAGCATCGCGCTATTTTTCTAAGCTTCGTTCAGACTCCTCCAACCCTTCTATACATGTTCATGCACATCTGATTCAACACTATTAATTCCTTCATATTTTTTAAACCCCAAGAATTCTTCAACGGAATGATCGTGTTCTGGCACAGTTCGGAGTCTCCCATCCTCGAATGCCAATGTCCGCGGCGGTGAAGCAACCCGCCCACGATGGGGTCAATCAAGCCTCTGATAAACAGGTGATAGCCAGCCAAGGTAGCAAAAGTTACAAGGGTTTTGTTGCTGGTGTCTTCTCTGGCATTGCCAAATTATCTGGTATATGCACCTCTTCGACGGACAATGCTTAGGCTCGAGACTAATCTCACACAGTCGGCCACCCGTAAGAATTCCGTTTTGCTCAGATTGCATGTCTGTTCCTAATACGACGAAGCTTCGATACGATCAAAGTCCGTTTGCAAACCACTGAGAAGTCCCACTTTCGAGGGCCATTAGATTGCTTACTCCAAACGGTACGAAATGAAGGTGTCAAAGGGTTATACAAGGGCGCAACTCCGCCATTGATTGGGTGGATGTTTATGGACTCTGTGTAAGATGGGGATATGACTTTTCCTAGAATTTTCACTTACATCGTGGAAAGAATGCTAGGATCATTAAATGTTTATCGCCACATACTGACCGATCACGTCTTCCATCCCGGACAAGGATTACATGCAGTCGGGTCTGAGAAGCCTAAACTCCCAACTATTGGACATGGGATTGCAGGAATTATGGCAGGCTGTACTGTGAGCTTTATTGCAGCTCCTGTGGAACATGTCAAAGCCCGACTGCAAGTGCAATATGCAGCAGAAAAGTCAAAGCGGCTTTACTCTGGACCAATTGATTGCGTCAAGAAACTCGTAAGAGTCTCTGGTTCTACCACTATCTCCCTCTATGCCTCTAACCCTGTTGCCAATTGTAGTTCTGTAGCCATGGTATCAGAGGCGTTTACCATGGACTCTCGGCCACTCTCCTGTTCCGGGCCTTTTTCTTCTTCTGGTGGGGATCTTATGACATCTTCACCCGTCTCTTCAACAACCACACCTCTCTGTCTCTGCCGGCTATCAATTTCTGGGCAGGTGGCTTATCGGCCCAGATATTCTGGCTTACGTCGTACCCTTCCGACGTCGTCAAGCAGCGTATCATGACTGATCCATTGGGGCCAGAACGCAAGTTTCCTAGGTGGAGGGATGCAGCGAAGGCCGTATGGAAAGAGAGTGGATGGAGAGGATATTGGAGGGGTTTTGTGCCCTGCTTTTTAAGGGCGTTCCCTGCTAATGCAATGGCACTTGTAGCCTTTGAGGGAGTAATGAGGGCGTTACCAGACTAGACGAGCTTTTTAAAGCTGTTTCGGGATCGACCACTATCTGCTCATTTCTGCATCACTTCTATACATCTCAAGTTTTGGCATGGCAATATGCTACCGTATAGATTGGTATGTTTATTAAGTAATCCAACTTGAGCTATCCTGTGCTATTCATAATGGCTGTCGTAGCTATAAGTCTTAGCAATCTCTTATCTAGCGTCTGATAATGAAGAGAGTCGAAATAGCTGCGGGTTAATTGACCAACCTGGGGGTTATGCAAGGATTTCCACTCAAACGAGCAAGATAGAATGCGTGTGCGCGATGAACGGCTGATAATTCCAACCGTAATATAAATACCGCACCCTACGAGAAGGTGGTCTGTGCGCGAACACCAAAATCAAAAGTACGCGTATGGTCACGGAGCTTTGATCCTATTGATCCTATTGGTTGGCTCTTATCGATAACCGTAGGGCCCATTTCATCGTGCTAAGGGATAAAACTCGATCTCAGCATCTTTTCAACCTCTTTGTGCCCTCCAACAATCGCAATATCCATCGCCGTCTTGCCATCCACACCTCTTGCTTCTGTATCAGCACCCCTGTCAAGCAGAAGCTCCGTAACGGCCACATGCCCGTATAGCGCGGCATCGTGTAGCGCCGTCGAATCCGTAAATTTGCATTTCGCCTCAATGTTCGCTCCTCTATCGAGCAACAGCCTAACAACGGCCTCATGCCCTTTCTGAGCAGCATAGTGCAGTGCTGTCCGGCCTTGCTTCTCCGTTGCCTCAATATTCGCTCCCCAGTCGATAAAGTGCCCCGCGATAGCCACGTATCCGCCGTGTGCTGCGCAGTGTAGTGCTGTCCAGCCCATATCATCTTTCTCCTCAACCGCTGCGTTCATGTTAAGCAGTAGCTGGGCCACAGCCTCATGTCCCTCAGTTGCTGCCAAATGCAGCGCTGTCTGATCACTCTTGTTCTTCGCCTGAACCTTAGCCCCTTTGTCCAGTAGCAGCCTCATGACAGCCTCGTGTCCATGCTTGGCTGCCAAGTGGAGGTCCGTTCCGTTCCAACTGCTCTCAGTCCTAATATCCGCTCCCCTGTCCAAAAGTAGCTCCAGAAGAGAGCAATGGCCTTCCTTTATTGACCACGAAAGAAGAGGCAGATATGGTAGATCACGACGACTAGACTTTGCTCCCCAGCGCCGAAAATCCAGAGTATGATTTGTCGCGAGCCGTTCAAACCTAGGCCATAGAGACAATAGTTCCGAATTCTCCTTTGTAAAGGGTATTGTATGCCATACCCAATTCTCAATAGCGTAATCTAGCAGTTTATACTTTGAACTTATCTCGACTTTAGCTGATAGCCTTTGCATACTCCTCAATAAATCTGTATAGGCGATATCTGGCGATTTTCGATGCGTATTGGTTCCACGTAACCGACAGGATAAATCCACAGCCTTTGCGCCAATGCCTGTGGATCGCGATAGCTGGCTGACTCCATTCGTAAGAAAGTCTTTATGGGCAAATGCTTCGTCCGGGTTGCGCTTTGCCATTTGTGTTTCAAAATCGGAAAACGAGAGGTAAGTCACACAGACTTCTCCTAGGTAGAACTCTGCCTTCTCGCGTTGAAATTGAAAGCGGTGCTCAGGACTGTCAGGCTCATCCATAAGGAATTTCTGTACGGTCCGATGGATTAATCGCACGGTATAATCCTCATCGTCCAGCGTGATAAGATGCCCGCAAGCCTTCAAAATCGACTGCCCGCTGGGATCTGTGATTATCTTACCCGCTTGCCAATATTGATCTGCCGGTTCGAATGCTATTGCTTCTTTTAGTTCATCCATGAAGAGAGGTCGTCTAGCGCAAATGACCCATTTCAGGGCCTTTTCGGTGATGGGGAAAAATTTGGGCCGTTTTTTCTCTATCTTTTCCATTATGCGCGAGTATGTTTCAACTAGGCCATTCGGAAGTTCCTCGAGGGATTTTCGAATCCCTTCATCTGACTGAGGAGCGTCGCACATTTCCTCAAGCTGGAGGGATACCCAAAGGAACCTAGTAAGTTTAGTATAGGTTCCTAGTTAAGATAGCCACATGAAACGTACATGCCCTGGGATTTGGTTGTAAGAGTGGAAATGATTTCTTCCTCCAAAGTCTGGTCGCGGATGAACAGCTCCCCTGACTGGAGCTTTGATTTCACAGCGACTTGAACGTAATTTGCGATATCACGTGTAACCTTTGTTTCAGCAATGTGAATGCTAGGATATTTTCTGAGCCCGTTCATTATATCCGTATCTTCTCGGCTTGAAATCCACACCTTCACAGTGCACTGATTGAGCTCGATCATATCCTCTATCGCATAGAGTATGTCATTTTGCACATTTTTCTCGCATTCATCAACACCATCGATTATGACGTATATCTCTGAGTACGCTTTCAGAACTGAATTCATCAAGATTGCTAGCTCCACTCTATCGGGTGTCCGGGAACCGCTCTGGAAAGCGGAAGAAAGCTCGGAATGTAAGGTATCAAGCAATGAAGATTTCGGGAGGAGTAGTTGCTTAAGTATCGTTCCGAGGATGGAAACTGTTTGAAGCGTAACAACATCCGAAAATGTACAGTAATAGAATGCGACGATGGAGCTTTTGTTATCTACCTTACTTGAAAGGAAATTGATAACGTTTGACCTGATCACAATGGTAGTGAGCTACATTTAAAACTCGCTGGCTTTTTATTTTACTTACGTGAGGATCGTCTTTCCGGATCCAGCTATTTCGAAAAGAATGTTAGAAATGTTGCAGGGTGCCCGCACGCATTATCACGTGGAGAAACGTACGGATTCCAAAGCAGCAAAGAACACCCGACTCCGATGATTCTATCCAGTCCTTGAATGGCTCACTTTCGAAAAGCCATTCCCCAGGCTGCAGATGCGGCATCCTGAGCATTCTTCGATGCTCTTCTTCGTATCTAATAGAGGACATCTGGGATATGAGACGAGTTCGCTCACGCTCTATAGATCAATCAGCAACGATGCAACCCAGAGTAAGCTTTCAACATGCCTTTCTTTTCCTTCTCCAACTGCAGCGCGTTCAACCGTTGGAGGGACCTTGCATCCTCCGCCTCTATCATGTGCGATAACCCGGCTTCTTTATCGATGACTTCCCTTCGTTCACGAAATTCGTCTATCAAGTCTCCAAACTGCTGGTCGAATGGGCTCCACAACAATGATACGCCAATCCGCGCATTAATATCTTAGGTATCTGTGAGACCAAGAAGCGTTAATCCTCCCTGGGCCGTAGAGCACTTACATTTTGGACTTTTGGCCTTTCGAAAAACAGCTTTGGCCTTTGTGCAGAATTTCAAGATGATTAGATAGGCCACCGAGAGTTCTTGAGTCAGGCGTTCATGTGTGCCAAAAAGCTTTTCATATGTGCGAAACCTAGGAAGGACATCGCCAATCGTTTTAAACATTTCGACGAGTTTTCCAAAAAACTTTCCAAAATTGCTTGCTATCTAGAAATCAAATATTAATCTTCTGGAATAGGAGATGCTAATAAACCAATTAAAAAAGCTAACTTTTATCAAAACTTTCACGCTGCCCCACAGGGGGGACATAATTAGAGGGGACGCATTGGAGTAGACATCAAGCGCTTCTTCGTACTGTTGGATTGCTCTGATCAGGGGCTCGAGTTTCGAGATAGCTGCTAGGCTTTTGCTCTTATCTTGGTGTGATTTCTGAGCGGCACTAGCGCTGTAGAAAACTTCCTCTAAGGAATTTGTAGAGAGGAAGGTTGCCTTCTCCTCATCGGACAGGTCCTCGACAAAGCGGTCACGGGCGCGAGTCCAGGCATTTGTTTGCAGTATGTCTTTCTGGTCGAGACTCATCTTCCGTAACAGGGGCCCTATTCAAACTCGAGCTAGGAGAGTCTAGCAAAGGGACTAATTGAACCGTCGTGAGAGCTAAAGAGCTCGCTACCATGGTTGACGATGGCGCGGCTGCGACTGGGATCCAAGTAGATTACCTCAGCAAGGTCGTGGCTATATATAAACAATGGATACGGAGCAGCATTTCATGGCGCCTCGCCAAACCAAGGTAGCCTCTCAGGAACAAGACTGGCATCGTAATTCCGAGGCGCTTCGCGTTGCTGCCCCTTGGCACCAACGTTATGGTTGTAGCCGAGCAGCTTTAGCCTCCAAATGCCTTCCGATCACCTTGATAGAGTGAGGGAAGATCAGCGAAATCATTAGAGTGAGATTAATTAGACTTGAAAACAAACGACGTTCTTTGGGTCCTGTCCTGGGATTCCAAGAAGTCCCCTGACTAAACGGACCCCGGCTGAAGGACTACAGGTATTTCATTTTTTTTCTCATGTTGCAAAGCCATAAATACGGTTGAAGACATCTCCTAAAAGTTCAAAACCTGTAAGATTGATCATAGTAAAGTTATGCCTAACAATCAAGGTAGATTGCGGATGACCATGTCTTCTGTACCGCCGCAGTAATAGAACACAAGTTAGGCCTAGAACACGAGTTAAGCCTAGAACGCGTGGCAACAAGCAACTCCGACGCTGTGCTAATTAGAATAGTCAGGAACAAGGCTATATTTTGCGTGCGTAACGGTATTGCATGTGTTGAACAGGATAGTGGTGATGATTAGTGCGTTCGCGTAACCGCCGCTGGATGGTGTGTATCAGCGGATGGTGTCTTGATGACATCGTTTGGGTGGTGAGGACTGCAAGCTCGCTTATGATTCTGCACCATGACGAAATAATGGCGTTGCGTTTGGGCTTGACGCTTGGCAGGCTAGCTCGAGCGCGACTTCCAAACTTGAAACCACCGCAACCACGAAAAGTTGTTTGAACTTTGAACCTTCAATTGCTCATCATGCCCTCTACCTTTTGCTACCATCTATGCTGTAGCAACCACCTCTACATTGATTTTACGCATCTACCCTCTCTGCAGCCCTTCAGTCTAGCAGCCCCATAGCCCCGAATAACTAGCTCTATTATTGCCATATCTCCACTCAGCGGGACCTACCTGAGTTGTTGAGATTGACGCGCCCTGCTGCATTCTACCTTTACGATTCTACGAACCCATGACCTAAACAGGTAGCTGCGACTCTCTGTTCACCTGGGACTTTATTTTCACTTTCGTGGCACGCTCTTTGGAGCATTTTGCAAAATGTCGTCTGCAAAACCTACCCCGACGTCCTTGTCCATCAATGGCAACTCGACTGTAAAGCAGTCAAACATGTCATTGAAGAACTTCTTCGCTTCTTTGTCAACCGCTGCTGTCATTTTTGGCATTCAGTTTGTTGCATTTCTCATTCTTAGCGGCAACTGGCGTTTCCGAAGTAGCTCACGAACTAAAGATCTCGCCCAGAGCCGCTCCTGGAGCGTATTCCACAGGATTTAGTAAGTGGCTTGATGAATGATGAACTTTAATATACTGACTGCTGCAGTTACTACAAGACATCATACGTGTCTAAGCGCAAACAAGTCGAGGAGCCTAGCTCTGCTCATCAATCATTTAAGAATGTGTTTACCTTCAATGGCACGAAATTAATCCGCATTGCCGGAGTCGATGGCTACCTTTTCCTCCGATACCTTCAATTACTGCTTAAGATCTTTGTCCCCATGGCAATCGTAATCCTACCAATACTCCTACCTATAAATAGAGCGGGGAATGTTTCTGGTGTGTCAGGCATGGATTCGTTTGGTTGGGCGAATGTCGGAGTACCTAAAAAGGCCAACCGGTTATGGGCACATTTAATACTTGCCCTTGTCGTCATCGCTTGGTCCTGCTATCAGTTCTATAGGGAACTGAGAAAGTTCGTCCGCCTCCGACAGACAGTCCTCACACAGCCGGAACACCGAATCCGTGCTTCTGCTACAACAATTCTGGTTCAGAGTATTCCTCGGAAATGGCTTACGGTACCAGCTCTCGATGCACTGTATGACGTCTTTCCTGGAGGTCTCAGGGAAATTTGGATAAATCGAAATTACGATGATCTTCAGCAGAAGGTCGATCTGAGAACAAAAGTCGCGAGGCAGCTGGAGAACGCCGAGACGGACCTGATCATCAAATGCAACAGAAAGCATAAAGAGATACAGCAGAAATTGGATAAGAAAGCTGGGATCAAGAAATCGAAGAAGGAGAGGAAACATGACGACGCCATGCACGACCAGAATCTTGGGCAAACAACAGACGATCCCGGTTTAACTTCTGGGAATCCACATGAAATCGAGCATACTCTCCAAGAGATATTGAACGAACCTGAATCAGCAGCGGCCTCGAGATCAGCCTCGCCTGATTCTGACCACAAGCGATCAAAGATACCAATTCCACTTGTAGGACAGGGGCTTCAGGCAGTCGGCCATGGAATAGGAGCTGTTGGGCATGGTGTAGGAAAACTTGGGCAGAAGGTCGTTGGTGGTTTCAAGGGGGCATTTGGGAAAGACGAGAATGAGAACTCAGCTCCCATACCCGAACAATATCAGAACCATTTGACCGACAGGACAGATGATAGAGAACCGCAACAGCTGTCCGAAAAAGAATACGGGACCGTTCCGCAGGGATTCATTTCGTCTTCACGAATCGACTCTGAATTCGAGCATCGTGGACCCGGCACAGAGGACCATGCTCCTTTGCAAGTCTCTACACATGATCAAGAAAAATACGAGGACGGTAAAGCCACATCTCACCCGCTGTCCCCAGAACAATCGCCCGTGTCAGCTCCTATGAAGAAGGGTCATTTAAAAGCATTGAGGGGTGCTCGAATAAATCCTTTGAGGCGCAGGAGCGATTTCACAAGCCCACAACCATTCCAGGCAGAAGGAGAAGAATTTCCCTTGACGACAGCTGCTACCAATTCAGAACTAGTGTACGATTACTCGACCGTATACAATGAAGAATCACCCGAGGACGATGAAAGCGCGGTGTGGAGGAGATACATCAAACCACCAGACCGTGATACTATGCGGCTACCTTTGTTCAGCAAATCATGGTGGCCGTCGATACCTTTGATCGGAAAAAAGGTTGATACTATTTATTATTGCCGCAAGGAGCTCGCACGTTTAAACTACGAAATTCAAGAGGACCAATCTCACCCGGAACGATACCCCTTGATGAATTCTGCCTTTATTCAATTCAACCATCAGGTTGCAGCCCACATGGCTTGTCAGTCACTTAGCCACCATATTCCAAGACAGATGGCCCCTCGAACGGTAGAGGTTAATCCCAACTATGTCCTCTGGGACAACCTCTCGATCAAATGGTGGGAACGATATCTTCGCGCTGGCTCGGTTGCTTTAACGATTACAGCACTTGTCATCTGTTGGGGATTTCCAGTTTCATTCGCTGGACTAGTATCAAACCTCTCATATTTAACGGGCTTAATACATTGGCTAGATTGGATAAACAAACTACCTCTTTGGGTTGTCAACTTTATCCAGGGCGTACTGCCTCCGTTGTTCATCGCACTCATGTTCTTACTTCTCCCGGTCATATTGAGATCCCTTGCTGGGTTTTCCGGAGTTACAACCGCGGGTGAAAGAGAGCTGAGAGTGCAGAACTTCTACTTTGCATTCGTTTTTGTTCAACTCTTTCTGGTTGTTTCTCTCTCTGCCGGCGTTACCAGAACCATACAGGCTGTGGTTGATAACCCACTTTCCATTGCTGGAACTCTTGCTAGGAATCTTCCAGGAGCATCAAATACTTTTTTCTCGTACCTGATTCTTCAACCCTTAAGTATCAGCTCCGGAACACTTCTGCAGCTTGGAAATGTACTTATGCTACTTCTGAGCCGCTTTTTAGACACCACAGCTCGACAAAAGGTTTCACGAATATTAGGAAGCCCGCGAATATTCTGGGGTACTCTCATTCCTATGTACACCAACTTCGGTGCAATAGGTGGGTTCTGGTATTTTTGAAAAACAGTGCTAGATTCTAACAATTGTTTTAGGCCTCATATACTCAATCATATCTCCCCTGATCCTCTTGTTCATGATCCTAACGTTTAGTCTTTTGTGGTTCACCTACCGCTACCAGATGATATATGTGTCATTGCCTACTGCCGAAACGAATGGACTAATATTCCCCAAGGCGATAAATCAACTCTTCACTGGCTTGTATTTCATGGAATTGTGCTTGATCGGCCTTTTCTTCCTAGTAAGAGATGAACACAACAAGATTGCCACTCTACCGCAGGCTATCATCATGATTGTCGCCTTCGCCGGCACGGTAATGTTCCAAATATTAGTCAATAACGCTTTCGGTCCCCTTTACACCTATCTTCCCATTACCTTCGAAGATGAGGCTGTTCGGCGGGACGAGGAGTTTCAAAGAGCACAAGCGAGTCGTTGGGGCCGGAAAGGGGGTGAGGAAGAAGATGAAGATAAAGACTGTTCTCAACACTCCCTAAATGAAGTTTTAGAGCAGCGGGAGGAACAGGAAGTTAGGGAAAGTAAAATCTTGGGGGAACAAGATCTGCAGGATCTGAAGAACAATCGCAAGTCCGGAGGGACTGAAATGAGGAACCCGGAAGCTCGGGGGGAGTCCGAAAATAGGCTGGGCGTACCCCAAGTCAGTGATGAAGAGCCACAAGCGGGGCGGTCTCGCAAGCTCCGAGCATCTTGGGCAGACAGATCGGGCGCTCGCTCACGCTCCCACTCACATGCGGATGCTGAGCTAACCTCAGACTCCCAGTCTCGGTCCCAGTCCCACGAGAAAAGACTCCACTCCAAAACGTTTACAACCTTGACCAGCAGAATCCGATCTGGCCTCGATAACACCACTCGGCCCATCCGCGATATTGAGGCTCAAATTACTCCGGAGACTTATCTGTTCACCGATACTCAAGACGCACTGGAAGACATTGAGCCTGAAGCAAGACAAAAGATAATCAAACGTGCTTTCCAGCATCCTGCAACACGGGCCATTCAACCCACTGTATGGATTCCCCACGATGAGATTGGCCTTACTGCCGATGAGATCCAGCGCACCAGTCGGTACACGAACAATATTTGGATCACGAGCAAGAACGCGAGATTAGATGCGAAGTGTCACGTCATGTTCAAAGGCCTGCCGCCGGATTGGGATCCTTTCGACAATATGGATATTTAGAAGTGGGCAATGTGGCTATTCTTAGTGTGCTTGGAATGAGAGCGGTTATACGGTACGGCACTTTACTACTGAATTGCGATTGATGCGATGTGCAGCCTCGACTAGCAAGCCTTTATATATTGACATTCCTTAGAAGTGCTTTATTGCAGTTCTTTTTGCATACCGGGAGCGGATGTTGAAAATATAACAAACTTGGATGAGCACATTTTACCCTGTATTATTATTTGTAGGGAACCGTGGGGGGGCAAAGAATTAGGGTTGTTCTTAGATACCCTAGCGATCATATGGCGGATGAACGGCTCATGAAATTGTTCATAAACTCGTAATGAAACATAATTATACATGACTAGTCTCAATAGCTCTTTATGTGTGGTCTAGAGCTAATTCCTAGTCGTAATATGAGTATGTACTGTATACATCTAGAATTATAGTTACAAAGTGCCCATGCTTCGGTGCCTTGCGCGAACTCTAATTAACTAACACCTCTATGCGTCCTATTTCCCTACTAATATTATGCTTATCCATCGAGGCTGGACACGTATATGCCTCGTAGCGCGTGGTGGTTTTTGACTGGAGTCATGATGCGGCCCCGTCAGAGCTCCACCGGAATGTGCAAATCCTAAAGGTCTCAATAGGAAGAAGAAAAGTGTTCTAGGAGGATATATCGTCCATCGAACACCTAAATCCAGCTACCTATCCTCCACTGGAACCATCTCGTGCTCACCGGCTACGTCCTGCGCCGCTGACTGTGCGCCTGTATTCTTACCAGGAACCTCAATCCCAAACACCGAAATCAAGAGACCCACTGCACAAAGGATTACACAAGAATAGTATACCGCTCGGTATCCGATCTCGCCCACCTTTCCAGTTCCGTCGCCGTATCTTTCCGTAATCCCTTGCGCGACAGCAGTCAATATCGCCAAGCCAAGGACTGAGCCGCCTACTTGCACTGCGACATTGAACACGGCAGCGGCAGCACCTTGGTCGGACTTGGAGGCGGCGGATACGATGACGAAGTTTGAGGTGAAATAGACGCAGCCAATGCCCAGAAGATAGAGTATCATTCCCGGAAAGGTGAAGGCAAAGTAAGAGGTGGAAGGTGTGATGAAGGAGAAAAGCAGCACGCCTGCAAGGGCTAGCAAGTGGCCCAAAATGAACTGGAAAAGAATTTAGTAACAACGATAGAGAGATTGTTAATATGTAGAACGCAAGGGTGGTACGCACCATATTGCGCGCTCCAATTTTGCCAAGAATTCTGCCAGACACAGGGAAGAACAGAAGTGCGGTTACCCCCAGGGGAAGGAACAGGACGGACGTGTGTACGGGACTGGCTCCATACGACTGCAGCTGGAGCGTCAGGAAATATGTGCATCCTTGGCGAATAGCGAATGAGATGGCAGCGAGGGCGAGGGTGAGATTGAAGGAGAGGGAGCGGAATAGGTGGGATGGCAGTAGAGAGACAGTTGCACGGCTTTCCTGGAATCCGAAGAGAACTAGTAGAACTACGGCTGGAATCAGCGTTCCGAGTATTCGCCCGCTACCCCATCCAAGTGAGTTGGCGGTAGAGAAGGCGTAGTTGAGTAGGATAATTCCAGGAAGGCCAAGCCCAATGCCTAACACATCGAAGCGGATCAAGCGGCTTAGAATGGAACGGGATAGTTTTTGTAGACCTGAAACTTCTGCAGTCCTCGATCCTTCGGCATTAGATTCTTCGGTATTGGTCTGGGTAACTGGCGCTTCACGTTTCGTATCTGTTGGGGGAAGGACAAGCCAGGCGGAGGGAACTACGATTGCGGATATCATCAAGGAAATCCAGAAAATCCATCTCCATCCAACGAAATCTGTCAAAACGCCTCCGAGGATTAGGCCAACACTACCCGGATGCATATTAGCGCGGAGGCGATCTATGGCAAAAAATAAGATCAACTTACACAAAGCCCACAGAGCCGGAAGCTGCCCAGTAGCCTAGTGCGGTAGCTTTTGCTTTTGGCTCTGAAAAGAACAATGCTATATATGCTTGTGCGGATGGTACTGTAAAAGCTGCCCCAATGCCTGATATTGCGGCAGGAGTCAGTGATAGTACTTCTTTTAGGGCTTTAAGCACAAAAACATGCCTTGAAAAGCGCGGGCAATCACAAGGTCAATAAAGTTTTGTGTTAACGCGCTCACAAGCGTGAAGAGAGCAAAGAGTGACATTCCAAATAAGAGGACACTGCGATGCCTGAATACATATATTAGCCGAATTCGTTATATCAAAGACAGAGAAAAGCGTGACGTACCCAAATATGTCACCTCCTCGCCCTCCAAGCAGAAGAAAGGCGCCGAACTTAAGCAAAGTTAATAAGAACTAAGAAGTGGTGATACGGGATCATCTCACCGTTAAAGCATAAGCTGAAATAACCCATTGAAGGTCGCCAACATGAACGTTAAATTCTTTTTCAATCGTAGGTAGGGCAATTGTGATTGCGCTTAAGTTGGCGAGATCGAGAAACATCGCAGAGCAACTACATATCCAGTCAAAAATTGTTCCAATCGACCCCGAGATCTCGCGTAGGTACACTCACACCACCACAAGTATAAAGTAAGGACTGCGCTCCCTAATTTTTTCTGGTCTTTCTTGCAGCCATTTTAAGACTGCCGCAGCAGACATGCTATGAGATGGTTCCCTGAGCATCAAGGAGCCGAGTCTTGAAAAGACTGGCATGGTGAGATGCTGGGACGTTTGCTCGAAATATAGGAAATTAAATGGAATTGAAATTAAAGAGTGGGCGAATACTAGAAAATTAATAACAAAGTAGGTGGACTCTTAGAGTTGGAATAATATACGACAGGGGGCGCACCTCGGAAACATTGAAGCGAGACCGAAGTGAGTCATGAACGGTAAGCAGTCAGACGTAACATTCTATTCCTGCTCTGACTGTGAGCTACTGCAGTCAAACCCAAAGATCATTCTCGCAGCGCTGCAGTACGTGATGACACGAATAAGACCCAAGTCATCATGGTTAGCTGCTCTGGGTTGTCACAACCAACGGGTCTACCGGTGAGTAAAATTTGACTCTCTTGTATGAATTCCATTTTGAAACCAAGGTATTAGTCCAAAACGGTGGGTAAGATAATGAGTGCATGCTACTGTGTTTGGAATGGCTGCCGCTTTATCAGTCTCAAATATTTCCTCGTCAGACCCCCGTCAAGAATCCCCCCCTCCCAGCCCTGCACGTAACACGAGCCCTTTAAGTGGTAATGAAGACACCCACCCCAACCCCTACACGAGCTACCGCAGCTATAAACCCGCGTTTCGTTATGATTAGCCGTCGATGTGGGATCATCAGCATTGCCTTCTCTTCAGGGCTATACATATCGTCAACGTGACTATCTGGTCTGACAGTAACACGAACATCATTCCCTTCGAAATCTCCATTCCAGCCGCCGCCTGCCTCACCCATGAGCATGCTCATGAACTGCTCATGGGCTTCTTCGGCTGAATGCATATTACCGTCGCGATGATCCAGGCTGCGGGCTATTGCACGCCAGTTCTCCAAAGACGTTCGCCGGCGCGGCTCAGGGCCGACACGTTTGACGGTATCAGCGCAGATGCCAGCACAGGCGAGTGTCTTGTCGTCGAAGAAAAGACCTGTTGCTGCTCGAGTCCTATGGGCGGCACGGTATAACGGCTTGTCTAGATCATTAATGGAATCTACAGGGCGAGGCGGAGGCACTCTCTGTCGACCACAAAGTTGGCCTGTGATCTTGGTCCAAGACCTTGACGATGGAGATGTCGCTGAAGATGCGGTAGGGAGGGAAGAAGTTTCCGGGTCCGTCAAATTGATCATGGACGACAGAGTCGGATGCTATAGATGCGGATTAGTCGCTATCGAGCATCGGAGGGATCAAACGTCATCCAATGCAAGGCCTGGGGTTGATTCAAACGAACTTGAAGCTACCATGTCATGTGTGCATGCGAGGATATTCTTGTCCTGCTCTTCAAGCTTTTAATTGCCGAGAAGGTCAAAAGACACGGGCTAGACCGAAATAGATCGGTGGTAGCTCTTCAGAAGATCTAGAATGGTATCGAGGCATTGTAGAGTGTTTTAGGAAATAGCTATCAGCTGGGCCTGTGTCGATGAGATGTGGTGGATGTTGTAGATGTTGTAGATGTGGAAGGCATGATAGACGACATGATAAATACAGAGAAGTAGAGTAGAATACGAGGAACGGATGAGTATATAGAGACTAGGAATTGATGGCTCCCTAGTAGGCCACAGCTTAGATGTCTGCTCGGATCATCTATTTGTGTTGCCAGTGGGAGTACCCCCAATTACCTATTTGCCTATTTGCCTATTTGCCTATTATATTTTTTTACACCTATTTGTCCATTTACCTAGATAGTTATAAGTAATTATGAGCTAGAGGCGGAAAGGTCGGCTGTTTGGGTAATGCCGATGGGATGAAAGCTCTCCAGCTTCCCCCGTCCGTCTCACAAAACCTTCATCTCTCCAAATAAACTCCCAATTCTTCACCAATAGCACCCTCCAACAGCGTACACTCTAGCCATATCCTCCACCGACCTTCCAGCCCTGAATCCTTCGCGTATTGGCCAATGGCCGTCATCTTCACACGCGTCGTCCGCTTCAGGCCACCGCTGTGGTTTCAGCCAACATCCAGGCTACAATAATGCCCGCCTACTATAAACGGCCTCTGCCACGCCAACATCACTCATGTTTTCATTCTAGCAATTCTCATTAACTGGCTAATCAGCAGAATCAACGAAAATGTCCTTGTCGCCTATCGAAGCTCTCCCTGTCGAAATCCTCCAGGATATCTTCGTCAGATCGCTCAACCTCGACCTCCCTCTCTCGTCCCCCCATGTCGGTACGAAACTGTCTAGCACCCACTGCTACCTCGCCGCTTGCTTCGAATACCTCTATACTCCTATTGGCGACCGCATTCGCCAAAGCCGTCTCCAAAGCCGCATATTTGCTAGCAGGTGGATGACATGGCAGTTCTTTCAGATCTTTGCCACCAAGGCCTACGAAGCTGCTGGCTGCGTCTGCGGGCAGCATGAATGCGAGAAAGCAATTTGGCCGCCCGATTTTGCAAACCCTAAAAGCATGCAATTTAGCATCGGCCATCTCACGCGGTTGAGCTACATCAAATGTCGAATACCTGCGAAGCTGCTTCATGGCCCGTGGACCGAGGAGAAAGTGCAATTCCTCCGGTATTTGGTCTGCACAACCTCAATGACGGTGGACTGGGCAGACCGTGAGGTGCGCAAGATTGCTTTACAGGGTAAGAAGGAGGCTATACTCGAGCGCAACTATGAAGCTGTTGAGCTCTTCAATCATAATCGACGGCTCGGGAAGGCCCCGACGATTGAGCTGGTTCGATTCGCCGTGTTGGACGGCGGGTGCGATAGAAGCATTGTATACGACATCATGGCCAGCGCGAGGTCTTGGGGTTATCGCGATTGGGATGATGAAGCATTAGACAAGTGGGTAGAGCAGGCAATTGCGCATCATAACCCGAAAGGGAAATGGCTGAAATTGAAATTGAGCGAATTGAGAAGACATGGCGGCTTTCTAGGTCCGCATACAGGGGACTATAGCATCGACGGTGATGAGCTGGTTGTAAAACACTACAAAGCATGTCGAGTGGGTGAAATAAGACCCCGTTTTAGTGTTAGAAATTGATTATATTGCCAATTCCCTGAAGGACAATTGCTGTTGATTGCATTGTTTCCAGTACTTAACATCAACTACCCTGGGATCTTTGAACAAAGGGATTCTTTCCATGCCTAGCTGCGTCTACTATTCAGAAAACTCACCTGCGCGTCTTCGAAAGTGGCATCCCCTACTCTTTATTTGGCGCTAGCACGACATCCTCACCCCATCCTGCATGCTCTTCTGCCACATCCAAAGCTTGCTCCACATCATCCAGCCCATACGGACCCAATACCTGCATCCCACTCTCTTCCCCCACCTTCAAATTTCCAAACTCGACCATCTTGATGAAACGCTCGGTCTGTTCCCGCTCANACATGAACTTCCCCTTGATGGTTATACTCTTGAACATAGTCAGCCCATATGGTATCTCGACATTACCCGTGATACCTCCCATAATCACCGCCGTTCCATTCCGCTTCAACGCCAGGAGGCAGGACGTGATATGAGATGGCGTACCATTCGCCCCGGCCGCAGGAGGGCTGAAATCGATGTAGGTCTGCGCGCCTTTGCCGCCGGTAGCCGCCAGCAAAGCTCCCGCGTCCTTCTGAACATCGCTAACAAGCTGCACGGTGGTGAGTCTCTCCGCTCCGGGAAATTGCCTCAGTTTCTCCAATCCGTTCGCGTTCCTCCCCGCAGCTATGACCTTCGCCCCCATCGCCAGCGCAACGAGCACCGCTGCCCCGCTGAACTTGCCCGTGGCCGGCGCCACTATGACGGTCGTGCCGGCACCAACGCCCGCCTCCTCGAGTCCGCCGAAGGGAACGAGGCCGGTGGAGATTGCGAGCAGCTCTGATACCTTGTAACCTAGACCGTCCGGCTTGGCTCCGCACAGCCTCTCCTCGTCGAGCGGGAAACAGTTCTCCAGTGGTAGTTTCGCCACTTCCGCATACGTTCCATGTCTCCATGGCCCATCCATCAGCCTCTGGCTCCCCTCGCTCAACCCCCCGTGAAGGCCTAGCAAAAAGTTGCAGTCTGCGTCATCGCGGGCGGTAATGGTCGGGTCGCAGAAGACCAGCTGGCCCGGTTTCAAGGCGGTTGCATCAGGGCCGGTGGAGACGATCCGGCCGATGCACGAAGGGCCAGGGACTAGTGGGAGAGAGAGAACGTAGGGGCGCGTGCCGTTGAAGATCTCGCGGGTGTAGGACTGAAGTCCGGTGGCTAGGACGCGGACGATGGCTGAACCTAATTCAGCGGCCGGAGTTGGGACCGATTCTATAGAGACGGGCTTGTCTAAGGCTGAAAGAACTACCGCCTTGTGGGTTGCCATAGTGTACTACTAAATAGGTGTGGAGGCGTTACGTTTGGCGTATTGAACGAGTAAATGATGGGTGTACGTGCTGCGATGAGTGAAGTTGATTTTGATACTCTTGGATGATCTTATTAAGGCATATGGAAGATACATATAGCTATCTAATTACTATTCTTGTGTGTTGGTTGCTGGTTGACGCAAACGGCGCACACCCGATATACAGAATACGACGGGCTTAGGCGGACTATATCCGGGGCCCAACCAATCGCCACAAATTGCATTAAGGGCAACGCATATTCTTCTTTTTTGGTATTTAGCTACGACACTATCTGCTTATCCTCTCCCTGGTATAATGGGACCAACGATTATCGATAAGAGTCAGCCAATAGGATCAAGGCTCCGTGATCATACGCGTACTTTTGATTCTCGTGTTCGCGCACAGTCCAACTCTCGTACCAGGGGAAGGATAAGCTTCCCGCCGCTACTTTCCATATCGGCCGCGTTTGGAAATATTGCCGGCACCATCAACTTGATGCAATGACTCGAGGCATTGATGAACGAGTGTCAAAAAGTCCATTCTAGTTGGAATTTGGAGTTAAGAAAGGGAGCCAAGATTCTTCTAACGCGATTTATAAAATTCACTCATCCGGTACTGCGTCTCCCCTCACTGCCAGGTCTTCCAGAGCTGGCCCTCCTTCGAGTTCTATTGTCCTTCGAATCTCTTCGTTACGAGGGATAATTCTAACTTTGAACAGTTGAGGTCGCATATTGAGGCTGTTCCTAGTCTCTACTAGCAGATTCATGCTAATAAGCTACTGCGGGCCGCTTTACGTGTGATTAAATTCTCGCCATCTCTTTGCTCGTATTCCCTCCACAGACGGCTGCATACTAAAGTCGACTAGCCGTAATTGCACCATTTGCTCCTGTCTCGTGTCTCTCCATCCGCGCCTCGGTGCGCCAGACATCCCAAATATGGAGAGAAAATGCCATCCAGCCAGGCTCAAAGGCCGGCGCACTGCCATCAGGGAGATTTGACATCTTCCCTAGCAAATGATGCTGACTGTATATCAAATTGTTGATTCCTTGTAGCCAGATCAGCTTGTAATCCAGCTTGACCATGGATCCCTCTGATACACCACCGTTTCTCGACCACTGATCACTATACTCTACAGTCCGCTACTTGTTATGCACAATGTACGCCTCCGCACCTTCACTGAGCAATACGACGGAAGCTCATGGTTTCTACTCCCTCTCCTACTCGTTACAGAGGAGGTCGTCGTCTCAATTGCCGGAAGGGTCAGCAAGGCCAGGAATCATGGATACCATAAAAGAGGAATGATAGAATTGCAATGATAGCAATGCCGACGATAACGGTAACAGTGACGTCTCATAGTGATACCTGACCGGGAAATATAGGAGGAGATTGGACAACACAAAGACCTCGGCAATGATCAGTGTCTCTTGTCTAAGAGTGGTCATCGCAGTCTGATTGTCTGCTCTGCCTTTGTCTGGGACAAGGGATGATGTGAAGTTCATCGGCAAGCTAACAGAGAATGCAGACATTCTCAAAGATATATCATCGTGGCTCCAGCAGCGTTGGATCCAGCATCGAATTTGACGCTCGCATTATTTGGTTGCAGTGAGCTAGCTCCATTTTGGCCCTGTTGATTTTTGTGACCTGTTACACTGCCCATCAATTCGGCATCAGATAAAAATGCTCGATTTATATTTTCCCCAAAATATACGTATCCAAAAGCCTTGACCATGCCTCCCGTGTCAAAAAGCTGGGTTATTCTAAGAAGTTACCATTACTCTTTGCCAGCTGCTCGTCGTAATACCCCTGGAAAGCAAGCCAGCCCTTCTCGGGCCTTCCAACCTGATCATATGAAAAGGCACCCTCGGCATCGCCGATAAGAATTTTCTTATAGCCAGAACCAGCAGAAGCCGCATCAGCAAGGAGCTGGGCGTGGCAGGTTTTATCGAGACTAATGAACCAGAAGGCTGCTTCGTCAACACTCTGGCCGACCGTGAGTAAGCCATGGTTTTGCAAGATAACGGCTTTACCGCTACCCAACGCTTTGGCTATCCGCTTTCCTTCCTCTTGACCCAAGACTATACCACCGAACTGGGTGTAGACTGAATGGCTCTTGTAAAAGCGCAGACTGTCTTGGGTCATCATATCGAGCTCTCGCCCAAACACACTGAATGCCTTCCCATACACTGAGTGAGCGTGGCAAGCAGCATGCACATCCGGCCTGGCTTTGTGAATTTCCGAGTGAATAGCAAATGCCGCAGCATTGATTGGCTCTTCTCCAATGACTACCTCGCCGTTCTCGTTGACGAGAATGAGATCACTCACACGGATCTGCGAGAAGTGTTGGGAGAGAGGATTCAGCCCTATTATAATTAGCGCCACCTCTAGAAATCCAGAATGTATGACGTATGTATAAAGTGTCTGCTATTGTGTATCATTATTGGGCGCAGCGCATCACCAGCGATTCTTAGGCAAACTTACAAAAGTGGTCAGTTAGAATTGGATCCCGTACTGAAATGTGTCCAGCAACGCCCTCATCGAACCCCCTTTCGGCAAAGATGCGGAACGCCGCCGCAAGATGCTGCTTTCGGTAAAGACGCTCTTCTTCTAGGCTGTCGAACTTAGGATACTGACGAACTTTGAGAACCTTGCCGCTAGTTGTTTTCCCCATTGCACCGACAACGGCATTCTCAGTAGTCTCAGCCTTGAGGGTAGTCGCCATTGGTGCCATCCTAGATTATCCGTCCACAGTAGCTCAAGGCTTAAGTAATAATGATTATTTGTTATAGAGACACTAATGCTTATGTTTTTTTTAAAAAGAAAATTTTTTAAAATTTAGGAGTGTGCAATGGATATATATTCAACATTAACTGGCCTTGATGTGCAGTTATTATTCGTTCAAGCTACGAAGATCTCTATTCACTATCGCCGGCTTATTTCCGGGCCGATGTCGGTATGAACACCTCGGCATTACTCTTGTAGCTAACTCCACTCCAGGAATTATATCTTTGCCCATCTCTTCTTCGGCTTCCATCCTTTAATTTGCACTGGCTGAATGGTTAAAACCAGTAATCCTTCTCTCGTCGTGTACCATCTTGAACATCTATAATATTGTTGGAACCGTAATAACGCCTTAGAAAGCTTAGCTTCGGCAGTTCCCCTTGTGCTCCCATCCTTTTTATACCATATCTAGCTCAGGGTCAATACTGACCACAGAAATACGGCGCCCCTTCGTGCTCGTCCTCACTGTCCCTCCCATTGTCCCAAACATCTCCCACACGACTTGTACGATTGTCCATCGGTGACACGACCTTATCTATCAATTTAACAATCTCTTTATTTCCTTTCTTCTTGGCAACATCTCTCGCGGTGCCTTGTTCCCTACTCAAAATCCCAACATCTTCTACCGACATACTAGCAAGCAAGCATTCAACGACATTAACTTGTCCTTTTCTAGTAGCCAGGTGAAGGGGAGTCAGGCCTTTGGAGTCTCTTAGTGACGGACTAGTGCCGTACTTAAGCAAAAATTGGACGGAATCAACGTGGCCACCGCGGGCGGCATGGTGCAAAGGCGTTCTGCCTCGATAATCAGGAAGATCTGTACCAGCGCCCTCGGCTCTTAGCCGGCTGACGACGTCGAAATGGCCATGGTGGGCAGCCAGATGTAACGGCGTTTTCATTTTGTCATCGAAGAGGTTTGAGGATGCAACCAAATGGATGAGCCGTCGGACAGTCGGCTCGTGGCCGTTTTTGGCGGCTTCGTGGATTGCTGTTCGGCCCTGTTCATCGCGGGAAGATGCATTTGCCCCGCATTCCAAGAGCAGATTGACCGTGCTAACGTTTCCTTGCGCGGCAGCAGTATGGAGCGCTGTTTGTCCATGTGAATCAGAAATTTCGATTGGTATTCCCTGATCTAGGAGACGCTGAACGGCAGTTTCTTCGCCAGTTTGCGCCGCGGAATAATGAAGTGCAGTCTTGCCTTCATCGAGTTCATTCGCCCGGCTGATATCTGCTCCACGTTGGATCAGCAGATCAATAGCCTTAGCCCGTCCGAAACTTGAGGCAACATGAAGTGCGGTGCAGCCTGCTCCGTTCTCTTGATCAGGCACCGCCCCAGCGTCCAGGAGCAACCCCATGATTTGCACATCCTCATTTCCAGCAGCAACACATAGCGGTGTTTCGCCTCTCTTTGTTCTATGGTTCGGCGTTGCGCCATGTCGGAGAAGGAGTTGGACAGCATTTCTCATACGGAAAAAAGTGGCGTCATGAAGAGGTGTATCCCCGGCATCATTTTGTGAATCTACCCAGGCTCCAGAGTCTAGCAGCAGTTGAATGGCGTCCAAGCGTCCTTCTTGTGCGGAAATATGAAGGGCAGTGCGCCCATGTCTAGCCGGCAAATTAACATTCGCACCTTCGGCCAAAAGAACCTTAGCTGCGTCTAGATGCTCATGTAAAATAGCAAGATGTAGGGCCGGTTCCTGGTCAGGGTGTATCACATCTTTAATTGCTCCTTGCTGTATGAGAAATGAAACCATAGCGGCGTCACCAATGGCGGCAGCAAGTTGCAAGGCCGTTGTCCCCTCACGGGCGGAGTTACAATCAATTCCAGAGTTTAAGATCCATGAGACTGCATCCCGGCTACCAGCTTTAACAGCAGATAATAGCGCCTTCTCGTATGACGCACCATTCTCAACAAGAGCCTGGGCCACCTTCACATTTCCAGTTTTTCCAGCAATAAATAGGGCTGTATGCCCATTCGCGTCGGGACATTCAACTTCTGCACCGGATTCAATTAATAAACGGACAACTTCTTCTGATCCAAGGAATGCGGCGGAATGTAGGGGCGTTGTTCCGTCAGATTTCTTCACTGCCGCTTCAGCTCCTTTACGAAGAAGAGAGGATACTATTGACCAGTTCCCGTTCCGACAAGCATTACAAAGAGGGGTGGATGTCTGGTTAGGAAATTTAGTTCCATCCACACTAGCTCCAAATCTGAGTAAGAGTTCCGCGAGTTCGCCCATTCCTTTCGAAGAAGCAAGGTGGAGAGGTGTTTCACCAACATTGTTCACTGCATTAATGCCCTCTGCGTGGTCGGATATCAAACGTTGGCAGATCTTCATGGCTAGTTCTTCGTTCCCTAAATCTATAGTGCGATGAAGCACTGTATTTCCACTTGTGTCCTTGAGATTCGGGTTGATATCGATGCTGTCTTGTGCGGCCAGCAAAAATTCAGTCAACAGAAGGTTCCCTTGATCATTTTCGTTTGTCCCTTGTTCACTTAACTCCGTAGAATCCACTCGATCGCTGGCCAAAGACGGTAAAACTAACTGGAAAGGCTCAAGGCGCTCGCTAGGGTGACTTCGAGCGTAGATGTCTTGCCGAAAAGCCCCAGGTGATGTGATGGATGGAATTTCCTCTTTTTGCACGTCCCGTATCCTACTATCGTCCGTTACAAGATCGAGCTGGTATTTCGAAGAACTAGTAGTATGAGAGGCTGTCGAACCCTTTCGTTCTGATACATTTTCGCTGATCTGATATCCCTGTCGATTCTTGACTGTCTCGACGTTTCCGCTATGCGGTCTTATGTTCTCTGCTTCAACCCCTTCATCCTCCCGAGCAAGAGATGTTAAAAGTGCAAGCGCTGCTTCCTGAGGGGTTTTGTTCTCAGTCAAGTCGAAGCATTCCTGAATAGTACGGTCAATTTCCGTAAAAGATTTCTTAGCTGTGAGCAGTAATAGCCTCTCCATTGGTTTCTGTAGACTAGCGGGCAGATTCTTAGCCACTGCACGTTCTCTCACTTTGGCCGAAATATATAAGCGGAGATCTTCTGCAAGCCGACGGTTAACACTAGGGTTTAGGGATATATTTGCGAAAGATGACATAGCATTTTGTATGCTTGGAGCGGATTCCCGAAGGACCACTAGCAATTTCATGCGCGAGGATCCATCGCGGGTGGCTTGAAGCTTATCCATAAAACAGGTCAGGGATTGTTGCTCGCACATATCGAGGCCGTCAAGGACACAGTATATATCTTCAAAAACATGGTTTGTGATCATTTCTTCGAATATTCCCCATACCGTGCTAAATGAGTAAGCACGGAGGGTCTTTTCTAAGGCGTCCCGGTCCACAGCGGGCCTGGTTAGAACAAGCTGGAATAGTGCGGGCTGTAGGACGAGAAGCTGGTAAATAAGACGCCAGAGGATCATGATCGCATTGTCTCCTACGAAAGATGACAACATGATCCGATTTGGCATCGATGGTAGGATCCGTGCAATCTCTTTCATTATGTAAATGGCAAGTATCGTTTTGCCTGTTCCTGGATCCCCTGAAATCCAGAGAGAGCTTGTGGCGGAGGACGCCCAATTGCGAAATGGCTCACTCTGCAGTACCCATTCGCATGTGCCTTTAACAGGTTCACCTTGGTGTGCTATGAAATTGTCCACATCCCTGAACGGATCGCCATTGATAATCCGAAGCAACGACTGAAGATATGTAGAGGCATCTTTTCGTCGACGTTCGCCCTCGCTGTCTAGTTCTGAAATCTGCTCTGAATCAGATCGAGACAACAAATTCGACAGGGCTTGGCCGGTCGTAGAATGGGAATCTTCCGGGCCGGAATCTGTGTCCGGGCCTGATTCTAAGTCTGAGGCCGACTTTGCGTGAATCTGTACAGCCTCGTATGTATTCATTTTGTCCACGCCGGGAGCAGAGTTCTGAATATGCTTGGATTCAAACCCAGCACACAACATTCGTAAGATAACCTCGTGGCCCTTATTGCTAGCAATGTGACAAAGCTCCTGAGGGTCTTCATCGGCTCCATGAGCAATCAGGATCTCTACTACACGCGCATTACCCTGAATTGTTGCTGCTCGCAATGCACTTCTCCATGTGCGACCTTGAGAGTTTATATCTTCACCGCCCTTCAGAAGTTTTTCTACCTCACTGGTATTTCCTTCGAATGCCGCTATATGCAAGGGTGGATCGCCGTTAACGCTCATTGCAGGGAGAGTCATGGATTGATTTGTTTGATCGTCTGAACTGGTTTCCGAAGGACGATCTCCAATCGCCACGGCTGCTGCTGATGACTCTTGCCTCATCGCCTTCTAAAGATCCTCGGGGAATAGCAAAAAGTGCTAGCTGTTCCATGTGGCTAGCAACGTGAGACCTAAACTGCGCAGGTGTAACAAACAATTCAGATAGCCCTGGGTTAGTCTCTTTCAATCTTGCATCCCAAGTATCGCAGAAAGGACATTCATTTGCTGGAATACGATCGACAGGCTGTTGGCTGGCATTAAGCAGTGCTGGTATCTGGGCTTCCGTGAGATTGTGTGCATGGCATGATCTTACGTGCCGTTCTAATTTGCCCTGGATGTCGTATTTCCGGGAGCAGAGCTGGCAACACCAGTCGAGACGATGATGCTGAAGCTCGTGGCTGAACCATGCCTGACGAGAAGAGAACATCTTAAGGTCGCACTGCTCAAACGTGCAAAGATACGGCCTTAAGTCGTTGTAGACATGCTTCCTAAAAATTCGCCAAATAAGTAATCATATTAATAAGACACGGTTAAAGACCTGCGATGACTCACTTCCACGCCTTTTGAGTCTTGAAATTCTGAATTCCCCAGCAATGGGGACATTCAAAGGCCGTGCTCCCTCTCGAAACCTCTTGGATTGGTATGACACGCAACTTGCCACTTCCATCGTCTTCATCAGCAACTGAAGTCGCATAAGATGTTTGAGTCAAGCCGTCGGAAGGATCCTCCGCTTTCTCCAAGTGCGATGCTACTAGAGTAGACGCTTTTGTTAAGGGCAGAGTATCTGCTGGCTCGGATACGCCCAGGTGGCTTCCACTATATGCCATCGACGCTACTCTAGGCATCTGGTGTTGGGCTTGTATCATCGTGTTGGTGGTAGAAACATAGATTGGTGCTTCCGCTATCAATTGTTTTTTCAGAGCATTGTGATGCTCCTCGCAGTAGCGTAAATACTGCCTCCGATGGGTAATAGCTTTTCCAAGACGATCTCGAAGCCAGTTTTTCAATTTCGGGAACTTTTGGGTTACATGTGCAATATCGAACTGGTCGCTGAAAGGATTTGGCGCGGTTGCAGCTTTGGCGTAGCGGTCCCTAGGTGTAGCGTTTCGGACCATCATTGATGTCTTGAAAAGGCTGGAAATAATGTCGGCAATAGGATCCAGAGTATCCCCATCTTCGGGAATTCCATCAGACGAAGCCGAATAGTCTTCTTCACCTGTGTCGCTGTTTAGGGATATGCATGAGTCCGATAAGCTGCGCTCCCTCCCTTTGTTCAATAGGGTTTCGCTATCACCATGAGTCCGATAAGCTGCGCTCCCTCCCTTTGTTCAATAGGGTTTCGCTATCACAAGGTATGGCTATTATGGCTGAATATATTAGTTAGAGTCGGATGAAGACTTTATTAGATCCTAAAATGAGCAACGCACCTTCTTCCAATGCTTCTTCGAGATCTCCAAGGAGCTCGGTAATCAACGCTACAACGCGAGGCGCTTTACGAAGTCTATAATCCAACGATGTGGGGAATTGAATGTCCTGTAGTGCTCCCATATTTCCAGCCCAGATTTTGAACCTATCGCGCTGATCTGAGGCGTCGAAGACATTGGCCACATTGTTTCCGGTCAATTCTGGATGCGGGAGTTTCTCGCACAAGGCTTCAAGCTTGGCCCAACACAGCCTGGTTCGAGACGCAATCGGGGAATCGCCTTTCAATGTCATCTTGTGATGCTGAGTGTGGCTTCTAAAATTGCTCAGATTAGCCTAGCGATAAAAGGCCCATTCTCGCATTTACTGCAGATATGTAGGGCCGAGCGAAGAATTGTGAGTGAGAGGTACTGAAACCCCCAGGCTGTGAATGACTTTTGACAGATATAGGCCTCGGGAGACTTGTGGGGCCGTCAGAGTCTTGGAAAAATAAATACGCAAGGCGTAAAGGTGAGGCGGGCTTGCATAAACACAGCCTCAGGATGCCCAAGGCTGAGTGTTGCCTAGCCGGAGGTGATCGTGAGGCGGCTTAGAGGGGTAACCTGTATAATACAGACAGGGTCGCCTTTTTGATTTTCAAACCAGATAAAAATTCAATAATTTTTTGCGTTCCTAAAATATTCATGATGAGTGGCTTCGAGGTAGTAAGCCTACTCTTAGCCATATTTCCTGTCATCGTCTCAGCTATGGAGCACTGGCGCGAGAGCGCGGAAGTGATGGAGAATTGGACGAAAATCAAGCCAAAGTATAAGAAGTGCAGGAGAGAAATGAGGATTCAGGAGGAATTTTTTAGGCAGAATATCGAACAGTACTTGCTTCCGCTTGTCGTTGATGAGGACGAGCTGAACTTGTTGATTTCTGAGCCTTGCGGGCTGGCTTGGAAAGATCCTGCTCTGGAGACACGACTGCGAGCAAGACTTCCTAAGGCATATGATCTTTATTTGGAGATAATTGAAGAGCTGGGTGAAGTTATGAAATCACTGCAAGATGAACTCGGAGTTGGCAAAATTGAACCTAGCCTCGTGAGCGACATCGAAACCGTCGTTCGTTCTCCTGTACTAAAAGCTCGCATAGGATCTATTACCTAAAAGCAAGAATACTCCAGGTGGTCTTAGCAAGAAAGCAAGACTAGAATTCGAGGCTCAGAGAATCAAATTTAGCTTTGGTCAAAATACACGAAGTAAACTTTTCGAGGAAATTGCTCACCTAAACAACCAATTGCGAGATCTGCTTGTCTCGCACGAAAGAAGCACTGCAATAGTGACAAATATTGGTAGGAATAGCGGTTCTGGACTTAGTAAGGGGATTTTGGAGTTTTGGCAACATGCGAATAGGATTTTCAAGCTTCTGAATAGGGCTTGGCGTTGTAGTTGCCCATTCTCCCATGGGGCTAACCTTGCATTGACACATCGAAGGTCACCAGAAGTTGACTTCAGGGTCCTCTTTTGGTTTTCTGAGTCTGATCATGCTTCAGGGCCGTGGACCTGGCAAGAAACAAGAATAAGGAAGCTGGAGTCAACCACAACAGCGGTCACGGCTATTCCGAAACTGTCAATCGGGAGTCCGTGCACCGATTGTAAGAAAAGAATGATGACTCTGTCTATTGAATGGTGGCTCTAGAGCCTCTATATATACATAGGAAAGGTGTAGGAAATGAGAACGAGAAGGGGGTAGGGGGGTGGCAATGGAAACAAGGGGTAGGTGACTAAGTCAATGATCGAGTCAATGATTGAGTCAATGACTGAGTTAATGGGAGGCAGCTGAGTCGGTGATAAGATAACCTGATTCAGGTCAACACACCCCCCCAGCTGATTGACTGGTAGGTGATTAGCTGGATATACCTAAATAGGAAATATCTATGGTGTTAAACTAAATAGAAACCATCTAATAGTAAGAATTTGATAAGGAAATCGTGTAAATAAGTTAAATAGTATAGTTAAATCTGATTACAATAGAGTCTTAATATTAATCAGATTTAGTTATTAAATAAAGCTTTCGTGCTTCTGCCTTGGCAGGGCCTTTATAAGGCCGTTAGCCGTCATATTAGTAGTAGGGACCTACTTAATTATAATTAAGCCCTTTTAAACTTCTTGGCGAAGCTAATGCTGGTAAATATCTACGTAACGAAGCTTTATATTTAACTGAGGTCCGTTCTTAGTAAGCAGTCGAATTATCTGTAGGTTATTATAGCCAATTGTATATTCCTTATTTGTATGGAGTTGTATAGCTTAAAAGAAGCGCTACTACTAAATTAATTCGGTAGCTGCATTTAATAGAGCCTTAAGCTTAGCTTTAGTGCTTAATGTTATAACTATCTTCTGCTTAGTGGAGCGCCAGTTAATTACTTCCCTAAATAGTGAAAATATGAAGCCTTTAGTGCTCTTCTAACTGATAGGATTATTGCTAAATGCAGCATTACTTATATAGACGACGATCTAACTTCCAATATTCCTATTTAAGTATTTGATCGCTAGGGTTCTTGTTTAATAGAGGTATACAATTGCTTAATTAACTGCGGCTTTATATAGGGGCGACGGATTGCGAAGGAATTCTACGAGCTTGCTTGAGGCTTAAGCGACGTTAGGTTATATAATGTAGGTGGCGTAGAGTAGTAAGCTGACCTTCCGTTAATATATATAGACCTACTGCTTAGAGGCCTGTTCTAGATTAGGTAAGAGATCGTCTATACTTATTAGCGTATATATTAGACAATAATCTTTTAGATAAAAGGTGCTAGCGATCTTATTAATATAGGAATCTTAATAGAGCTAAAGCTTCCGTTAAGGTTAATTACGGAGGATTCTAATTCCTAAGAACCAGGTTAGTTCTCTAAGGTTCTTAATTTCATACTTCTTTATTAGCTCTTCCTTAAAGAGTTAAAGCTTTAGTATATCTTCTATACGGCAGGCTACTATAATATCGTTAATATAAAAGAATATAATTAGCCAGTCGTTATAAAATAGGTATAATTCTTTATTAACTGCCGTCAGACCTAGGGTCGTTAGGGTAGTTAAGAACTTATTAAGCTAAAGTAGTGGTAATTATCTAAGGCCGTATAAGGCTCTTTAAAGGAGCAGACACTTACCCTTCTATTAAAAGCCATCTGGAAACTTAATATAGACTATCTTATCAATAAGGCTATTAGCAAAGGCGTTAACTATATTGCACTACTAAGTCTCTAGATTACATATAGCGACGATCGCCATTATAGCCCTAAATATTTTTACTACAAGGGTTACTATATATGTGTTCTTTTCGCTAGGTCGTTATAAGTCACCTTATATATAAAGACGGGCTTTAAATTTAACTAGATATTTATTAGTGTTAAACTTATAAATAAACACCTAGGTAACGGGTAAGACGTTAAGCGACACTATCCGTATAACGGTCTCAAATGTCCCTTACTGCTTAAGATTACTAAATTCCTTATTAGCGGCTTCCGCAAAGCCATCTTTATATAAATAAGCTTAAAGCTCCTTCTAGCTACAAGGTAGTAATAGAAGCTTATCGCGGTATAATCGCTTCTAGTAATATTTAATTCTGGTAGCAAAAGCTCCATAAAAGGTAGGAAGGGTATTTAATTACTTAATATCTATAAGGTAAGCTTCTTAACGCATTAAGGGCTTCTTAGTTCTTCTACTTATTATAATATTAACATCACCCATATCGCCGCGGATCTCCTATCTTAGGTAGGCTTATTCTCTAGGAACGAGTTCAAATTAGGGTTTTCGCTTAATTAAGGCACTTAATGGCTCTATATTAGTAGTATCTAATTAAGGTTCTGGCGTCTTAGCTAGGGTAGGGAGGCCTAATATAGAGTCGTCCTTAGAGGCTTATAGGCTGATTACGTTATCGTCCTAATCTATCGCTTAATCTTAATTTTTATCAGCATCTACCTATTAACTTCTACTAATATCTACCTTATCCTCCTTATCTAACGTCTTATCTAACGTCTTGTTAAGCTCTTCCTAAAGCATCCTATTAATATTTAATATATTAATTACCTTTAAAATTTAATCCGCGCGTTTCTAGAGCAGATTTGCAAGATTTAGCTAACTATCGTTATAGAGCAATTACTTATTAAACGTCACGTCTCTTATTTAAATTACCTTCTTTTTACTAGGTATATAGACCCTAAAGATGTTTATTAACTAGTACCCCACTAGGTATCTAATATAAGCCCTTAGCTTAAGCTTTTGTATATATAGGATTTTATATTTAAGCGGGTAAGCTCTATAGCCATATATGTCACGGCACTGACCTAACGTATACTGTTTCATACTATCTTATACTATTCCCTACTATTGGCTAGCCCACTACTAGCGACTTAGCGGCCGGCCCTACTATTTATATATAATACCCCCTTTCTACCTTCTTCCCCTCTTTATACCATAACGTAGTTATTTAGTCTACTTTATTACAGCACTATAATAGTTTATAGTATCTTTAATTTACGCCCCGTCGCAATTACTGATTCCCCGTACCCTAACTAATTAACCTCCGCCCTAGAGCAATCGCGACCTATACGCGCCTCTACTAAAACTAATATATCCCTAGCACAGTCCTAAAACAATCCTTAGTTTTTACCTAGCGCCTAGATGGGTAATACTAATGACGCCGAAATGGCCGAAACCTAAAACCCCCGCGACGTTTTTGCAGACCTATTTATAGAGATATACCCTAATATCGCGTAGATAATCTACCGCTCCCTACTATACCCTAAGACCTTTAAGCCTAGCAAAGCTTACCTTACCCTTATTAACTATACTAATAAGTTCCTTAATAATATTAAAGTAGGACTATAGTATATATATAACATAAACACCGCCAACGAGAAAGCCAATAAAAACCTTAGTGCCCTTATTACTTCCTAAATAGGAACTATTAACTCCTAGGCAAAGACTATTATCGTTCTAAAATAATTAACCCTTATAATAATGGTAGTAACCTAGCAGAAAAAACGGAGATCTAAAAACCCGCTAATATTTAGCGGAAAAGGTACCCCGCTAAAACAATAAGCTAATTTTAAGACCTAGCATATTAAGATTAAGGGAGTCTTTAACCGGGACTAGGACTACTTTAACACAGTTTAGTCCTAGATCTTTTATATTTTGGATATGCTAAAGAACAAGGCCTATAAGTTTATTAAATAGGGCCTAGAGCTTATATATAAGAACCTAAATAACACATCTGCGTGAAAATGGCCTACTAAGGAAGATATGCTTAAAGACCTTACTGCCCACTATAAGGTCCTTAATATAACCTAAGTCGCAAAGAATAAGCTTAACTATTTCCCCTAAGGCGAGCGTAATTACTAGTCCTAGAAGGGAGAGCTTAATAAGCTAATAGCCCGCGCTAAAAAGATAGACGAATAGAAGGTGGACCTACTCTAAAAGTTTATCTCTCTAAAGATGGAAGAGCTAGTACTTAGACTGGCCTATAAAATTAATAACAGCGACTATATAGGTTAGAGTAAGCAGATAGATATATTTGCTAAGAACCTCGCGAACTATATACATTAAGCCAACCTTAAGAAGAACGCTAACCACCACCTACTTACTTAAGCCCCTGCCCCTATATTAACCCTAACCCTAATAGTAACTAGAGAACCTATAGACCTTAATAGAATCTTAGATACGGAGCGTAAGCGCTATATTAATAATAGACTATACCTTACCTATAGCTTACCCGGCCACTAGAAGGATGCCTATAACCCCGCTAAGATAGTAAACCTAGTCTTAATGCCACCCTATTAAATAACGCGAACAAATAACCGCGGATGTGGCGACTGTGGAGTCTATTATAAACACAGCGACCGTAGAGCCTATTATAGCCGCGGCGGATAACCCCCCCCCTTTAACCCTATAGCTTAGTTACTCTAAACCATACCCTATATAGGAGCCCAACCCGTTAACAACGCCTAGTATTAGTGACTTTACGCTAGCAAATATAAACACGGCCACGTCGTTAGCAAGGTATTATTTTCCTATACCCCAACTAAAATAGAGATAGATACCGCCAGCTAGACGGACACTAGACCACCCCACTAAGACAGCCTTATACCCCAGTCGTTAAAAGGCAGACCCTTAAACTAAGTCGCGCTTAAGGGTCTAAACCATATAAGGAGGAAGACGAGAAGATTAGGTCCCTGTTACTAGATTAATTAGTCCTTTCTATTAGTAAACTACTACTTAATCTTAGATTAGCAAATAGTAACAAGAAATTAATCCTTATTTAAACCTAACTCTCCTTATTACATAACCTATACCCCCAAGTTTATATTAATATAATAAGCCTAGTAGACTCCGGTAGTACTATAATAGCATTTACTAACGCAAAGTCTATTATAAGAAAGTATAACGTTATAACTAAGAAGCTGCTAGCACCTAGGCCACTACGCCTCGCAGATAGCATCCCAACTTTGCTTATTACGGACTACTTTACCGCCTAAATATTAATCGGCCTCTATACTAAAGCTATACTCTTTTTTATTACTAAACTTTCGCCCACTACCCTAATTATCCTAGGTATACCCTAGCTTTAAAAGCATAAGCCCCATCCTAGCTTTAGGAAACTTAAGATCCGCTTTAACTTAGACTACTACTCTAGGCACTACCTCCTATAGAGGATAGCCGACGTTAGCAGGGACGCCCTATATAGATACTTAGCACTACTAAGCTTAGTGCCTAGAACTATATATAAAGCCCTAATAGTAGAAGACGTTCCTAATAAAGGGGAGCCCGTATAGCTGTAAAGAAATAAAATAGTAGAAGACTAGACTAACCTAGTACTTAAGACTAAAACAATAGACCAGCTAGCCCTACTAAGACTAAGGAAGAAGGTCCGCTTCGCGCCGCCACTACTAAGAAACCAACCCCAACCTAGGCACTATTTAAACCCTAGCCGCCTAGCCCAATACCTAGAACTAAGCTATATGCTATATACGCACACTACAGCTCACGTTATAGCAAGGATTGGCTATAAAACTACCAAGACCCAAATAATAGAAACCGCGCTACTATAACGCCTAACCTTACACCTATCTCCCGCGCGTACTATATAGGGCCACTACCTTGTTTCCGCCCCCCTAGGCTAACTAAGCCATACTAGCCTAACCGTAGCACTAGAGAGCTAAATACGCCCTAACCTGGACAATATTAAATGCACCTATGCTATTAATTTTACCTAGTTCTATAAATAAAAAGATATAAAGGTAATAAGGATCTATATAGCGGAGCTAGTAAAACTGGTTAAATAAGATAAGCACCAACAGCTGCTTAAAGAGCTACCTATAGGCCTAATAAAAGTACCGAACCTATCAGAAAGGTCTTTCCGCCGGCTAGTAGAAGGCAACTATATAATAAAGGAAGCCTATAAAGCGCTCCCCCCCTATTTTTATAACTTCCTTAAGATAAATCTAAAAACTAAACCCGAGCTTTTACGTCGGAAGATAGTTAATACTAATGTTAAAAAATTTCTAAAAGGCAAACTAGGATTAACCCGTAAAGACATTCTATAACGCCTACTAAAGGAGTTTAGTAAATATATTAAGCACTTCCTCCCTAAAAATGTAGATAAGCTGCCCCCTTACCGACCATAGGACTATAAAATTAAGATCACCCTTAAAACTAGGCCCTATACTATAAAAATAGACCACTCTTACCTGCTAAACTTAGGTATATAAAGAAGTGGATTAATAAGATACTAGATAAGGGTTTTATCCATAAATTAACCTTACTAGCTACTATACTACTCCTCCTCGCTACTAAGCCCGGCGGCGGTATATAAATCTACTATAACTACCGAGGCCTAAACACAGTTACTATTAAGAATTGATACCCACTACTACTAATCCGCGAGACACTTAACGCACTTTATAGCGCTAAGTACTTTACTAAACTTAATATAATTACTGCGTTTAACTGGATCCGGATTACGGAGGGCTATAAATAGCTTATAGCATTTATTACCCAGTTTAGACTCTATAAAATACTAGTTATACCATTCGGCCTCTATAACGTACCCGCTATATTTTAAAACTATATTAACCATATTCTATACAACGCCCTTAATAACTACTATACTGCCTACCTTAATAACGTCTTTATCTTTTCTAAAACACACGCCGAGCATACTAAGTATATAAATAAAGTTATCTAAAAACTCGGCAATGCTAGACTTTAGATTAATATTAATAAGTTTAAGTTCTACTTTACTAAAATAAAATACCTTAGCTTAATTATCTTAACTAATAGTATAACTATAGACCCTAAGAAGATATAGGCCTTATAGAAATAGAAGGACCTAACATTAATTAAAGAACTATAATAATTTCTTAGCTTTGCGAACTTTTACTAACAATTTATCTAAGGCTACTTTGCTATTACTATACCTATAATAAAACTTCTAAAGAAGGATATTGGATGGCTATAGGGACTAGAATAAGCCAAATCGTTTAAGGCCCTTAAGGGAGCCTTTACTTTAGCACTAGTATTAGTATACTATAACTATACAAAGAAAACAGTGGTAGAGATAAACGTATCAAATTAGGCTTCCGGCGGAGTTC
The DNA here is from genome assembly GCF_001692895.1 of Cenococcum geophilum 1.58. Taxonomy (NCBI): domain Eukaryota; kingdom Fungi; phylum Ascomycota; class Dothideomycetes; order Gloniales; family Gloniaceae; genus Cenococcum; species Cenococcum geophilum. The sequence goes on along the minus strand of NW_027137559.1, from coordinate 4,754,031 downwards.
TTTCCCAGTATAATAATAACAGAAAATTAAAACTGGTTGTATTCTTCTCCATAAAGCACTCCGCGCTAGAATATAACTATAAGATCTATAATAAAGAACTTCTAGCTATTATTAAGGCTTTAAAGGAATAGCGTCCTAAGCTATAAAGAACTAAGGAGCCGTTTAAAATCATTACCGACTATAAGAACCTATAGACGTTTATAACTACTAAATAGCTAAACTAGCGCCAAGTCCGATGGGCAGAATTCCTTTTATAGTTTAACTTTGTAATTATATACAAACTTAGCAGCAAAGCCACGCTCCCTAACACCCTAAGCTAGCTACTAGGAATAAGGCCTAAGGACGCTAATAATAAACGCCTCCGCCACCGAGCCTAAGTTATTATACTACCCTAGAAAGTTAACCCTATAATCTTAGAAGAATTACTATACGAGTCCCGTAACTCTAATAACGCAAAGTTTATAGCCGCTCTAGACCCCAAAATAGCCAAAAAGTCACTAAATAAGTTAATCTAGCTAGGATACTAAGAGAATAAACTCGTAAGAGATATAGTGGCAGCCCTGCGTAATTAGAAAGCTCGCTATTAGCTAAAGAAAATTAGGAAATTACTCTATTACGATAAGTTAGAATATAATATCGTTAACAAACAGATCTACTTCCGCCAACATCTCTTTATCCCTAACGCCCTAGACCTCCACCTAAAAGTTACCCATTACTCTTATAGCAGCGGCCCCACTAATTACCCCAGCCGGGTTAAGACTTTTAACCTCTTAAACTAAATATACTGGTGGCTAGGAATCTCCTAGTTTACGGCTACCTTTATTAAAGACTATACCCTATGCTTTCGTACTAAAACCCCCCATTTTACCCCGCCCGGTTTCTTAAAGCCACTAAAATTACCTACCCGCCCATAAATTAATATCTTAATTAACTATATTATAACGCTACTAGTATACCAACGCTACGGCAAGGTATACGAATATATCCTTATTATTATGGACTGCCTAACTAAAATATAATACCTTGTTCTAGTAACAGGACTCTTAATAAAGGAGTTAGTTAATAGCTTTGTTAACAACATATATAAGCTCTATAGTATACTAAGCACAATTATCTTTAATCGCGGCATATAATTTATTAGCGACTTCTGGCGACAATTAAGTGAATACCTTAAGATAACCTTGCAACTAAGCTTAGCCTAGTACCTAAAAATAAACGGCTAAACCAAAATTATTAACGCCGCCGTAAATAAATACCTTTATGCTTTTATTAGCTTTATATAGAATAACTAGGTTAACTACCTACCGCTTACTAAGTTTGCTATAAATAACTAAGTTAACAAGAGCATAGGCATCTCCCTATTTTTTATAAACTATAGCTTTAACCCTCGCCTCGGAATTAAGCCTACTGGCCCCTGCCTATTAACACTATTAGCATAAGCAAAGAAGGAGTTTTTCTACGCAGACTCTATAGCCAACCGCTTTAAGCGGATATTAACATAGCTTAAGGCCCTAGCCCGGATTTTATAGTAACGCTATAAAGATAATACTAATACCCGTAGGGATAAGAGCGCGTTATTCTATAAAGGTAATATAGTTATAGTTAGCTTAGAAAATATAAAGATAAATAGACCTAAGAAGAAATGGGACGATAAATAGGACGGCCTATACCCCGTACTTACAGTATACTAAGGGGTAGTTATAGTAGACCTCCTGGACCATATCTAAGTAAATAAATCCTTTTATATATCTAAGGTCCGCCTCTAGGCTGCTAAAGAGATCCCTAGCTAAGTAAATATTAATACTATAAAGCGCCGTAATGTATAAGGACGAGTAGTAGAGAGAGATAATAACGGCAACATAAAAGATAAATGGGAGTTTAAGAAAATCCTTAATATATATAACGAAGACCCCCAGGGCCTAACTTATAAGATTAAATAGAAATATTATAAGGATATAACCTAGCAGCTAAAGGAAGACCTAAAGGGTTACAAATAAGCTGTATAGCGCTTTTATAAGCAACACCCTAAGAAGCTAAAACCCCCAGACTAGGCATAAAATAAAAAAAAGTTACGCTAAAGTCGCGGCCAACCACCGTATTAAAATTTGTGGTGGTTAAGATATTATAGAACTTTAACCAGCAGTTAAAGTTATCTAATTGGCCAAATTCTTGCCAAAAAACGCCACACGGACCGATTTAGGTAGCGGTGTGGAGTTCTACTAACCTTACTCACTAAACTAACTAATTAGGATTTTCTATGCCCGGTATAAAAAATCGCTATTAGCTCAGTTAAGGGCGGTAAGTAGAACTAATATCTTTATAGTAGAAAATAGGCAACCCCGTACACTGCCTATTTTTAAATTATCTATTTAGTTTAGGGACTAAACCATCTAGGGGAGAGGAGTACTGTTACGGCACTAACCTAACGCATACTGTTTCATACTATCTTATACTATTCCCTACTATTAACTGGCCCACTACTAGCGACTTAGCGGCCGGCCCTACTATTTATATACAATACCCCCTTTCCACCTTCTTCCCCTCTTTATACCACAACGTAGTTATTCAGTCTACTTCATTATAGCACTGTGACAGTATATTTATAGGTAAGCTATATTTAGCTTTAATAGCAAAAGCCCTAGTACTAACTAAAGCTTCTTAAAAGGTATTATCCAGCTAAGCTAGGCGCTTAATATCCGATTAATTAGATACGCTATAGCCCTAGTAATTTCTAGCTAGAGCTCTTCTAGTAATTAAGCTTTAATCCGCATATATTAAAACTTAATAATAATCACCCCCTTAGAACGTTTAGCAGAACCGTTCTAAGACTTTATATATAGGGCCGACTATTCTAGTAATATTCCTTTTTAGGTCCTCTAGGTGTTAAACTCGCCACCTAAAGACGTTTCGCCATTAATTTAAATTATTGCGATCTTTAGGTTATATTAACGTTCTACCCTATTTAAGTATTGTATAATTACTTACATCGTTAACAACTTATAGGCAAAGGTCTCAACCTTATTTAAATGTAGAAATTTATTATAAAAATATATTATCTAGATATAACTATTATACGCCACAATCTCTTAAAATAAGTCGATATATACTTAATAGAAGGGTCTAGTTGCCTTACTAATAGGTAGTCTTCTTAATACAATCTCGTAAGCCTTGCTGATAGCGCAGGTCTTATAATCAATCATCGCTAGTCTTTAAAGTTTCGCACTACCTACTTCCTAGGGTAAATGCTCAATCGCGTCGGGTCCTATATGGCCCAGTCTCTTATACCAGAGTCTGCCATCTACTTCCTAATTAGGAAGGGGGTCTCGCGATTAAATTGCGAATAAGGCCTTACTTAGGGTCCTTAATTATAGCTCATTATACTCTAGGGTCGATTAATTATAATAGCGCTCGCAATATACGAACGTCTTATAATCATTTTTATACAGTAGGTTCTTTTTATTGTCCTACCATATATCCCTATTATTAAACTTTCTTAAGTAGGCTAAATTTGTATAAAAACCTAGTATATAAGCTGCGTTAGCTAAGAAGATCTTTTTAGGACCTAATGGCGTCCAAATAATAATTACCGCCGTCCCTATACCCTTAACTAGATCTATACCCGTCCCGGTATATATAAAGTTATTACTTAGTTAAAGCTCGTTAACGAACCTTAATCGATTGTTAATAATATATATAATGGTTCCGTTGTCAAAAATCACGCTGTTGCGTAGCTTATAGTTAGTACCTACTTTATAGGCGCCTATTTAATATACGTAAAAGGTACTATTATCTTCCTTTTTATCTAGGCTCCGTAAAGCTTCCTTTTCTAAAGACTACTTCCTAACCTTCTCTAGTGTTCGCTTATACCATTCTAAGGCGTTAGTAATCTTTTCCTTAACTTTCTTAGCCGTTGCTTTATCTAATTTCTAGTCCTTTAATTAAACCAACTTATTAATATAAGGACAGTCCTGGAACCAGTAAATAGCTCTACAGTAGCACATTAGGGTATCTTTCTTCCGTGCCGTCCTAAAAGGGGTAGTAGTAGGAGCCTTATCCTTAGGAGCCTCGTCCTTAGAAGCCTTATCAATTAGCTTACCCTAAAAGCTTACTACATTGGCGCTAAGCTAAGCTCTATTCTTTTACTAGGCAGTCTCCAATCGTTAATAGTTCCAATAAATATTAACCAGTTAATTTATAGATATTACGTGGTCCTTAGCCCTGTCATATTTGTTAAATTTAACCCTCTACATTAAGGCCCAATTTAGTAATACTGGCTCTACCACCAATAGAAAGTCTCTAATCGCTTAATCGCCATCTACGTCTAGCAATTTAATCTTTTTATAATCGTTATACGTCTTCTCCCACTGCTATAACTAGGCCTTGAAGTTCTAATTCTTTAGGCCCTTTTTAACCTTAGCATATTAAGTAGATAGGTAGAGCTAACGTGCAGTATTAGTAGGGGCAACCCTCTCCTTAAGAGTCACTAGTATATTATATACTGAGTCAATACCTAGTATATAGGTGTTTAGATATCTAGCCACTATACCAGTAATATAGCTTTGTAGAGAAGTCAAAGCTGCCTTCTGCTTCTTATATTCCTTTTCTACTATCTTATACCTCTTACGGAGAATTCAAAGCTCGTCCTTTTTGTCCTCAGAGAGAGCTATATAGGAGGTCGTTCCTAACTTTACATCTTAAGGCCTAGGAAAGACTGGTTCAACCAATAGGGGCAACTTATCCCGTTTAGTTAAAGGGTCGACGTATTCCCATATATCTCCTATTCGGGCTCGGAGCCTAATAAGGTCAATCCATTCGTCCCAATTAGCTTGGCTCGATAATATCACCGTCATAGTAATAGCTTAGGTAGGTAGTTAAGAAGTCATTTTAAAAAGGTGCTTACAAAAAGGTTAAAGGATTTAGTAATAAGTAGTAATTTAATAAGGGGTATATCAATTAAATAGATCAATTAAATCAAATAGTTAAATAGGGGCAATACGGCAAGCAACCTGGGCTTATAACTGTCAATCAAGAGTCCGTGCACCAATTGTAAGAAAAGAATGATGACTCTATCTATTAAATGGTGGCTCTAGAGCCTCTATATATACATAGGAAAGGTATAGGAAATGAGAACAAGAAGGGGGTAGGGGGGTGGCAATGGAAACAAGGGGTAGGTGACTGAGTCAATGATCGAGTCAATGATTGAGTCAATGACTGAGTCAATGGGAGGCAGCTGAGTCGGTGATAAGATAACCTGATTCAGGTCGACAGAAACCCTCTCTGATTATGAACCAGCAAAAGGGTGCTCTCAAGCAGCCGTTGGTACCAAAAGCAGATACCTTTGGCGTATCGACGGCTGAAACGGCGAAGCCTAAGGCGATTAAGTAAGTTTTCATCTTAGATACCACGTTCTCATGAGGCTAATCTTCTATTGAAAAGTGGTGTGCGGAGCGCTCCTTCAGGAATGTCAAAGCCTAAGAAAGCCAAGGTGTCTTGGGCAATTGAGCCTACACCTGTAGCAGTACCGGAGGTCATACCGACGATAGAACCAAGGGAAATAACTAATCTTTGCTCCGCAATAGCAACACATAATTCTAAACAGGCCTGTCTTGGTTGCTTGGTAGATGACGAACACCGTTACTCCGTTCTTCCTCTTTTAAAACAGCAAAACTATTCGGATCAAAGAGAATTTATCTCTCTGGAGACCATATTAAGAGACACCTCGGGAGTACGGTTAACCCGGCGTGTTCGGTATTTGACAGCTTTGACGCTTGCTTCTTCTTATCTTCAACCTCATTCCACGCCCTGGCTCGGTACACAGTTGAGCAAAAGGGATATCCTTTTCCTCCGCGAATCACCTAGATACGATGGCATTATAACGGGTGAACCATATGTATCTTGCCAATTTCAATACCACCCTAAGGGTGGCCCATCCAACGAGGGATTCAATAATCGACCATTTTCGACGTTGGGCATTATGCTCCTTGAGCTTTGTTTTGGGACTGCCCTTGAGAACCATGAAACAAGAAGGAAGCTAGGTTCGGGGGACTCCACGATAAGCGTGTACTTGGACCTTGCTGCTGCGCTTGAATGGCATGTATCCGTATTGGAAGAAGCTGGCCCGAAATATGCAGCTGCAGTCAAGTGGTGTTTGGAGAAAGTCATACAAGCCTCTCAAGATGGAAATTGGAGAAATCAATTCCTTCATGAAGTGGTGGAACCGCTTCAGAGTTGTTCAGAGTCATTGGAGGGACCTGTGGGAGTTTGAATGCCTGGGTGTGCCGCGGCGCATTTTTGCATGCTGGGAGAAGCGAGAGGCTAACTGGAAACTCCCACGTAGCTAATAGGGACTAGGCGAAACATTATCAATGACCACGAGACCTCATCTGCTGCGGCGGATAGTGAGGGCAGTGATTGGTCAGTCCAACAAAATGGACGTGGGCCACCTCGTCCCACCAAAATCGTCATTTCTAAAATCAAAATTAAATCACAACACCACCAATATGTCAAATATCGAAGCCGCACTTGCAGATCTAAGGCTTCAGGATAAGCCAAATATCCAGGCGACAGCAAATAAGCATAGGGCTAATCGGTCAACCCTTTTCCAGGCGTTTCAATCAGGTCACTACTGGTACACACGATATTCCGGAACGAGTCAGAATGAGTTGTGTATCGCTTTGATCGGTTTGATTCCGGATTACTTATATAGAGACACTAGAATAAAGTATAAGTAGGCTCTATTATATATATAATAATCAAGATCTCTACCTGCGTTAAAATTAAGGCTTAATTTTACAGTTAATCGTGGTCAAATTTCAATTAATTATGGCTAGATTTTGATTAATCGTGCGAAGCCCCTGAGCTAAATTAGAGTATGCAGCATAAAGACTGCATATAGGGAAATTTTGCTAGGCGAGAACTTCAAAATTCCAAGTCGTTTTGCGAGGCGTCTTGGTCACGTCTGCGTACACAAGGTACCACCATAGTAGGACTTAGCGAAAATCGCGAAAATCAAAGTTCCCTATATGCAGTTTTTATGCTGCATACTCTTACAGCAATTCTAGAAAGCCGAGCCGCCTCACGACTCACGAGTCAGGAACTCTACCATAAGATCTACCTCTGCACTTTATTAAAGGCCTTATAATAGTAGAGCTGTAGTAAAGTAATACTAGAGGTAATTTTAAGCTTAACGCGACCGCGGTAGCCTGCTGTTGAACGGACGATCAGGAATGAGAACTCTGTTTATTAAAGAGGGCTCTAGAAGCTCTCTTATATACATCAGGTAGGTCCAAATACAATGACGACGACGTCGTCATNNAGTAGGTCATAGTTAANNGAAACAGGTAATGAGACGTTNNATGAGACATACGAGCTCAAGATACGAGACAACTGAGACATAGTTCGTATAGACGATCTAGGTCGTCAGACAGTATTACGATGGTAGTAAGGAACTTCGATTCAGGTCGACACCTGCTTATATTACATTTAGAGCACTATCTTATTCCAGAATGAGTCGATTAATCTCGAATTAAGACGATCAAAACGATACACGACTCATTCTAGAGCAAGGATGACTCGTTCCGGAATGAGGCAGAAATGTTCCGAAATATCGTGTGCACCGGTATCAGTATGAACAATTCTCGCATGGTGAATTCAGTTTTAATAAGAGCAAATTTAGTAAATAGGGAAGATAGTATGAAGAATCATAGGTAGATAAATAAGGCCACTTGCACAAGTGTCTAGATTCTCATAATATTATCGCTCTGCCCACAGAGATATCTATTCTAACCTACTATATTGGTAAAAAAGAATATTAAATAAAAATGTCTTCTCAACTTTCCAAATATTACGAGTAGCCGCGACACTCTAACCCCTCCATTTCATCGTGCAAAGGAAGTTCAAGCGCTTATAGCATCGCAAGCGCCGATAGCATTGCCAACACCAGCAGTACGGACGAAGGGACCCAAAAGTTTGCACTGCTTGTGGGAACGGTCGAAATTGTCGACGATGGTGTGGGAACGGTCAGAATTGTCGACGATGGTGTGGGTGCCGAGGGAGTTTTTGTTCCATTCAGCGTTGCGCTCTGGTTCATATTCCCGTTGAGCGGGCCGGGCCCATAGGGTTTATATCCTCCGCTGATGGAACTCTTGTCTCCAGTAGAGCCGTTCACACATATGCTCTTATCCGAGAAGGCGGTCCACGCCGCTTTCCAAGCCTCGTTAGGATCCAACAGCATTTTCGAAGTAAGCCAGATCTTGCAGTCAGCAGCCTCATAGATATATTGCAGCGGTGTTTCGCTGTTGTCACCCTTTCGAATCTGATCCTGGGTCTGCAGCCGCGATGCTGGGTCTCCGACTCGGACCATGACCTGGCTAAGTTTCGACAATGTCTCAACTACTGTGTCATGTAAGGAGCTTGCCCCAATGTTGTCCGTGATATTGATTAATTGGCTCGCATAGCTAGGGAAAGTGGAGAGGGGCACGACTTCTCCGCCTTTGGTGCCACCGACGGCTTGCATTGGCGCTGCCTTAGGTCGCCCACCAACCACAATGCTCTTCACTCCGGCTATGTTCTTCATCTCTTCATGGAAACTAGCGCAGGAGGAGCCACAGAGGCCATCAGTGAACATGACCATGTTATCAGCACTGAAGACTTGTGGGCGGGAGCCGGTCACGAAGTTGAATCCGGGCGGGGCAATGCTAACACGATCACTATTTGAAAGCTATGTCTTCGTCAGCAAGATTAATAGAGGTTTAGATGGACGCGGATAGTATGATGAAAATATAAGAGCGACTTTTAATCAAGGATTTAGGGCCTCTCATGTGCTAAACTCATTTTTTCAAGCCTCCACACGGGTTCGGGGTATTCTTACATTATAGCGCATCGTTGTTGTGAAGTTATCGTTGTTGTACGTGTGTGGTCCGTAGAAAGTTTTCCAGGAAGGCCAGTTGTTATTATTCACGTCAACAAAATGCCAGTATGCCCAGTATCTATAATCGGACCCGATATCTAAGCATGCCATGTTAGCAGTGGTCATATTCGCAATAAATCAAATACGATGCCATTCGTAATCAGTTCATTCAAATACTTCCAGCAATCACGTATGGCCAAGCGAGGGTTTGCTTACCTGAACTAGTAGATGTATCATATGCACTTGATAGCGACTCATTGTTGAAAATTTCCGACACTGAATCCCCAATCAAACGGAATTGCTCCTGGGCGCGGTATCTCTGAGCACTGAAGGGTGTCATCGACGGAAACAGTTGCATGAAAGTATCAAGGAGCAAATTTGTGGCACCTCCACCATTTTCGCGCAGGTCAACAATCAACTTCTTCACCCCTGCTGAAGTTGCATTCACCAAGAACTGCTCTACAACGCTTTGAAACTCGACGCCGCTGTCATCGCCTTGGGGATCAAACGTAATAATCTTGAGGACGGCGACGTCCTGAAAACCTGGTGTATTCATGAAGTACCCAGCAACTGCGCCACCACTGTGTTCCACAATAGGAGTGGGGTATGTATTCGGAATGGTTTGCCTTTTTTGGAGTAGGTGGGGATTTGCGAACTCTGCAGTATCGTCTCTTCTAGTGAGTTTAGGGCGTGGGGTTCCAGCTTGAGTAGATGGTGTGGAGGTCGGCGATGTAGCTGCGGGAGTCGTTGTGTTGAAGCCTGATATGGCTCCTGTGCAGAACGTTTGGAAAAAAGCCACTCCGCTGTCAATGCTGGTAAAGTCTTGGGTGGCTACAGCGAGGTTGTCATAGCTTTTGGTGATACCATTTGCAAACGTGAAATTGGTTGACGGGCCATCATACCCAGCTTGAAGGAAAAAAGAACCCATAGATGCAGTTTCATTTGCCTTGTAAAAGAGATGATTGAGACGTACATCGGGATCGATATACTGGTTCCTGGCAGCAACCTTGGTTAGATAAGATTGAACATCTTCGCCGTTTATCTTGACGATGGCTGAAATATTTGTAGGTTGGGAATCCTGGAGGATTATGTCTCTGGCAAGATAAACCTTCGGTAGGTTCTTTCCGTCGTCTGAGATTGAGATAATGGCAACTTGTCGAAGGAATTGAAAGATTTGTAAGATATCGGGTTGGTAGTTGAAATGAAAATTACCAGTCCGTATAGTTAATGCTTGAATATCGGCGTGGACCTGGTATTCGTTGGTATATTGTGGGAGCTTTGCCTTGATCTTGTCCAGTTCTCCAATCAAATCGATTGGGCCAAGCTCCCAAGTACTTGGAGGATTCTTTAGCCATCCCACTTCAGACTGCCATTGCCATAAGAATTTCAGCTCATCAATGAGCTTTGAGTTTCCCGGTATATCCACTGGAACTGAAGTCAGACAGTCATAAGCAGCTTGTGCAGGAATTCTGTTATTCGTGCTCTGGGCAATAAGACTGCTGACAACAGCACAAGGTTCGATGGTACTGGAAGGAAGGGTTGAAGTTGTGGGAGATGCATTCTGGGCAGCTGAAATAACCGCAAAGGCCAGGATTAAACCTGGCAACCGCATTTCTAAGGCTCAACGCCAACTTAAACTGATTAGACTGCTTGTGAGCCTCGAGAATTAAAGTACAAGGAACGAAACAAACAAGAGGATCCTTGCGGACGAATACTATAATATGATAGTAGGATGGTAAATAGAAAGAGTGTGAAGCCGCTGGAAATCACTATTATATAAAGAACTAAAATCGGCTCCTATTAGGCCGTGTATTACGGTAAAATTAAGCATCTCTTCACCCTAAGTTCGTGCGGCTGTAAGCTCATAGCTAAGCCGCTGCCTTATGCTGCTGACATGCACTAGGAATTGAGAGTCTTTAGCATCTAGGAAAATAGTGGCGGTGTCCGGTAGGGCGCGGTTCAGCGACGTGTCAGTGCTCCCAAGCATTTGCAAAGCCTCCATTTGCAAGCGGCTGCCAAGAAATGCAGCTCAGCCCCATGGCGTTCGATGATGTTTCAGCGGCAACGCTATGACAGACGTGCAGTTGATTGGATGAATAGGGGTCGGCTAAGACTGCTGAATAGAAATATTATGAGATACGCCAATTAGAAAGACAGTCCTGAAATAGTGCCCTAGTAAGCTTTGGGGGCCGGTGCCACTAAAATGTAGCGGCCCCGGCATATCCCCGAAACCTCAGTTTGAAACTCCGTCTCCATAAGTATAGTGAGATGATATATATTTTACCACTGAAGATTAGGACGCTGGAGAACGATAATTATTGATAGTCGACGTCAAAAGAATTACCATCTGTGACTAGTGGGTTTGGGGGAGGAAGAGCGCGGCTCAGCTGCAGTCATCACTTCTAAATTTAAAGTTGATGACACTACATCTCGTGCATTTACTGCCACCATGCTTGAGCACGCAGATTGCATTATTACTCCGACAGTCACGTGGGATTACCTAGATAAGTTAAGGGATGCGGAAGACAAGCGGCAAGAAGAATCGCCGAATTGTACCGCATCTGTTGTCTCCTGGTGGTGTCAATGCTATTATTAATGTTTCTATTTGAGTAACGTGTCTCGGCCTTGCCTTCTCTATACGATTTCAAGCCGATCGATGCAAGAATCTCTTAATTCGATAATATCTCGCGCGCGTGCAGTTGGTCTGCCGCCTGCCCAACTTGCTCTTGTACTGTGCAGCCACTTTGCGTTTACCATCGTCAGTATAGATGGCAAGCTTTTCTTTTTAAAACTAGTGCTTGTTTCTCTCTTGAAACCCTAGAAATGCTCAATCCGCATTAAACACTCTAGAAGTTAGGAAAATGAATTCTTTGAGGAAGCCCCGACCCCAAAAATGAGTACCATCAGTGAGAGCCCCGCTAAGCTGGCAGGCTAGCTTGTCCAAAATTTGATTACCGTAGTGGATGGAGCATACGAAGCATATGAAGTCATCGAAAACCTAGAACGTTGAACCGGAGGATCACGATCGTAAGTTCCTGAAAGCTAGCATGTATGCAACATGGGCGCATGAATCCCCTACGTTATGATCAAAGACAGAGCCAGCTAAATAAACCCGATACAGTCTGGATGGAATGTCCCATGAACTTGAACCTCCTCTATCAGTTGGACCAGCCCAAAGGACAATTCAGGCGCCAGAACCATCACAGCAACCCAGAAATTATACTATTGTTCGTAGTTTCACCGATGATGCCACCATTGGGAGATTGCGCGCGGTCATGCTTCATAAAAGGCTTGTTTTAGAACCGCAAGCTGGCCTTGCTAGAATGTGAGTTTCTCGATTGCCGACCGTCGGTTTTGAGATGTTCGCAGTGTATTAAACAATAATCGAAATTTAATTGTGCACCGAGCTCGAAGGATCACTTGCGTGTGGCAACAGTGTCGTATTGTGGGCGCAAAGGGGTTTAGCAGTGAGTCTGCTGGGAGGGTTGAGCTGGCCATGTTAGCTACTGGTCATGGCTTGGGTCTATGTCGAGCAGGGCAGACTTCTGAAGCGAAAGTGAGCCCTGGGACATCTACCTATAGATCTAGCGCTCAGAGAATGGGTGGTGCAAAACGTAGACCTTTGTTTCATCTTCTGCCATGTGAAGGTCCCCACCAGGTGTCCGGTTGGAACAAGACCAAGTCCAGGATTCAGTTCAAGTTTCCGACGGTCTTCTCCAGCCTGACCCCCTCAATGCTCCAGCGATGGCGGAACACCAGGCGTGAGCGAGTGAAGTTTTTCGAGGGCCATCTCCCGCCGTCTAGTTGTCTCCTTCTCGAAAGTCATACTGTAGGTTGCCGAAATCCGTCACTAGGAGAAAGCGTGCTGCAAGGCAGACTAAGCTGTCAGAGAGCTGTCTGCCATTGCCGCGCAAGGTATGAACGCATTCCTTGACATAGTAAACCCAGTAAAGCTTGTAAGGCGGCGTGAAAATTATTGAAGTACTGTTAAGCGGAATTGGAGCCTCCCAAAAGGCTCTCAGGTAGGTCGTGTAGGTAGAGGGAAGCCGTCGCGACACGATTATAGTGTTTGTCCTGAGAAGATTTAGACAGCGCATCCATAACGGGACTAGCTACGGCCTGCGCCCGACCAACTACCGGCTCCCGTTGACTCAGCATGCTCAGACCAAGAAACAGATGAATATCCACTGCGCGGATAATCGAATATCCGCAAGCTAACCTATTCGATCGATCCATCTGTTTCTTGGTCTGAGCCACTTTAGCAAGCTTTTGGAAGCCGAGCTGGTCTATTTATATAAGGTAAACCATTAACTTTAACGAAATTAATATAAGCAACCGCCACGTCTATTATCCTGTTAATACCTGCATTAGAATTGCCTTAATTAGCTCTCTAATTAATAGATTTTCTAAAACTAACTGCTAGCTATAGGCGCATCTAAAAGGCGTTAAAGAAACCCCTCTATTTTGTCTAGCAGGAGCCAGTCTTCTTAAGCTTTTGATAATAAACTACCCTCTCTATTAATTAATACCGCTAGAGGATTAAGAGATATAGTAGATATAGTACCCGAGGGTATCAGCCGTCTTATCCCACCCCCATTATCTCCCCTATTATCTCCCCTATTGTCTCCCCTATTACTATCCGCAGCTTAATAGCGGTCCTTAATAGCCTACTTACTACTACCAAACTATATAGATCCCTAAGAGGATAAAGAAGCAAGAGTTAATAAAATACCCGCAATATCCGCAATATCTGCTAAAAAGATATCCGCTGCAAAGAAGGTCTAGGTAATTGTTAACCGTCTTAGGTTATAGCGGATGTCTATAGGAGACCTAGCGCTTAAATGGATTATAATGGCTAAAGGTTTATATAAGGCACTAAAGAAAAAAAGAGTAAGGGAGCTCCTTAATAAACTCCTAGAGGATGCTAATATCCTAAATATCTATACTAAAGAGATGGAAAAGCGCGGCATAGTAGGTGCTAGTATTACTCTTACTATCTAGGGAGAGCTTAAAGAGCTAAGGGAGAAAGAGTTACTATTTGGCAGCTTTAACTAATATGCGGATATTAAGCAGCTTAACCTTAGGCAGTGCTATTAAGCCGTAAAGACTTACGCACCTATATTAGAGCATGTAATTACAGCATATTAAGAGGGTTAACGCAAATATTCTCTATATAAAGGCTGTGCGGTTTTAATAGCTTCTACACTTACATTTAGCCTTTTATAAAACTCCGTAAACTATATCCTACGGCTGCTAGGGATATATCTCTAAGCTAATAGCGTTAAGCGCTATATACTTTCTATACTCTATAGGCTTAGATTAATTAATAGTTATACTATTTTAAACTGGCAGAAGGAGCGGATAGCCTAGGAATTAAGGTTTAGCCTATAATCTCCGCGGTATAGGTATATACTAACCTATATATAGGTAAAAATCCGCTTAATAGGTGCAGCTTCTAATACTATTATTATCTATAATAACTTCAACTACCTCTAACGAGTTTAGTATTAAACACTTAGGGATACTAGGACGTTCTATTCGCGTATAACTAGCAAGCTTATCTTTAGTATAAGTATACCTAATAGTGGGCTTTAATAGAGTATGCTTTGTATAGATATTCTAATTAAGTTCTTAGATATTATAGAGGCTCTAGGTAATTTATAAGACGAGATACAGAAGTAGATCTTAACAGCTTTAATCTATAAAGCTATTATAAAGGCGTACTTAGGCCTTAATATATTACTTAGCAAAAACCTACGGTTTAAACATCTACGTATGCCTTCTATTAATGTAATACCCGCTATATAGACGTCTAGGTTTAACCTAGGACCTATTATAACTAAAGAGGCTTCTATATCTAAAACCTATAAGGTACTAGATAACATTTTTCTCCATTAAATAAATCTATAATATACTAATAAAGTATTTAAGGAGCGACTATTTCTAATCTATAGTGATTAAAAGACCATAAAGCTTATTTGGTTATATTAGGGAGAATGTACTAAGTTAATATCCGCCTATAATAGCCTGCGTTAGGCTCTACCTATTCTAGCTCTTTAGCATCTAAAGCTAAACTACCTGTATATAGTTATATAGTATTACTATAGTGGCAAGCAATTAGCCTAAGAGTACTCTACGCTGTATACCTATATAAACCACCTAGGTTAAAGAAATATCCTAGCTAAGCGCGCGCTATTTTATTATATAGAGGAGCTAATTCTCTATAGCTTTAACGCTTATATTATAGCGTTACTCTATACTTAGATTAAGAAGTCTTATAACACTAAGTCGCCTATAGATATTAAGCGGTACCTTAAAAGCCTATCTCCGCAACATCTATTAGCAGTAGTTAAGAATATCCACACAGCGGTTTTTAGTTAGGAAGTCTCTTAGGCGGCTAACTATACTAGTTAGCCTGCGGAACTATAGCAAAAGGGTCACCTTAAATAGGCTAGCAGTGCTACATCCTTATAAACACTTTCTAAGCCTGCTAATACAGAGTTTCTAACGCACGTCCGCTTTTTATAACTGGTAGAAACGTATAAGGTCCTTAAGCACACCATTAAGCTTGCGGATATTAGCCTGCTTAGCTACGTACTCCCCTATATTTATATTTATTTCGCAGGTAGTTAAAATAAAAACTATCTACCAGAGATATTACATTTCTTTTAGTTAACTTTAACAGATACTTATTTCCCTAAGCTCTAATAAGCTATCCTAGTAAATAGTCTAGTAAATATCCGTAGTGAATAAAATAGTTACTACCTAATAGATCTTAACAACGAGCTACTTAATAGGGAGCTAAAGCAGCTTATATACACTCGTGGCAATTTAACATTTAACCTAAACTTACTCTTCCGCTAGAGTATTTATATAACTAATTATATAGGGCCACTATATACAAAGTTTAAGATCACGTTTGGCGAACGGATATCTACTTAACATACTATTAAATCTCCTACAGTAGATATTCAATCGCTTACTAATACAATTGCCGAAGGTTCTATTATCCGCTATCAGGCACAGCAAGTAAAGATAAAAGCGCCGCCTCTACTATAACTAGGTATTAATAATAATTCATTGCTTAACGTCCGATTTGGATCCCTATTGGGCCCACGCGGACTACTCCTTATTTACATATGGGGAGAAAACTCTATTTAAGAAAAAAATGAGAAAACCCCGTGATCCATCTCCCCGCCTTTTGGGACTCGCCTGCTTAGCGCCTGCGAGTCGCCTATGGTGCTCTACTACCTTACTGTTTNACCTCCTTGGGAACCACTGCTGCCGTAACAAGCCTACGGACGCGCTAGTATCATAAACTATTACTCTACTACTATAGAGTTACTAGGGGGCACCTGCTGCTCGCCCCCTTACCTTTTATTACCATTTCCCTTGCAACCCGGAACTGATTTAGTACATTTTAACTAATAAGCTACTAGGTAACCGCCTTAAGGCCTTTTTATGTTGAGAGCAGTATATTATAGTTCTCTATGCCAGCTGCTAAGAGTATTATTTCTCGATTGGTGCGTAGGGGGCATAGCAGTATTACGTGTTTTGGTGTCTGTTTTGGCCAGCCATATTTACATCTCGGGCTACCTACTGGGACACCCACCCAGTAAAGCCAATCTTTTAGTCCTATTATTCCTGTTCTTAAGAGTATTGCTATTATGTTTTCTACCTTTGTTAGGCCTTCTCAGAGCCCTTAGGTATTTACCCCCTATGGCGTTAACTATACTATGGCTTGGGTTCGTCTTGCCTAAGTCAGCCTCTATACCTTCGACTCCCATTTACCTCTCCAGCGTTAGTCCAACCAGTATTACATTACGGTAGATGGTTTCCCGGCGTTCTTACATGTTCTACTTTAGCTCCTTTCTCTATCTTACTGTCTTTGCTGACCTTTTACATATCTCCCTTCCTCCTCTATATAGGCCTAGGCCCTAAAGCGGCACCATTCTTCTTCTACTTTCTTTACCTGTTTCTCTAATATCTCTTCCCTACTTTAGGGTTGTTAGTTTATTCTCCTACAGGGCACCCTAGGGTCCCTCCATAGTTTACTTAGGCGTGTCTTAATATACTTTGTAACATTAGAGTTGTGTTTATTTTACGTCCTTTATATTACAGCAGCTTTAATATATAACTATAGGGGGGGAATATTAGATTCCTTCTTAAGCAGTACTGTGGCCGTTCGCTTATACCCGCCTATAATACTCCAAAGGCAGGCTATCTAGACCTTTTAAAGTGGTTTAAGGAGTAATTTAGGGGGGCCCTTCTCAGTTTCTCCAATAGCCCAAATACTAGATCTATATGTCATGGTTAGCCAGACGACTGCTGTATATAGTAGGCGTGACCTCTAGAAGTATAGACCCCATATAGAATTGATAATCCTAGATAAAGCGATAAACTATACTTGGCCTTTACGGGCCGCTTGCGCCGTATATACGCTCCACCGGAGCTTACTATCTACCTATACTCCTAATACCCTTAGGCCCTAAACTAGTTAACCCCTAAAGCCTTAGATACGAATTATATGCTAGAGATCTGTAGATTGGTTGCGTTTTCTTATAAAATAGATTAGCTGGTATTTCTCTAGTAAGAATTGGACTCTATAACGTTTTGCCTATTCTATATAAGTATTATAGGCTTTCTCTAGTGTTCTGCAATTCTCTGCGGCTGTTGGCCCGTATATAATTAGGTTTGTGTTGTTAATAAAGCCTATCCCCTAGGTCGCCCCTTTCTTAAAGGAGTTAAGCAGGTTGCTTACAAAGAAAAGGAAGAGTATAGGCGAGAGGGGTAATCCTTATAGTATTCCTATTGCAACTACAATAGGGGGGCTCTGGTATCCGCTAAAGACCAGTAATGTTTCTTTCTAGCCTATAAACCCTTAGACAAATTATATAATCTATTCTAGGAAGCCCTTTACCCTAAGGATATACAGGAGACGCTCGTAGGGTACATTGTCGTAGGCACCACTAATGTCTAGGCTAAGCATTAATACTATAAAGTCCTTTCGCATCACCCATACAGATTTAATAGTGGCAGCGAGTAGTGTAAGTGCTAATAGTGTTAAGCGGTTCTTTCTTGCCCCTATTTAGCTTTATAGTAGTAGGGCGTGTTCCTCTACCGTATCTACTATGCGTTCCGCTATTACCCTTTCTAAGATCTTACTAAGGGTGTTTTCTAAGGCAATAGGGCGGTAGCTTCCTGGGATTAAGTAATCTACTTTACCTTCTTTTTATAGGATAACCGTCGTTATAAATCTTCCGAGTCGCGGGTAGTAGCCTATAGCAAAGTATGCTCTAGCTACATCTGCAAGCTAAGGTGCTATAAGTGGCCTATAGGTTTTTAGGGCCTTATTTGGAATCCCATCTGGTCCTAGTGCTATATTATTTAAAAGGCGGCTAATGGTTCTAGCCATTTCCTCTATTATTATGTCGCTGTTAACCCATAGGCAAGTCACCGGTGTTTCGCCTGTGATATCACTAAGGTCTACTGGAGCCGGTTAGGGGAAGAACCTTTCTATAAGGATCTTTGCCTTCTTATTATTGTCGTTTATAGCCTGTAATTCTCCTGCTCTTTATAGGGGTAGTAGGTATAGGTCTTCTACTAGGCGCCCTACCTTTTTCTTTACCTATTTTACTATAGCCTAAAGGCCCTTATTATAGGGGAGGCTTAGGTTAGAAGTATACTCGTTTATAAACCGTCTCTAGTTATTCCTTACTTCTTTTTTTAGGGTATTCTTTAGCTAGTTTCTTGTGTCTTTATATCGTCTCTCGTCTTTAGGGTCGTGGCTGCTTATATATTTCCTTCTTACTTATTATTAGCTAGCAACCAGAACTGCGCATTATATAGACCATACGTGTCGCGTATAGGGGCCCAGTTTTAAGATCGGGCAGTGCTCTTTCAGCCTATTTTTAATCGCTGCCTAGATCCTTTCTAGTCTTCGGTCGATTTCCTCAGGGGTGGCCAATAAGCCTCGCTCGTTTGGTATTAGGTGGATTTCTTCTAGGTTTTAGAGTTATTATTTAACTGCATTAAGGAAACTGTTTATCTTAAGCTTCCTTATTGCGTATCTTTTTCTATTTAGTTGCGCTTTAGTATCTAGGTCTAGCTGTATTTAGATAGGGATATGGTCTAGGGTAAGTGCCTATTCTTTTTTGGGGTTGTACCTTTCGAGTCTCTAGTATAGGCCTTCGTCTATAAATATGAGGTCAATTATACTTCTAGCGGTGCCTTATTGCTATATAATTGCTCCTAGGGGGGTAGCTAGCTTAAGGCCCCAGATATCTATAGCTCTTAGTAGGCACTTTAACTATTAATCTACAGCAATATGGATACCCCCTTACCGCGGGTAGTAGAGGTTTATATCTCCTAGTAGGATAGACTCTATACCTTCGGTTTCTAGTAAGCTTATTACTGATATAATATTCTCTGTTTATAGGACCCCTTTAACCCTAGGGTTATATATATTAATAATTTATACCGGTCCCCTATATATTTAGATTATTATAACTATAATATTTAGATTAACTGCCTGCTATAACTATAAGAACAGGCTAATAGCCTTACTAATCATAAAGCACACGCATATAGCTGCTTTTGGTTCGTATAGAAGCTAGAATTCTTAGGGGCAGTATATCAATTATATAAGGGTATTATAATACGGTTCTTGTATAGTAAGGATATAGTATTTCTTTGGGTCTAGACTGTCTAGTAAGGGCCTTACAAGGCGGTGGTTTGTATTACCGCAGTTATACTATATAATAGATAGGTGGCGGACCCCCAGTGAGGGTCCTTTAACTCTCCTTTATTCCTCACTTCTTCTATTTCCACTTTCTCTAGGATATTTGGAGCTTCTGTCTCTTATATCTATACCCTAGTTACTACTTATTTTATATAGAGCTTTCTATTCCCGTATCTTATGTTCCTGTTAGCGCTTCTATATCTAAATCTATTATTATTACTAGTTCTTCCCCTGTTCTTACTAGTTAGCTATATACCCTTTATAGGTCGGCTGCGAATGTTATATTTGCCGCATTAAGTCTAATTCTTAATTGTCCTAGTCTTAAGCCTACTGTCACTATCCATAGGGGTCTTCCTATAAGGCGTCCTCTCCCTTATATCCCCTGTGACCCTTATATCCCTAATCGGTCTAGTGATGTTGTATAGCGTCGCTTCTGGCCCGTTAAGGCTTGGGATGGCTAGCCTAGCCCTCTAGTATTAAAGGTAGGAAACGCTAGGAAGGCGCCTACGTCCCCCTAGCTTATTGCCTATTGTTTCCATTTATATAACCTAGCGTGCAGTTATTCCCGCAGCTGTTAAGCCCTTGCCTTCCGTCTCCTATATTCAATGCAGTCTTCTCTCTCCCACGCCTTATATGTGCTTTAGTGGCAGTTCGCGCATTTTGTTTAGTCTTAATTTAAGCAATATCTCGTATTATAGGGGCCTGTATAGTGGCCGCAGCACACCTATGCTGCGTATATAGATTGGGTGTGTCCCTATTATATATAGCGATAGCATCATTCTAGGCGTAGTCTGTGGTTGTAGAGCCTTATGTTGTATATAAGGCTATTTATAATTATTCCTTTTTAGATAAGGAGTTTTTGCATTCCTAGTGTATGTGTGCTGATGATGAGGGAGCTATGCGTTCGTCCGGCGTCTCCCTAGCGAGTCTCCGGCGACCCTTATATCCTCTTATTGTTCTCGTTATGTGCTTAGTTTGCATTTTCCTGTTAAAGCCATTGNATTNNGGTNATTTNGAGTCCTNNTATNAGGCGTTCCGTTTATCTTACTATCTCCTATATAATTGCTGTGTTGTTCGCTTAGCATCCCTTTTCTACCCTAAGGCTTATAGGAACCGCTAGGACTTTAATTAGGTAATCCTTACGGAGTACTTTTATACCAATACGTTCTCCTAGCCTATCCCCTACCCTTATGGCTCGTTCCTTTGCCTATTAGTCCTTTAGGGTAACTCTAATATCTCCGCTCTTAAGGTGTTGGACTACAACAGCGTTATAGACCTCTTTGCGTATCTTTATAAGGACTTCTGTTTCTAATTATCCCCTAAGCCCCTCTACTTATTCTATATTTGGTTATATTATAATTATATACCCAGTTATTAACTTAAGGGGGGTGGGTTCCCTATACTATAAAAGCGCAGCTACGGCGGCCTAGGTGTGGTTCACCGGTAAAGGGGGGTTATACTTATTTTTAATTTTACTTAGCCGTTGGAGGATTTAATTAAGGGTTTACTGGAGGGGTGCCTAAGGTTCGCTAGACTAGCGGAGCCATTCTACTAGCTGCATTAGTTTGTTATGGCTAACGGTTACTCCCCCGCAATTTTGGATACTAGATGCGTCTAATAGGCTTTATATTTTGTTAGATGCCTTCTTAATAGAGGTATTTCCGCTTTATGGTGTGGTATTCGCCCGTTTTTGTTGTGGAGGGCCATTGCTGGGCGTAGTTCTAGCGGTCGCGCGTGAGTGCGAGCCACCGTCATTTAACGTGTGCCTCCCCTGCGATGCATGCATCTCAGGGGGATTCTCTGGGTGTTTTTTAGGGTTCTTTTGGTTGGTTTTGGTCTTTTTAGGCCGGGTGCAGCAAGAGCTCCTTTAGTTATATTTATCTAGCCAATCTATAACTAGGTATTAAATAACTTAATTAATCTGCCCTTAATGAGTTTAATTTATAGCTAGGCGGTGATCTTTCCGCTATATTTAATAAGCTTAATCTCCATAATAATAATAATAAGCTAGATGGCTTCATACTCCCTATTAACTTTACTTAAACCCAGCTTTAACCTACGTATAAGTTACTTAATAAGTAATATAAGATATTAGCTATAAGCTATTACTATAACCGTTTAATATCCGCTATAGTTAGTAGCACTAGTATATATTCCTAAGTAATTAATATTATTAATTAATTAATCTATTTAGTTCCTAGGCCGTACTTACTAGGGGTATAGGGTATAAGGGAAAGAGGGGGCGTTATCCTAATAGATATTAGCTACTATAATTATAATATCCGCTTAGCGGATATAAGGTAAACTTACCTAGTATTAGCTAACCCCGCCTAATATTAACTAACCTCGCCTAATATTAGCCCGCTATATACTAATTAGCATTACCGTTAATTTCCTATAGTGCTCTTTATATATATTTGCCTCTATTTAATTACGCTAACCGCCTTTATGGTACTAATAAAGATATATCTAACTAGCGGGTTACTAGCGGTATAGATATATCTAACGGCTGGTATAAGGGTAATAATAAAGGAGTAGGAGCTAGAGACCCAAGAGTTAGTAAAGGTATAGGTATATCCTCTTCCTAAGTTATTAGTAAGAGGTTTATAGCTAACTATTAACTAGCCTATAATATATCAGCGCTATAGTAAGGCGCTAATTGCCACGGCGCTAATATTTTAAATCTTCTATCTAAAACCTGCGAAGCCTATATAAGAGCCTATAATAAGCGCTTATCCGCAGTAGCGTGCTACTCTAATACTTAGGAAAACCGCTCTAATATCTATATAATTAACCCAGAAGAACCTAAGAGTTGCCCTATTTCTTTCTATTTCTGCTTTTATTTCTTATCTACTAAAAGCTTAATAAGGGATAGAAGCTCCTTACCGAGGATATTAGGATCCCACTTAGGTATTGCTTGCTTTAATAATGCCGTATTTAGAACCCACTTTATATTATAGAGGCGATAAAGCTGCTTATCCGGTATAATATAATTAACTATAGGCGTTTATAATGTATCCTAATACCTAGCCTCCGCCTATTACGTAAACTACTTCTATATATTACTTAATATAGGCTCCCGGCAAGTTTTTATAATATCCGCACTATAGCTAGTATAAATATCGTACTTGCAATCTATAAATATTGCTAGGTTATAGTTACTGCAATATAAGTCTTTACTAATAGTAGACTGTAGGTCTTTATAGTATATAAGTTATATTACTTATAAGTATACCTAATCCTTATTAACTAGCCGCTATAGGGTAAACGGCAGTTTACCACGTAACTGCGCATTAGTTAACCGCTTCTTTAGGCGTAGGGTTGGTATAATAAGCTCTTTAGGTAGGCGTACTATAGAACCACTAGGGCTTAACCCACGCCCGCTTCTTATATCTACCAACTGCTTAGTACTAACTAACGCTATAGATAAAGTATCGCCCGCAATATCCGCAGTCTCTGCGTTTTATCGCCCGCGGATATTATTACGTAGTACGCTTACGCGAAGATCGCCTATATACTAAGGTTATATATGCTTAGAACCACCTAATTTATCGTAAGGACCCTACTAGCGGCTCTTAACTATAAAGATTGCTTCGCCTAAAAGGCCTTTTCCTCGGCCTACCCGGCCAAACCGCTATACTAGCATATTACAGGATTTATAGCAAGGCATTCTATATTAAATTAAACGGTAAATATCTAGGACATCTATACCATATACTACTGCATCTAATATAACAAAAATTCGAATTTAAGATGTTAGGCGCGCGTATTTGGCGTATAAGCGGTCTTTATTAATATCCGCAAGCGTTACATAGTAGCTCTACACCGCTTCTCTAGCAATAGCAGTATTGTAGCCGCAATAGATCAACTAGCTGCGAATAGTATTACAATAGGCAGCTATCCACTCCTTAGAATTAAAGAAGATAATTGTCTTTAGAATTAGCTAAAGTTAATTAAACTATTAGCGGTATATTTGCTGTACAGATATTAAGCGGCTTCTTAATTGCTCGCCTTCTCCTTGGTTACTATTACTAGTAATATACAAATATACTAGAGTAGCAGTAATAGTAAAGTAAAGAGTTTAAAAGTCCTTCTTCTCTAGCACAGTTATAACCCTCTATATAATCTTTAGCTCCGGCCAATTAATTAGGGTTTTAATAACTTATATATTAGGTTTAAACCTAGCTAGCTTATATACAGTCCAAAACGTAGATAGATCTAGTATTGCGGTATATGCAAACTAAGGCTTATTAACTAAGACTAAACGTACTTTAAAGAGTTATATGTACGCTATACGGAAGGTCTCTCCCCAATTAGTAAGTAGGTGTACTTTATTAACCACTATAAGGGCAATATAGGAACGAAATATTGGGTCTATTAGAACCTTATATAGCTTATTACTAACCAAAAGCTCTAGGGAGATAAGGATATATATATAGCTGCCTATACGGATATCCTTAATTAGCTTAGCGGATATTGTTTTCTCCTATATATAAACAGGTCAAATATAAGGTAGCTTTATAATCTTTTTTACTTACTCTAACCTAATCGCGTTAAGTAAAAGAATAATAATAATAACTACATTAGGTACAAGATATAGTAGTGCTTACATTATTATACTCTTGCTAAAAGACGTCTTTGCCATAAGCATAAAATCTTACCGCTTAAATATTAGCACCCTTAGGGCCTTAAGCTGCTCCGTATAACCATAGTACAGATATATCTCCGCAATAGCTTTATCTAGCTTACTTATTTAAAGTTTATAAGAGCTACTTATAAGCTAGGGTAGCTCCCTCCGCAGGCTATATAGCCGTAGAGACTGCTAGAGATCCATTTTAATATAATCCCCAGCCTATTACATATTGCTAGCTTATTAATCTACTTAACTAGCTTATAGTTTGCAACCTCTTTGCCTTATTTACTTTAATAGAGGTATTAGTAAATAGCGCTTAAAAGTAATAAAGGGAGAATAAAGGGTTAGATAAAGGTAGGGAGGACTTAAACATATTATAATAGATAGATCTTAATAGGTTTTAATTATTGGATTATAGATATAATGGATAGAGAGTGGGTAGTTAAGATTAACGCGTCGTTGGTGCGGATATTGCTAATTATTTACTTTGGCAAACCGCGTTACAGCTATTTTAAAATTAATGTTAGGAATAGGAAGGCGGGGAGACTTCTTACGTAGACCATTTGATTTGCCGGAGCCTAGTGTATAATTAATGGATTTTTTAAGCTGCCTAAACTTGTCGTAAGAATAAGAAGTGAATATCCGTAATATTAGCCATGCGGATATTGCGACGTGCTTTATAAACGTTGGCCAAAGTGTCTCAGACCACACAGGGACAGATGGCCTAAACTAGTTTAGTGCCATCGGGCCGGATTTATCCGGCGTCCCATGTGGTCTGAGCATGCTGAGACAACGGCTCCCGCTCGCCGGCATCAAGCTCTTTATAAAACCCTAATCTCTGCCCAGCCCTAGCGCCGCGAGCCGAGCCTGCTGCCCTTCCCGTGAGAGCAAGGCCCGCAGCTCCCGCCGTACCAACCGCCACACACCCCCGCATATCTCGACCGACCGCCGAAGTCGCTGAAAGTAGCGGTGCTGTGGGACAACGGCGCCGATCCTAATCCCTGCCAATCTGTGAGACTTTAAGAAAGAGAGTTGATCCGCACGAGCCTAGAAAGAGCCGCTCAAATTTTCGGGATACGGAGAAGACGTTCCGTTTGTGCAAATCCGGCAAGCGATATATTCGACCATCACTACCGGCCGTCACAACCTGGCTAATTTACTTCTAGAAGTTTCGTAATGGTGCTCACCCAAGTCCTTGAACAATGTAAGGGTAATTGAAATCGTAAATCAGGATTCACTACGTCGCTGCTGAACATACTACAAGCTTTAGGGAAATGGCAGTCGAGGCAAGCTAATGTCGAATCACCATGTGTAAGTGCCCTTGAGACCTGGATGGATGCCTTGATCTAACCACGCTTAGATGGAGTCATTCCCCTCCCCATGCTACATGTGAGTCTGCCTTCCAGAAGATTATTCGGTACGGCATAGTCTAAGCCCCGTAGTTTCGTGGCCGAAGACTCATTTCCGAGTGAGGAACATGAACGTAGAAGGCTGCTGCGCCATTTCAGGATCCCGGCATTCGTACTTACAGATGTGTGCTTCAAATCAAACGGCTATTTTGGGCATGAGAGCGCATACGATAAAGCTGGAAAAATGAACGGCTACAGTATACCTAAGACAATCACCCCAACCAGGCGGTCCAGCTGACTCTAGTTTAAGCCACGTGGTTCCGATACATTATCAAAATCGTCGATCCAAGCGTTAAGTCTGATTCAAATTATACCTGGCATGAAATGAGCTTCTTCACACAATGGTGCCCAGGTTACTGCATGTGTATAATTGTGGGAGCTCCTGATGAACTACGAAAAGGTCTCGAGGGTTTCCTATTAGAGAATCCTAACAGCCTTAATTTTACTGATCCATTCGCAATGCATGTGCCACTAATGGACCGGATTATCAAAATGTACGATACATCTGTGTGGTTAGTAAGGGACTTGGTTCGAATGATAGAGAAGGTTAGTTTTTGAATCTTAAGCGAAGTTCACTTGTGGCTTAATTGGATGTCATAATAGTCTCGAGCCCGCGATCCCGATATTGAGCCCGATTTCAGCAAAATGCATGAAGATGCCAGGCATGCAATTCACTGTTCTGAAACATTAGAGGTCGCCGCAGAGGTAATGGCACAAATAAAAAGGGGCCACGCTGCGTTTCACAAGAAACGTGCAGAGGATGCAGCTTTGCCAGAACTAGCTGTCGAGAAGAGTCAGAGCTATATGGGCTTTCAATTGCAGATGCTCAAAAACCTCAAATTGCGATCGCAGGCGAACCATGAGAGACTGAACAACGAAGTAACTTTGGTAATATGGCTGTTATAGAAAGGAGGAGAAATCAAGCTAATCATCCTATAGGCTTACAACATGATCATGCAGCGAGATAGTAAAGTCATGATGGCTATAGGGCAAGCAGCTAAGGATGACAGTAAAGTCATGGTGGCCATAGGGCAAGCGGCTAAGGATGACAGCTCTGCTATGAGAGCTATTGCAGTGGTGACAATGGCATTCTTGCCTGCCACCTTCACGGCTGTAAGTTTACATTTAATCTGATAACGGTCGCCTACCTTATGTCGCTAAGATATGCAAACAGGCTGTGTTTAGCATGAGTTTCTTTAACTTCACACCAGGAAATGGATCTCACCCCGGGAGCTGGAGCATATCTAGGGAGTTTTGGATCTATTGGGTGTTCGCTCTTCCATTAACGGGTGTAACAATTGCGACATGGTTTCGGTGGCAGGCATGGATAAATAGACCACCGAAGATTCAACAGAAGGAGCATCGACGGTTGCCATACAGCTGTTAGTGCTACTTTAGCCAGTTCCGCTCATGTTCTATTACTAAAAGAGACTGTTAGCGGCATAGTGGTACACGTCTGTACTAGCGAATGAACATAGAGCAGTCCGGCGTAAAGATTTCTGCATGATCAAGCTCCTGTTCCGGCATGGAGCAAACCGAACTAACGAGATCATCTCTCCAAGCTGACCGCGTGGCATCACCTGCTCCATATGGTGGATAACTTCTGTAGCGATCGTCCAGAGGACTAGTACAATAGTGTTGGCCTCTTTATCGAGTACGGAGCAGAACCACGCATTAAGCATGACAGCAGAACCCCCTTTCATGTTATTGAGACCGCCTTTGGTCGGTGGGATTTCGACAAGATGGTCAAAATGCTAGGAAAGCAAAAAGGTAATTAATACTTAGAACCCTCTAGACGGATAATAGGGGCCTATCTGAAATTAGCATATAGGAACTAGAAGATCACATAATAAGCTCGGAGCCGTGCTTCTGACACAGAAAGTAGCACACTCGTCACTATACTGCAGATCTAGCCTTTAGACTCAAGTTCAACATTGTAACCCAATATTCTACCAGCAATCAACCCAATGAGAAGTAATAGTCCACAGTTTTAAGTGCTCTACGCCACTGAATAATGCCACTTGAAAGGTTGCGAGTCGTTGCTACTAGTACTATTTTCTTTTTGGTTAATAGGACACTCAAAATATTCCTTCACTCCCATCAAGGTCAATCTCTCTCAGCTGCCACTTTTTGCTAGTTTCCGAAAATTGACAAGTTCCCAATAAGTGGGGCCTAACCAGAGTTCAACTTTGATATAACCACAGGAATATGGTGATAGGCTTAACGTTACCATATAAACCAGAGTTCTCGTCTTGACTCTCCATCCATTACCAGTCTTAACAAGGGCATCGTCATACCTTCCCCACGCCGTCAAAAGCTCACCCTCATATACCCCCCGCCCGAAATGCGACGCAGTGAAATACGTCTTCGAGCTCGCAGTTTGGGGCCCGCCAAGGTCAATGAGCTGAGTGGTCAAAGCATGCTGCGTATGAACGGGCGCAAGGCTGCGGTTGTAAGGTACGGTATTTAGTATTAATACAAGCGATTGAAATTTGCAGGAGGTACGAAAACCAACTAACCTCGCACTAAGAGCACTCTTCACTGCGTCTAGGCCGTTCAACACGTTAATCGGCGCCGAGTAATTTGCAACCACATCTTCTGTGAAGACATTTGCTAGTGCATCAAAATCCTTTGAGTCAATTGCGAAAGGGTATGCTGAAAGAGTTCGTTTGATGGCAATGTAATTGGCTGAGTCCGAGTTGTCTCCCCATGAAAGTACAGGTAAGGAGAAGCCAAAGAAAATGATCTGCCATTTCATGATTGTAGGTGAATGGTAATTTAGAAATGCAAGGATTTTATAGGTAGATAAATGAAATACAAAAGTCTTAAAAGGAGCGGGGAATTACGCGAAGGATGCACTGCGAAAGTGCTGCGAAAATTCGATTACTGTTGGGAATAGGGCAAATTGCCGCCATATGCGGCAAATTGCCGTCACGTGAGGCAAGTTGCCGTCACGTGTTGCCGCGGCACTAGCGTGGTAAGGAACCTTAAGTTCCTTACCCTTCCCCTTTCTTAGAATAAAAACAACAATAATTATCATACTATCTACGAACCGTAGCTACGTGATATCCCCCTTATGTAACCAACACTAATTAGTGGTTAACTTTACAGTTATGTTATAGAACAGCTAGGTATTCACTAAGAAGAGACAAGCCACTGTACTAGTACTACTTATGCTAAGGGAAGCTGTCTTTTAAGGTTAAAACTAGTCCTAAACCTTAAATAAAACTCTTCTATAAATCTAAGGATTTAAAGGCCAGAATTAGTCCTAAGCCTTTCCTAGATTATAGATTCTTACGTCTATTACGCAGAATAATATACTTTATAAGTCTTCACGATTTAAGGCTAGAACTAGTCCTAAGCCCTATAATTATAAATATATATCACGAACGCGTACTAAATAACAATCCCTATACCACTAATATTCCCTTCCTTTAAAGATATAACTATGGCTACTCTAAACAACTAGAGAGACTCCTTACTACTAGAGGTAGCTATATACGCGAAACTTATTAATAAAGATTAGGACATATTTACCTTTAATATAATAACCTATACCGTAAAATAAGTTAATAGCTTTTTTTTATACTATATTCTATTCTACTAAAATAGCTATTACGCTAATTTACAGTTATAGGAATACTTTAGGGAGGATTTTATAGGATGGACCGCTGATACCTAGGTACTTAGTAATGTTAATATTATTTAGGATTTTTAAAACTCCCTCTAAAGGAATAGGGTATATATTGCTAAAAACGGTAACCTAATTACTAGTAATATTTATGCCGTTCTTATTAGTATAAAAGAACTAGTATAGACGGAAGCTAAGATTATACGTTAACTATAGAAACCTAAAACTAACTTATATTCTTTAAAAGGCAACTTTAATTTAGAACGAAACCCCTAGAACGCTACTCTCCTACCTAAAGGTACTCTCCTACCTAGAGGTGCTTTTCCTCTACCTTTACTACCTCTAACTCCTTTATCCCAGCTAACTAATAAGCCTCTATTTTAAGAAGTTATAAATCTAATAAAGGTATATTTAGACAAAGAGAAGAAGTTTAAAGGAGAATTATATAATATACTTAGAGCAAAACTATAGGTTTTTTATAACTGCTATAATAAAGTTAGAATTTAACGCCACTAGTTCTATTATACTTTCTCTATTATATTAAAGGGATAGGCGGCAACGTTCTATTACAACTATATTATAGGTAAAAACTATAGCTTTAATATAATGCTTTAGCTTACTAGAGCCCACTTTAAAACTAATAAGAACCGCTAACTCTATATATCCAAATAGCGGGAGACTATATTTTAGAGAGTTATTGCTTTTAATCTAATAACAACTTGCCTAGAGTGTCTTTAACTACTCTTTAATAAACTCTAGAAAATCTAATATAGTTTTACCGAAACCTACTAAAATAAGAATAGTCTAAGGGACTAGGTTATCTTAGTATACCATAGCATTCCTAAGTATAACTTAGCGCTATATAAACCTATAGATATATTTAAAGAAGTATATACCAAACTACGCTTTATTATAGGCACTATAATGCGAATATAAGAACCCCAACAATTCTATACTAAAAACCCTATTTAAACCGGAATTCTAGACTAATATAATTATAACTAGACTAATTAAATATATAGTGGCCGGAGTAGGGGATATAGTAAAGGGTATAATTAATATTAACTATAAAGTAATTATGGAGGTTCTTATAGAGGTTTATTTCGGAACAACTATTAAAAGAAGTGCTACGTTTATAAGAAGCTAAATTACTAGTTAAATAGATACTCTCTTAATAAGCGAAAGGAGGCATATAATAAGTTCCAACAGAGTATAAGAAATATTAAAAATTATAAGATTATTACGGCCTACTTCTAAAGCTTTCTAGTCTAATATAAAGGCATAGAAGACCTTAAGGATAAGGTTAATAAGGCTAAATAGCTCCTTATAGATATAGACATTAAGGACTACTCTCCCAACTAATACTTTACTAAGTATAGTAAGGTAAATGGTATATAAACTATTGCTATCCTTAATAACTAATCTACGTTCCATTCTGTTATAAAGTTAGATATCTTTAATAAGCTAAAGGAAAGTTCCGCGTTCTCCTTTAACGATAAATACTCGGCGAATGTCTTCTACAGTATTATACCAGATACTAGAGCCATAGGAGTATCTATAGTAAAAGAACCTTAAGTTTAAGCTCTTTAGCAGCTTAATAGCTCTATTTAAATTAACTAATTAACGGTAGGCCAATATACAATTCGCTTCGGTAAGGGTACTATAATCTCTCTTAGCACAATTAAGGTCTAAACCCTATTAGGATATATTACCTTCCATATTATTCCCATAAATACCCCGTTCCTATTCTATATCTAAGATATAAATAAATTAGGCGTTAAGCTTAATAACCTTAAGAATATGCTTATTTAGGGAGATAATTAAGTGCCTGTTATACGTAAGTAGGGTCACCCTTAGTTACTCCTCTAATAACTAAAAAGGAGCGTTGCTTAGAGTTACTTAACTAAGTTAGAGCTACGTTAACTATACCGTTGTTTTAGCCACCTATTCGTTTACTAACTACTTAGGGTTCTTTAATAAGCAGGTTATAAAGTTAAGGTTAAGGCAATTAAGCATCTTATAAAGTACTATTATTACTACTAAATAAACTAAAAGTCCCCTGGCCGATTTAAGTTCACCCTTAAAGATAACTATAACTTTAACTTCTATATTATTATTAATGTTATATATCTTAACGGCAAGCTAGTCCTTTAAGCTATTAACTTATTAACCTCCTTTTAAGCTATACGTTTCTTAAGGGATATATTAGCTAGAAACATATAGGATACCCTTTAGTTATACTAGATTAATATCTACTTAGGACCCCCTAATTAAATTATTTATAATATAGGAAAGAACTTCTTATTTATAGAGTTCCGATAATAAATAAAGGTAATAGTAATTAAGGTTAAGGAAGTCCCTATTAAGGCATATAATAGTATTAAAAAAGTAGAGTAATATTATACGCCATTATACCGCGTATATAAGATTATTTCTTTAAAACTAAAGGATGCTAGCGAAGAACTTACCTTACAAATAGCTGTTAAAGCTATTAATAATTCCGCTGGCCTAAATAGACTCATACCTATATTGCTAGTCTTTAGCGCCTACCCTTAAATAACTAATAATTCTCTACTATCTCCCTCTATTATATAATAAGCTAAGGCTATTTACAAAGCAATAAAGGAGGTATAATGTCTATACGCTACGCGCCAGGTTAATAACGCACTAGGAATAAGAAATGGCCTAAATACCTTAACTACGCTTAATCTGCCACTCTAATCTAAAGTACAGGTATGGCGTAAAAAGGGAGGATAGTTAGGCCTATATAAACTCATTATAATTAATAGTTAAACTTATACTCTTTAGATGCCCTATAGACCTACTTAATTCTATTTAACCGTTATTAGGCTTTACTACAAAGATAACAGTTCTAAGCCTTTACAGGATACCCTAAAAGATACCCTAGAAGATGCCCTAAAGGAAAACCACGATTAACGTACCCTAGAAGGCGACTATAATCCTAATATAATTATAGTAGACGTGCCGCAACTACGACGTAATAGAGGTCGCCTAAAGGGATTACAAAATTGCCAATATCTTATTAATTTTGAAGAGTAATTTATTACTACTATAGAGAGTAGAGTCAAGTTATTAATGGCCTTTATAACAGCCAAAGAGAAGGCTAACTTTAAGCTCGTAAAATAGCTCTAAAAGGAAGGTTATATTATAACCCTAAGAGCTCCTTTCTAAGTATCTAATAAGTAGGAGATCGACGGTCTTATCGCAAAAGAAGTCTTTAAATTCAAGAAATATAACCTTACTAAGTTCGATAGAGTTCGCATCTTTAAGTTAAGAATAGTTAATAAAATTAAGGGTAAAGCTACTAACGCCCCATTTAAGAAATTAAGGCTTATTATTTAAGGTTATAACAATAATAGTAAAGAAATAATTCTTATATAATCTCTTATAATTTAACGAGCTAGTTAGCAAGTTATTATTGTATTAGCTCCCTCCTTAATAAAGAATAGAATAATAGTTTATTTGCGAGATATTACTTAAGCCTATACCCAATTAGAGATGCACCTTTAGCGCTTAATATTAGTATACCTTCCGGAGTAAATTCGCCACTAGTATCTTAAAGACACAATTATAGTTATACTTAAGCCATTATACAAAATCGCAGAGGCAGGAACTTATTAGTAGGCTACTTATAGTAAGCACTATAAAGAGAAGCTTTTAATAACTACTTCTATATTTAATCCCTGCTTCCTTATTATAACTATAGGAACTCTATTTAGAATCGTCGGCATATAAACTAATAATATAATTATCTTAGAAAATAACCAATTCTTAGCTCTTAAAGAAGATAAGTTAGTAAAGGTAAATCTTATAGTAAAGCTAAAGGAAAGACTTAATTTAATAACACTATTGCTCTTTAATAAATGTATCCTTTCTATAAATAAGGATTTTATTGCTTTACGCTAGAAGGGTTAAGGTAAGAAGATTAATATTATTAACATTAATTCTTTAAAATAAAGATATATGGAATAACGCGCTTATAGGGCTTATATTGCTTCTATCTATTAACCTAAGGCTTCCTTTAATCTCTCTATTACCGCCTAACACTAAGAACTAACTAAGAATAACATTCTTGCTCTAAATAAGCGCCTTTTTTAGTAGATAAATTATCTCAACTAAGGGCTACTCTATATACCTATTAATCTCCCTACCGCTAAGATCTTTATATTTATTAATAAATCGTTTACTAATAATAAAGATTTTAGCTCCTAGTTAGGATATAAGATTATTATTACAAATAAATCTACTAAAGAGAATAACTTTACAATCTACGGTAACTTTATCTATTAGAGCTTAACTAAAAGTAAACGCGTTACTTAAAGCGTTTTAGCGTTAGAGATATATAGAATAATTAGCGGAGTTAATATAGTAATTATAATTAAAACTACCCTTAAGATAATTACGGATTAACTTAAAATTCCCGCTATTTCTATAATTATATATACTAACTTATACTCCCTCTATAAGTATTTAGTTAAGCTTAGCACTATAAAGGAGAAGCGTCTTATAATTAATATTATGGTACTTTAGCAATCCTATAAGCGTTAAAAACTCTTTAAGATTTAATAGATTAATAGCTAAGATAACCTAGCAAATATAATAATAAAGGTAAACCTAAATAAGGCACTAGAGATATTTATTAATATAAATACTCTATATATATAAGTTAAAGGTTAGGTTAAGAGGGAAATTTAGAGAAGTTAAGATCTTATAAAACTTTAACCGCCGGTTAAAGTTGTCTAATTAGTTAGATTCTTGCCAAGAGCGCCATACCTAATTAATTTAGGTAGCGGTGTGGAGTTCTGCCAACGCCATTCGTTAATCTAGCCAATTAGGATTTTCTATACCCGGCATAAAAAATTGCCATTAGCTCGCTTACTACTAGCGCCTTAGCGGCCCACTTATCTTCGCGTTAACCCCCTAACACCCTTTCTCTTTTCCTTCTTCCCCTTAGCTTTATACTTTTATATAGTAGCAATCTATAGGTGTTTATAAATGGCAACTATAAAAAGAAGAATTACTAGTGTTGGAAATAGGGTAAATTGCCGCTATATGCGGCAAATTGCCGTCACGTGAGGCAAGTTGCCGTCACGTGTTGCCGCGGCACTAGCGTGGTAAGGAACCTTAAGTTCCTTACCCTTCCCCTTTCTTGGAACAAAAACAACAACAATCATCATACTATCTACGAACCGTAGCTACGTGATATCCCCCTTGTGTAACCAACAATTACAGTCCCTCGTCAAAAGTGTCCGTGCAGAGGCCACACCAAAAATGACACCCCTGTTAAAATACTATGCAAAAGTCATATAATTAATTCCAGAGCTTTAAAAAAATCTAAGGCTACTTATAGATACAGAATCGAGTAATTGCGATACTTTTTTGGTATTTAAAAATCTAGTGTGCTACTCTTTAGCCTTAATTATAGCATCGTATTTCTCTTCTATACTATTAATTAAAGACTTGAAAAAGGCAGGGGCTATCTCATCCTAGTAAAATACTACCTTGGTTATACTCGCACTATTTCTAATAGTGTCATTTATACCGTTCGGATTTTCCGCTAATTTTACTATCTTTTATCCATACTCCCTTGTTTTTCTATCGTATACCCCCGGCCCTCTTAGTTTTTTATTACACCTACTAGTACCAACCCCCACATGCCCCGCGTCCTCACCTCTGGCGCCGGTGCCATTGGCTCTATCTACACCTACAGCATCTCTTCGGTTCCGGTGGTTAGCGCAGCCACTCCTGCACGGCCTTTTTGGAGGGGAAATTTTGGTATTTTTGCTGTTTAGGGGAAAGTTGACAAAACACGCTAACCACGTGATGCGCCAGGATGCTGTACTTTCTACAGAGCGCAAGCTGCTCCGTCATCGTCGTCTGCCGCAGCAACTACGCGGCCATTAGCTCCCAAGGCTTCCACATCTCCACCGTCAAACTCAGCTCGGACGTACACGCCCAGCCACCCGTCGTTCGCAACGCCGCCGAAGCCGCATAGAAATCCGATGGCAGCGATGGCATATGGGACTACATCTTGGTCAATGGCAAAGCTTTCCCCGGCTCGCAGCCCACGCAAGCCTCCCCAATCGCTCCAGCCGTGGGGCCGCAAACGACGATTGCGTTACTGCAAAACGGCATTGGGATTGAGGATGAATACGCGGCTGCATTCCCGAACAATCCCCTCCTCTCCGGCGTCGTCTACCTCCCCGTGACGCAGACCGCGCCGGGAGAGATACGGATGGGAGAGATCGAACTGCTGGAACTCGGCACGTATCCTGCCAACGCGCCGGAAGCGCACAATGCGCGTGCAGCGGAGTTTGCGGAGGTGACCACGAAGGGCGGGGGAACTTGTAAATGTTTGATGATATTCAGCCGCGGCGCCGGTCGAAACTGCTAATGAACGCGTCGTGGAATCCAATTTGTGCACTAGCGCAGAGTTCGGATGTCCAATTTATGGCGTCGTCGCCTGGTGCTACTAATTTTGTGTGGGAGGTTATGCTGGAGGTTGTGAAGATTGCGCAGGCGCTTGGATATGCCGAGATTACGGAGAAAAACGCGGCGTATCAACTCGAGAGAGCGGAGGTAAGGACTAAGGCGAATGTGGTGGAGCCAAGTATGCTGGGGGACGTGTGGAATAATCGGCAGATGGAGGTGGAGGCGATTGTGGGTAACCTAGTCAGGATGGCTAGGGAGAATGACGTTGAAGCGGTGAAGTTAGAAGCATTATATATTTTGATTAAAGCGCTGGACGAGGGTGTGTCTAAATGAGAGAAACTGGGATGTTTCTGGGAAGATGAGACCCAAAAGGACTCCAAGCTTTGATGGCCGGCGTTGACACATTAAAGCTGTATTTAATGCATGAGAAATTCATCATTTATTAAGCTATAGAAAACATAAAGAGTATATTATTTTGGAAGGGCATCGATATCGCTCAACGTCAAATATTAGCCTTAGCCATTAGCTACGCAAGTACAAGCCTCAAATGGCTGATGACACTGCGCGCATGTCCTAAGTACCCGATGCGCGTGATGCATCTTAAGGACCCAGAAAGCCCACGCCAGAGCACCAAGAGCTAAAAGCAACAAAATACCAAATAGTATGGCCAGAACTAGAGGAGTATGTCGGTCGTGGCATAGTATTGGTGTAAGTGTTGAGGTTGCTGGAATTGGCGTAGCAAAACATGGTGGTATGGTAACAGTAGATGCTGGACACGCAGATAGGCCGTTAGTTATAGAGTAAGGTGTTTAAGTCCGAGTTCGAGTTACGTAGATTGTTCCAGTACATAACCCAAGGGTACTGCTAATAGTGGATACCGGAGGGTAGGTGCTTGGGGAAATGGTTATACCTAAACAACTGCTGGAAGAAATTGATAGACATGAACTTGGATAGATAGTTGTGCCAAAATAACTGCTGTAAGAGCTTAGCGGGCAGGAGATGGGGAAGATAGTTGTGCCCAAACAACTACTAGATGAGAGCGAGGGACAAGAACTTGGAAAGGCCGTAGTTCCTAAACAACTACTGGGCGAATCTGAAGAGCAGGAGCTTAGGTATACCGTTGTCCTTGAGTATGTGGTGAATGAAGCGCTACATGCCGGGTATGATGTTGGCGTAATGGTGGTTGGGGTGCATTAAGTTGAGGAACTAGTACAGCTTAAGCAGGTTGTCGGATAGATGGTTGAACTACGGCGTTGAAACGACCTTAGCGTTGTTATAGTAGTGCTAATAAGCGGCACTGGCACCGCCTTAGTCACGATTAGTGGGACATAGATTGTTGAGCTGCTGCATTGACTTGGAGAAACACCAAAAGTTATCATTACTGCCGAAATCGTCTCAGAAAGGGGCGGACGTTAACTCGGAGCGCTACTTTAGGTGAGAGTAATAGATGTTGTGGAAATTGCTGCGGGCAGTCCTGGAACTGCATTTGAGGTAATAGAGCAAGGCAGCGATACTGTGGACGTTGTAATTGAGGGCGTGGTCACGGTGACTATGTATATGATTGGGGTCTGACTTGTCGAACAACTTTGCGATACAATAATGGCTGCGGGTGTTCCAGATACAGTTGTTGTAGATGGCGGCAGACAACTTCCTGGAGATGAGATTGGTCCAGACGTAGTGGAAGATACCGATACAGTTAGCGTGGGAGAGCTTGCCAATGTGCTGCAGGCCCCGGGTAGTGACGTTATCGTCGTTACAGTAACGAGAACCGGGAGGACACTCGTTACCGCGCAGCAGCTACCCGACGTAATATTCCCATAATTTGTCTGAATTTAAAATATGCTTGTAATATATGAGGTACCTCCGCCTCATATTTTTGATGGGGTGACGGGGCATGGCAAAGTGGTGAACCCTCCATACGATATCATTGTAATAGTTGCGGTGACTTCACGGCGCGTTGTGGGTTTGGGCGTTGGGCATGCGGAGATTGTAACAGTGGAAGGATGTCGCGATGATACAGTATATCCTTGTGTACAAGGCTAGGATAAGACGTGACGACTATCCCTTGCTACGGTGGGGTCCAACACAAAGGTGGCCCGTGCGGGAACACCAAAAAAATCAGAAGATTTAGCTGATTTGATTGGGTCAAATTCTTATCGATAACGTTGGACCCAAACTACCGTAGCAAGGGATAGTCTTTGCTAAGCTAGTTGAGGAACTGCTGCTAAACCGCGACAACGACGTTGAGACCGCATAGCTAGACGTGCTCGAAGTTACTGAGCTAGGCCGGGAAGTGGAAGTAGAAGAAGACAGCGCGTGACTCGCGCTGGAGGTTGTTGATTCTAGTAGAGAGTAAATAGAGCTGGTTGATCTATGTCAACGTAGAACTACTTGTGCTGGGTTGAACCGAGGAAGCAGACTTCTGCTGACTGGTGCTCGAAGTTATTGAGCTAGTGAGCACTGCCACGCTAGAAGGCGTACTGGTATTGATGGTTATGGTTGGCCGGAGGCTGATGAAAATGTCGATGAGGATGTGACAGAGGTCCGATAGTGGGTGGAGCTGGTTGAAAACGTTGGGTAGGAAACTAACGAGATACAAGTTGTGCTACTCGTATATGATGATGTAAATGGGATGATGCTTTAGGAAAGGATTGAATTTGAAGATATTACTACAGTATGAAGGGGTACTGATATCCCATGACCCGCCAATTATCGTCCTACGTTATCGATAAGAATTTGGCCAATTAGGAGGCATGGATTGAGTACGGTTCCTTAGGGTTTGGTGCACGGGCCATACCTTAGCGATAACGTAACGGGTGATGGGATGCTGGGTGTATCGTGGGAAGGTGACGTTGAGCATGGCGTTCCTTCGTTGTATGACGGCACTGTGAACATGCCTAATGTCCATGGCGACCAGCCTTCCTGGTCGGCAGGTTGAGTCCATTGATGATTGGTCCGCTCTTTTTCTTTGCTTTCTCCAGCTAACACAAGTAGATTTAAGAATGCGACTAAGAAGAGAAGTTTCGCGACCATGACGGGCTTCAACGAAGATGGTAGGAAAAGACCGTAGACAGGATTCACATACTAGCGAAAGACTACAGCAAAAGGCGCGAGCACAAGATTACAACAGAAACTTAGCCAAACCTGCGGGCGAGGCGCCTTCTTCCAAGAAATTGACGATTAAAAGAATACAACCTGTCAGGATGGCATTGTTATGAGGACGAAAGAGAAAGTGAGCGGCGGTCAGGGTGGCTTGCCATTTACTGGTCTTCAGCAGTCGCAGGCCGGAAGAAGCATGGACTTTTGACCAAGTCAATCTTCTTTGTAGATTCTTTAGGTACTAGGTGAGTAAGCCACCGCCAGCCTAGCGCAGGACATGTTGTTTTCGTCTGCATCGCATCGCATAGTGGCTGACTGAATCCTGACTATTCATTGAATTACCTCCGCCTTCATTCGTGCATGCGACCACCATCTCCTCCCAGCTCCTCGCTCTCGTTGGTGGCACATTTCGAGACCAAAATGTGCTCCGGTGCTAGCACTTCTCTGGCCCGCCTAAGGCTTCGATGATCTTCACGTCATGCACCCTAATAGCCAGTGAATGAAACTGCAGAATCGGCTTGCGCTCCCACAACCTGCAGCGCTTAACACGCGCTAAACCCAATTCGATATAGCGGTTTGAGGCAGTGCATGAGAAAGCGCTCTAAACCATGATTCATTGAACGTGCTTCGCTCCCATTGTTAAGGTGGAAGCCCCCGTAGTTTAGTCTACAGTATCTCCGCACCGTTGTTTCGCGGAGCATCACATAGATGTTCCTGCAGCGAAACGATTCAAGGAGAATTAGAAGTACCGGAGATCTCTTTCCCGCTGAGCTTTACCTTCAGATCGCTGATCAAAATGCAGCCTCCCGTCGCAGTCACCTTAAATGTGAGGTTCAACGTCGTCTCTCTGATATCCGATTTCAAACGACACGTTCATTTAATGCAAACTGTGATCATCAACATCAAATGATCATTTCGGGTATCCCAATTACACCCGGTCATTCATGTCCTTTTAATGACTCATCCCAAGCCTAACACACCACCACCTCCGCCATCCCGACCCGGATAACCCAGCCAGCACTCCGCCATCATGGTCCTCAACCAAGCCGACCCCAAACCTATCCCGGACCCCGACAACTCCACCATCTACACAGCCACCACACCCCCCGAAACCGTCGCCGCCGACCTCCTGGACGANCATGACCCGTTCGACAGCGCCGAACCCAGCTCCTCCTCA
Source organism: Cenococcum geophilum 1.58 (assembly GCF_001692895.1). Lineage (NCBI taxonomy): Eukaryota > Fungi > Ascomycota > Dothideomycetes > Gloniales > Gloniaceae > Cenococcum > Cenococcum geophilum. The sequence goes on along the minus strand of NW_027137559.1, from coordinate 4,713,980 downwards.
GTCCCCTGGCCCGGCTCCACCTTCATCATCCGCTCCGTCTCGTCCGGGCACGTGATCACGCTGCTTGACGGGCAGATTGTGCTGGCCCAGCCGGGAGGCCGCGGCTCCATCCACTGGGCGTGCGTGGAAACCAAAGGCTGGCTCGGCTTCCGGAATCTCGCCTCGGGTAGATTCCTGGGTCACGATATAAGAGGAAGACTGTGCTGCTCAGCCGAGCGGCACCAAGGATGGGAATACTTTTGCGTCAGGATGAGGCCGGAGGGAGGCTATGTCTTGCTCATGACCCATTTTGAGAGGCTTTGGCACGTGGGGACCAAGGTGGAGCAGGGGGTAGAGAAGCTGGCGAAGATTGAGGATGGGGGATCCGGTGGGATCGTTTGGGAGTTTGTTAAGGTTTAGTGCCCTAAAGCTCTTTACGTTCTTCGAGTTGTCGACAATGATTCCTTAGAACGACACTTGCCGATTTGACTAAACTAAAGGATACACCGTGATTCTGACGGGAAGTGCACGGAAATGCCTTTATAAGAAGCTCTCAGTCGCTTGAAAGGCCACTCCATAGAGCGCGTTCCGAAGCATATTCTCACTTCCTAGGATGTCTGATTTATGCTGGTGATAGAAACCATGCAACCGATAGTCTAGCTTACATGACCTGCTTGGCAATATTCCCTTATCTCAATGTCCAAGTTTCTTGAGGCAGCAATATCGTAAATTGTAAAATTAAATGAATCATGGCTTATATGGATTTTACTGTGAAATATTCATGGATAGCCTCAAACTGTTGTAACAGATTAAGTTTAGTGCGTGCCAAGTGCTGCAGGTCATAGGCAGCTTTAAACTGTGGAGCGCACGAAAAAGCGGAAGCCTATCTGCGGGATGCGGTCATCAAATACAACGCAAAGCCACTCCACACGACCTCCAGCTAGAACCGGCTATCAAAGCGGGTCCACAACCAGACGCACAACCAGACGCATCACCCTGCAGCTGTTATCCATTCGCGATTACGAGCATACTGGATATGTGTGAGGGTCTGCTCAAAGCATATAATGGACCTTCCTCTCAGCTTCCATCGTCGTGTAAACCTTGTTAAGACAGCTTCTGATCTTACTTGCGCGCCCTCCTAACAACCGCAGCCCAGCCTGACAAAGGACAATCGACGACAATCTAGGACATAATGGTCGGAAGCATTAACGCAATTCAGCTTGCTGTTCAGCAAGCCCAAGGCTCCACCGTTGGAGTTGTTCCTCCAGACGGAAGCGTCCAACCACGACTAGAGACTGGTGACTTCATTCAAGATGCGGATTTGGTTAACTTTTACCTTCTGGCTCTGCAAGAGTTGATGCAGCAGGACCGGAAAATGCCATTTTCATACTTCCAGACTGCGGGTGCGCGCGAGGCTGATTCATGAGCATTAAATTGGCCGTTTTCCTGATATTTCCTAAGCATACACGGAAGGCCATGGGCAAATTGGGACAAAGTTGACCCACACAAATTCACCGTGAATTCAATGATTTTGTGAAAGAAGGAAACGGACCGATTCAGAAAACCCTTCCGGGATCCATTTCTCCCCCGACAAAAATTGATGAATGTCCATGGATATCCCATCTACAGATGCGGTATTCCCATAATTCTCATGATTCCAAAAGTGCGCGTGCGAATACCGAAGCGCTCGAGGAATTAACCGAAATCGATAATCCTCTTTACAGCTGTCGGCCCCCAGATGGAACTAATAAATGGAATGACGTTGCTTGGAATGGGCAGATTGAAACTACCCTGTCAGTAAAATCTGCGTTCCAGCCTCCCATTGACATATATTCAATTCTAACAGGCGCATTAGACCGAAGGGCCGCATGACAGATTTCCTATGCATACCATTCGCGGAATTTCGACAAACGGAAATAGTGACCATAGCTTCGTCAATCAAACTCTCGACAACGTGCTCAGTCACAGCACCGGCCGTGGGCTGCCTCTTGGTGGAAAATGTACCGAATGCTTCTGGGACCTTCGTTGACGTACGGAGAGATGTCAAACACATCTTACGTTCCACCAAGCGATGACGAGCCAACGAGGAATGAGCAGGACTCTGTGGAAGGGTTTCACAACGACATTCATGTAATGTGAGGAGCAGGACACGGGACCGATTAATCGTATATGTATAGACACATGGCGCTCAATGAATACAATGCTTTTGACCCCATATTCTGGCTCCATCATGCATCAGTAAGGGAATAGCTTCAAATTAGATTGATCGTTGACGGCTGTTATAGGAATATTGATTGTATCATTGCCATTTGGCAAGCTTTGAACCCCAAAAAGCGGTTCAAAAGGCAGCCCCTCCGTGGTGGTCCCACATACGTCACGGCAACCATGACTGAGGAGCGATCAACTTCGCCGCTTGTACCGTTTCGCAAAGGGTTCGGCGATAATGGCACACCGCTCTGGTGGACATCAAATGAAGTTCGTGATTGCAGAACCCTTGGTTACACATACTGTACCCCTAGATTCCTACAGAGAAATCAGACATTGGCTCGCTACGAAAGTGGGTCAATGATCACTATGAACTTACGAATGGGATTCAAGATATGTGGTCTGGATTTGTCTCTCTATGAGGGCACAACGTCAGAGTGAGAGATAGCTCTGTTTATGAGTCGTCTTTGCTGATATTCACTACCGTTTTGAGGCGGCGATTTCTGTTAGAACATACTGCGATCTTGATTAGCCTTAACCATTAAACTGAGGGATACGCATAGTCGGATTAATCAATGGCCGCTAGATATGTAAAATTATAAAAGTGTACGCATGTAGGTCTTGGATTCGTGTATTAGGTGTCGAAAACCAAATAGGGCCTAGTTCAGGGTTTCTACAGGGAGACTCTCTTCATTTTGATCCTCGCACGAGTTCTGACATTAGGGTTGTACACATAGTGCCCGTGATAGATCTGGCTATGCTACCAGTAGCCTAGTGTAGGATGGCGAAAATGAACCTTTGCTGCTGAAAAGATGACTGGTGGGACTCTCCGATGTGGGGCTTGTAAAGCGGAAGATCTGCACTCCAGGGATCCACAACATGCATACTGGTATCAGCACGCTAACAACCCTAGCATTAGTAAGCTATTCGTACACCGCTAAGACACTACGGTGTGCTGATGAGCAACTATAATAAAGGGCATCATTAGCTCCTTTTTTTTGTGAATTTCCTGGTCCTTTGAGCTGACGCTGTGTGCCTTTCGTGTTCATCGGGAAGTCACATAATCTTCTCTTTCTGCTTCAGCAATGATTTCCCCGAAGACTAAAGCAAAACTTTCTTGCTGGGCAAGGCGACTCGAATGTCCAGTAGATGAAAACGCAAACTATAAGAATACGTTTTGGTGCAACCGAGATCTGATCCCCATCCCGCCGGACAGAAGAACATGGAGATGGCAGGATTTCGCAGGATACTGGGTGATAGCTGGGATCAACACGACTCCATGGACTGCTGGTGCATCTCTTCTTATACTAGGGCTCAGTGTACCACAATCGATGGGCGTAGTGGTCGGTGTAGGCCTGATATCTGCTTTGTTGGCCGTTTTCGCAGGACGGCCAGGCTCACGTCTTTATCTTGGCTTCACTGTTCTCAGTAGAGCTTCCTGGGGAATGCGCGGAGGTGAGAGATCCCGGAGCAGTCGATAGATTTGATTTCACACTAGCTGATTGATTCAAGGCTTCTGGCCTGTGTTAAACCGTATCATGAATGCATGCATATGGATGGGAATCCAAATGTATTGGGGAGGGCAGGCAATCAAAATCGTCCTTCGGGCTTTAATTGGAAACCCTTTTATCAATTTAAAAAATACTCTCCCTCCATCAGCAAACGTAGATACAGCCAGTTTGATCAGCTTTTTCGTTTTTGTTGTCGTGTTCCTCCCGCTTCCCATGATACCGCCTGAGAGACTCCAAATCCCGTTCAGAATCACATTTGTTATGATCACCTGCACCATGTTTGGCCTTCTGATATGGTCACAATGCGCGGCGCATGGCCCTGGCGAACTCATCCATGCCAGCTCGACAAAACATGGGGCTGTTCTCAGTTGGAATACTGTTTATGGTCTTCAATCCTTGATCGGCGCCCAGGCTTCCGGCTGTCTCGGCCAATCTGATTGGACCAGGTATGCACAAACACCTAATTCGGCATTATTTGGACAGCTAGTCGCCGCTCCAATCTTCATTTCCGTAACATCCATTTGCGGTATTCTGATCACTTCCTCCGCTGCGACCATCTACGGCGAGTATATTTGGAACCCTTTCGAGCTTCTTCTCACGATGCAAGAGAGCTCAGGATCAGCGGGCACACGCGCCGGGACCTTCTTCGCCGGTTTAGGGTTCCTTGCTAGCCAGCTTTCTCTTTGCCAGATGTTGAACGGAATATCCACCGGCATGGATATGGCTGCTTTATGTCCGAAGTGGATAAACATCCGTCGTGGATGCTACATTCTCACAGTTATCGCCATTGCGATATGCCCCTGGAACTATGTTACTAGCCCGGGCACCTTCATCACGGTACTTAGCAGCTGGAGCGTCTTCCTGTCCCCTATGACAGGAATTATTATCAGCGATTACTTCCTGGTTCGCCATGGACAGTATCACATTGGTGATTTATATCTTGGAAATAAATCCAGCGCGTACTGGTATGTCTGGGGTTTTAATCCACGAGGGTTTACAGCATGGATTTTGGGAATGGTACCATTGCTCCCAGGCTTTGCGAGGGCTGTGGGGCACACAGCGAATGGGAATGGTTGGGACCATATATATGAGATCAGCTATTTCTATGGGTTCTTTGTCGCGTTGGTGGTACATGCGGTACTGCATACGGTGTTTCCGGCTAAACGGCAGCGGGGAAGTAGTCCATTTGTCCTGTCGATGCATGCGGAGACACTGGAGAGAGCTGAAGGCGAAGAGGGGCGAAAGCAAGAGTACACCTCCTCAAAAGAGACGGAAGCCGCTAAACCTTGAATATACAATGTAAACGAGTGTTGTCCATTTCATTTTACTTAAAAAGGGAGTGGGTAGAGGGCATATATAGGAACAGGAATTCTACAGTCACATCAACGATTTGCGCTGTCTCTGTCTTGACCGTAGGATGATTTCAGGAATAATTAGCGATGACGGCATCTCTTACTGTGGTTTTCTTATCTTCTGCAAATTCGCTTGATAAGCGCCCCCACATTATAAAATCACATATAAATTATATGCCCACTACTTTTATGGCTTAAATACGTTCATAATGCCCTTTAAAAATCCTCTATATTGTATCTTTTAGATATGTGTTACCTTATACTTGTGTGTTGTGGCCTCCTGACCCTCTAAACCGTTAGCTAGCTGTGCCTGACCCGCCGCGACTAATAACACTAGTCCTACCCCAAAACTAACCTGTCTTATGTAACGTAGGTGATAGGGTTATAACGGTTTGGAACTTCAAAACTGGTGCATAGACAAAATTTGGGTGCGAAACCTGCTGACCGCCATAACCCCTATCACCGACATTACCTCTTGTAGTTAGCGTCTTTAGCCCCGACGGACATCAAATGGCGGTGGGCTCTCTTCACATTATTCTCAGCACATCACAAAACCATGCAGCGAGATACAGATTTTACCATTGGAGACATCATTCCACAAATTCAAGGGCATACCGGTACTCTGCAGGGCCTTTTTAGGCATAATATTCAGCGAGAGACATGAGAACCTACGGTTCCTCGAGATCCCGGCTCGGGCGGATCATACACGTCTCAGCCGCGGATTCGCTTGCAAACTTGCTAAAAGAGGAGAGCATCCCAAGGAATCAAAATATGTCGCTGTCCCATATTGCTGGGACTCATTTAAGGAACCCGAGTCAGATACGAACAATAGGTCATTTCGACCATCACCAACAGTCAAAGTCGAAGAAAACGGCGCGCCTAGGGATCCGAAATGTCCTGCCGACGTTTTGATTCGGGCGATCAGCTTCGCTATTGTCCACGACGTATCGCTTATTTGGATCTATCAGGAATGCGTCGATCAAACGGATCCGATCGATGTTGAAAATCACTTGCAATGCAACCATGTCATTTTCTGCCAAGCGAAATTCAAAGTCGGTCTTCTCAGCTTTAAGATCACGGACCAAAAACAAGTACACGGCTTGATCCATATTAGGCTAGCCCACGCTCTCTCTAATGGACATTCTAACGTCCTCAGTAGCTGGGGAGTGGATGGAATTTTGGCTGACGTGCGTTACGTGACCCGACTATTGAGAGCTATCTCGAGAGATCGCTGGTTCACGAGAACATGGGTGTTTCAAGAACGCTACTCCGCTAATATCGATATGTGCCTTATGTTACCGGCGTCCAATGATGTGTTGAACAATTATCAACCTTCCTTTGGTTACGATCCCATTGGGACCGATTTTCCGGTTTCCGTTGAAGAGATCTCGTTCGTTGCAATCGTCTGGAGACATCATTTCACTGATCCAGAACTGGACCAACAGCTCGAAGTGGATATAGCTATGAAGGACTCAATGCATGAATCCTTAAGCTCACTTCATGATGCTGCGCAACTCATTAGCGGTCCCATTTTTATGGGAGCTCCCTTGGACATCGTCTGGGACTTTCGCCAAATGTCTAACGGTTCGACGGCAGAACTCGTCCATGTTCGCAACTATGCGGTTTACAGGACCTTCTTGGGAATTGAAAATTGCGATAATCGGGTTTTCTCCGATAGGTTGACCATCTTGTCGAACTTGATGGACTTTGAGTGGAGGCTTCCTAAAACACACTCCTACGGCTACAGCTTCGCCTTAGTTCTGCTGGTCGTTCAAAACGAATATTATCCAACCATTCTTGTTCGAGGAAACAAAAGTGAACAGCAATTTTTTTCCAGCCCCGTTTCAGCCGTGGACTTGATTATCAATGCATTCAATCTGAAGAAGCTTATTGCACAGGGTGACAAAGGCTCAGAATGTGGACTGGACAATATGTTCTGTGCTCTAGCCGATATCTCAGCCGATATTCAAGAGAAAATAAACCGCCATGAAAATTTTGAAGACGTGCTGAACGAGCTCGGAGAAGATCGAGTTGCGAGTCTATTTGATCTCATCCTGGAACACATTCACAGAGTGAGCATCGTCCCTCTCTCTTCGACTATCGTCGAACTATTAGGAGGCATTGTAGGCGCAGAACACATAGACGACATCGGTTTAGATCATAGTCATGGCGAGGCTATAGTAAGGTACGGTGTTGCGACGAATCAGCATGCAGAAGGCGACGCATTTCTTGCATTTAACGGACGCTACCGTTGGCGTTGTAGATTCGTTGAAAAGTTCTTTTGATGAGCTGGCCACTGACTTGTATTGTGCGATATTTTAACTGATTCCCTTCATTTTTGACTGCCTGTTCAAAACATCCCATCATTGATATCGTGCCTGTCTCACCTCGTGTCCAAGAGCCGGGAACTGCTAAACTTGCTAGGTTTCCAGTCATTGATGTTATCTCTCATGGCCACGAGAGGACCTTCCCGTTCGCAAGATAGATACTAGAAAAATTGCTACCCGGCCGGCGATAGCATGCTAGAGCTCAAGTTGTTGAGCAGCAAGACCCCGACGCACAATGAGCACATGGCTTCGGCGTTCGAAATGGCTTTGCTTCTCCTCATAAGCAGCGATAACTTCCCTCCACTGACGAGAACCGCGGCCTTGCTTTATCTTGAGCCATTGGGGTCAATTGAGCCAACAAAATGAAGCAATTCCATGCGTTCATGCTCGCAACAAGCACTGTTCCCTCTGTTGCAAGCGGGTTTGGTAAATTTGGGCAACAAGCGCGCGACAATCTTGCTAGACACGAGAAAGTAGCAAAGAAAGCGGAAGTTCTAAGATTGAGAAGCGTAACATAAACAAACTGCGGTTCCTGACCGATGCTACAAAACGTAGGTACAACGGTGGCATCATACGTTCTTTGTGGAAGCTGACAACATGTTCTAGCTTGTTGATTCCCTACCTGGAGTTCCCCTCGATATTGGTGAGATGTACAGTGGCTTGGTCCCGATCAATTACGACAACACCTCAGAAGCTCTGTTCTTCGTTTTCCAACAGTATTAGAGAGCCTGTACAAGGTGACTTGGCCTACGAACCTGCTAGTCTTCGATTCAGTAGAGCTAACGTAGAGATGTCGCACAGCGTGCGGGTAGGAGTCAGTGGTTATTAAGACGTCGTGGGCAGTAAAAAGTTTTTATATAAGATAGTAAGATCTCAAAAACTACTACTAATAGCACCCCTTTATAGGAAATAACTACATTCTTATTCTAAGCCTACCTATATAATCCTTATAGATACGAGTCAGATTTAACGACCCCTTATAATTAATAAATAAATAAATAAGCAAATAAGCCTCTTTTTAACCCTTAGAGTAACACACGCCTATAGAGAATAATAGGTTACTCACCGTTAATCGCACTATACTGCTGTTGAACGGACAATGAAGGATGAGGACTCTGTCTATTAAATGTGGCTCTAGGGCCTCTATATATACATAAGGCAGGTGGTAAGACATACAAGGGTAAGTAACTGAGTGGTGAGATATACGAGTAAGCAGCTGAAAAATAGTAAGCAAGTCCGATTCAGGTCAGCAACTGCCTAGTAGTCTAGATAATAACTATACAGTTCTTGTCTCTTCACGGAGTAGCCCCCTCTAAAGAGGGCCTAGTAAATAGGGCCTAGGCGGAAAAGATACTTAGAGTATATATATTCTATATCCCGCTTACCTTTTAGTATTATAGTACCGGTTATAAATAAATCCTCCTTGCGCCTTTAATAAGCTCTAGGGAAGATTAGGGTATATATAATAGTAATAGCCTATAAGAGATAGCTATAATAGAAGGCGGTTAAGGTATAAGAAACTACTAGTATATAGTAATTAATTAAATAATAGTAAGGCCTAGCTAGAGTAAAGTAAACCCTAGCTATAGGTAAGCTAAAAGAAGGATATAAATATAGACGTAACTACTAGGCAGCCCTAGGGCCGCCAGCTGCGCGCGGAGATAGTTAAACCGGGTTTTTTAACTCTACTAAGGTGGCTTATAGGGTTTCCCCCCAATAAGCTAGGGGTTTTTCCTATATGATATTGATTTTCCCCTGTGTGCGGAGCAGTCTGCGTGGGCATAGATAGGATCCGTATCAGACGTTAATCAAAGGATACATTACTACTAATATATCCAAGGTCAATCTGACGAACATGATTTGGGTCGATCAACCATGGGACAGGTTATTCAATTCGCACCCCTAAAGCCACCTCACAAGAAGAGATAGCGCAGAACTTTGTTGATTTCTTCAAGAACTGGGAAATGCTCTTCGGTATCAAGAACTTCAAGATTTACGTAACCGGCGAGAACTATGCTGGCCACTATATCCCATACATCTCCGCAGCAATGCTTGACCAAAATGATAAAAAGTATTTCGACTTGTCCGGTGTTCTGGTATTCGATCCTTGCATTGGCCAATCCGACTATACGCAAGAAGAAGTTTTCGCTGTTCCATTCGTTGGGACGAATGCAAATCTCTTCAACTTCAACGAGAGCTTCATGGCCGAAATTCAGGCACTACATCAATCCTGTGGGTACACCGACTACATCGACAAGTATTTGACCTTCCCACCAAACGGAGTCAACCGCCCGTATTTTTCAACTACACCAGCGAAGCAACTGCGACTTCTTCGACCTCATCAACAAGGCCGCTTTCGACCCTAACCCCTGTTTCAACATCTGCGAAGTCACCCATATGTGTGGGACTTCCTCGGCTTCCCCACCGAACTCGTCTACACGCCCGCAGGTGCTGACGTCTACTTCGACCGGACCGACACTGAAACCGCTATGCACTCGCCGCAGTACGTGGACTGGGCCATATTTGGAGGATTATGGTGGATCGCAGGGGATTATGGGCATGTAGCATTATGAAAAGAGGGCCGATGTGGGCGGAGACGTACATAGTGGGGCATATACATCCGCAGTTCCAGCTGAGAATTACGTACAAGTATATTCAATGGGTGTTGGGAAGAGTTGATTCTTTGTAGTGGTTACGACGTTTTTGCGTAAGCTGTGTTAGAAGGATTTGTTTGAATCCCGGGGTTCTCCCTTGGATCTCCCTAAGTAGGCATGTTGCTGGTAGGCACACTCTCTCTAGATGTCGACGAATTAATTTAATAATAAGAAGAATAAGTTTGATGCGAGTTAAAATGCATAAGCAGAGGTGCAATATAGCTCTTCATACGTAACCTCTCCAATTTTATCGTGCATCGAGTTAGTGTATCTTGTTAGAGAGTCAATTGAGGGGAAAGGAAATTACGTGCAGCCTGTTTCACTGCTCTCTGTTGTCGTAATCAAAAAGCGAAACGGCGCACGTTTTCGGTAATTCTAATTTTAATTTTTCGCTAAGCACCCTTAAGCATGTATATCGTCAATGCTCTACCTTGTACGCTCTGTCCACTTGATGTACGCAACTGAGGCGCAAGTTTTACCAGAGCCTAAAGTATGAGCAGAAAGTATTCAAGCGGTGTGTAAGTGACGTGGATGAATGCGTCACCCTATCCCTTCCAACATCATCAGGTCAAGTATGAGGGCTATAAAGAGGATGAGGTTTCTCCAGAAGCATCAAATCCACACAGCAACAGCAACCCTCTACAGTGAACATCATTCTAGTCTTTCTTTAAGCTCAACCTACATTCTTTCCAAATTTTCAATCCATTCAAAAACACTCCACCCAACCCACACATCAAAATGCATTCCTCCACCATCCTCCTCGCCGCCTCCTCTTTCATCTCCCTCTCCTCCTGCCTCCCAGTGGACCAACTCCTCTCCGCCCGCGACCAAGTCTGCGGCAAGGCCCCCAGCGGCAGCAACACGCAACAGGCAGTTCTCTCCCAGCCCTCGGGCCCGCAGAACGCAGCCGCATGCCTGAGCGACTGCGAAGCCAACAGCTCGTGCCTGTCCTTCCTCTTCGGCATGGTCGACAACGAGATCAAGTGCCTGCTGTACCCCTGTGCCGCGTCCGCTATCCCAACGCAGTCCAGCCCTAACTTGATTGCGTACGACAAGGCATGCGCCTCCGTCCCGACCGTCACGCCAACGGCTGCGAACCCAACTGGCGCCAATACGCAAACCGGCGATAATACGCAAACTGGCGCTAACACGGGGGGCGACAGCAACCCCGGCAAGACGACGACGCCTGCGGGCAATCAACAGAGGCGGGAGCTGGTGGCCCGCAATACATGCGGCGGGGCGCCGGGTGGGCCGTCTAACGCGCAGCCGATTTCTGCGCCGGCTGGTATCGATACCCTACCTGAGTGCAAGGCCAAGTGCACTGCGGATCCATCGTGCGAGAGGTGAGTAGGCTCTTCTTCGGGTTCATGAACTCAGCGCTAACATGTCTTCTCTAGCTTCTGCTTCGGAACGCTCACACCTGGCGGTGCTGATGTCTGCCGTCTCTATGCCGTCCCAGCTGCGTCAGTGCCAGCGCCCGCTTCAGGCCAGTCGCTTCAGGTGTATGATGTTGGTTGCTCAGTTTAAGTAGTGCGCTTTGATGCCCCTTGCTGTTTCTCCTTTGTTTTCAGCGCTTGTGGGTGGTTCGGATCTTGTACACCTAGGCGCCTGTGGAAAACTCTCATTGGAGAAATTCGAAGGGGATAAGCGATTAGTGTGTTGGGGACTAGATAAGTGCATTTTATGATGTGGGGGGTTTCTTTTTGTTTGGATTGGCTGTACACTCGTTTTCTCTCCTTTTCCTGTCGTTACCAGATCGATAATAATTATAAAATGGTTGCAACCCTATCGAGTGATCTCTGATAATGAAATGTGTCGCAAGTGAACACTCACATTGCAAAGGGATACTTCTGTATCAATAGATAATGTCGATCTCACACCTGTTTCATGATTAGATTGTTAAAACAAGTACAGACGGAGTGCTACAATTGCGTATTAGGATACTGGTATAGCCTTGCCTCTCGCTCTCTGCCTCGGATATTAACCAAACCGGGGTCGTTAGTACTGATCTTCTATGCTACCACCACTTCTAGCTCCGTGTCCGCATACATCCCATGCAGGACAGTCTCACACAAACTTCGCAAATGGCAGCCCAATCTGCTCCTGGATATACTCTAGCGCCTCTAGCACTTTCTCATCTTCGTAGCGCCGTCCCACAAGCTGTAAACTGATAGGCGCGCCAGCGTATTTTTCCGGAGAATCTAGGGAGGGAAGTCAGTGACGCGTCCATCGACCCATCCTACCAACTGGCTACCTTCCACCCTGTCAAGGAGTAAACAATCAAGGCTACAACAAACCACGATAATCATGCCAGGGTGAGACCTTCAGACACTCCACCACCGAACCTTACCAACCCCTTCCCCTCCCCGTCTCAATTCCGTCTCTCTCTCTCTACCCCTAAGAACAAAAGAAAAAACCGACTCACAGCTCTCATAATTCACCCTATCCTCCCGATTCCTCGGCACGTACTCCTCCACCCCATCGACCCCGACATCAACCCTATCAACCGGAAACACCACCGCCGGATAATCCAGCAAATTCCACTGCGCCGTATACCCCCAATACCTCGCGCCATCCAGCACCGGCGCGACCCCCGGGCCGACGGGACACAGAATAACATCCACATCCCCCCACAGCCTCGCATACTCGGCGCGATACGCCTCGCGCTGGCACGTCAGCTCCCACACCTGGCCGACGGACAGCGGGCGCACGAGCGGGTTCTCGGTCAGGATGAAGCGCGACAGCGGGCGCAGCGGCTCGCCGGACGCAGCGACGGCGGCGAGCTCCTCGCGCCCGCCGTCGGCGAAGTAGAGCGACGCGATGATGCGCCACGCCGCGTCGTGGCGGTGCGGCGTCCAGTCCACGACCTCGGTTCCCGGGATCGGCCGCATCTTGTCGACGACGGCGCGCAGGGCGCGGGTGACGGGCGGGTGCGGGCGCACGACGCCGTCGTCCCAGAGGACCGCTACTTTGAGCGACTTGGGCGGGGCGGGGTGGTGGTGCGGGAGCAGGCAGGGCGGGAGCTGCGGGTCGTCGCGCCAAGGGAACGGCAGCAGGCTCGGCTCGCGGCGCCAGGGCTGGGCGGCGATCAGGGTTTTCATGAAGAGCTTGAGGCCGGCGAGGCTGGTGCTCAGCGGGCCGATCACCGGCACGATGTGCTCCTGGCCCAGCATGGTCGCGGCGAGGCCGTCGAGCGGGAGGCGGTGGCTGGTTGGGCGCAGGCCGTAGACGCCGCAGTTGGCGGCTGGGCTGCGGATGCTGCCGCCGATGTCGGTGCCGATGCCGAGGCAGCTGCCGCGCAGGCCCAGCAGCGCGCCCTCGCCGCCGGAGCTGCCACCCGAGGTCAGCTGCGTGTTGAACGGGTTCGTGGTCGCGCCGTAGAAGTTCGAGGAGGTCTCGAGGTGCATGAGGGTCTGTGGCTGCGTGGTGCGGGCGTAGAGGATCGCGCCGGCGGAGAGCAGGATGTCGAGAATGTGCGCGTTTGACGGGGCGGTTTTGGAGGCCCAGGAGATGAAGGCGGCGTTTAGGGTTAGGCCTTCGATCCCGATGTGCTCTTTTACGGAGATAGGGAGGCCGTGGAGGGGTCCTAGTGGCTTGTGGTGCTTGGAGAGGTAGCTGTCGAGGTAGGCGGCGCGGGCGAGGGCGGTGGCCGGGAGGAGCTCGGTTATACAGTTTGTCTGGTGTGTGAGTTAGTGCTCCGTGATTTCTCTGGAGTATTTTAGAAGGAGATATTTGATATGGTGGAGGGATATCTGCTTTTTCTAATGTGTTTAATAGGAAATTAGCGTATTCGAGTATGCCTACTAATTCCTGAGCCAAGCCAGCTCGCCTCAAGAAAGCTTTCGTGACTTCTACTGCAGCAAGTTCACCCTTCGCCAGCTTATCCACAAGCACTTCAGGTGTGGTCTCTGTAATTGATATTTCCTGTGCTGTTAATATCTGCTTGGGGATCTGCGTCACATCAAGTGGAAGCTCAGCGGGGAGCTCGGGAAGAGGTGGCTCGAGAGCTGCAATGGAGGCATCTCGGTGATCTTGTGCTTGCTTTGCGATCTCCTGCCATGTTGGACCGGAACGACGTGGAGCGGGTAGAAGCGAGGGAGAGACTAAGCTGGAGTGGAGACGGGAGTAGAAGCTATGAAAGAGACTCAGAATGGATGGGAAGAAAGGGACTGATTGTAAGGAGGACATGGTTTGGGCGTGAAGTTCCGTCGGGTATTTCCAGTTGAGGCTTGAAAGTGGCAGAGATGGAAGAAGCAAATTGACAGAGAGAGTTCAAGCGCCCGTAGCGGAACTTGGCATTGGTAAAAAAAAGAGAAAGTAATCAATGTATTCTTTGGTAGCCATCAATCGATTTCCTAATTACCGTCTCACATGCATGGTGACTGTGCATGGTGATGGTGTCGTGCAGCAAAAGATAAGGTGCTGAGAGGGGTTGTGCACGGTATAACGTGACTGAAGCCATTCGCTAAGGCGGGGCTGGATACCGCTATGCACTGACTGTTGGATGAAGCTGCACGCTGACTCCCTCTGCCCCGTAGGCGACGCACGACGTAGAAAGCGACTTATGCATCCTCCCATCACACCTATTGCCGAGACTCCTCATCGTAGAATTCGATTGGGTTTCGATAGAGTTTCGTGTTCTTCGCAGCCTTCCTTATACATGTTCTGGGTAACCCTGTGGATTGCTGCTGGGCCCTGAGAAAAGAGAGGTATAACGTGGTACCTAGTGTTGCGAAGACGAAGAAGTCCAGTTACAAGTAATTCCCTTCCTCTCCATCTCGCCTACGCCTGTCACTCAGCCAAGTCAATCCTGGACACATCGCCTGTGCCATTCCTCCAACTTGTTCGGCTTGTTCGCCTCGTTTGCACAAATATTGGCGAGGAAGACTGAGTCAACAGTCAACAGCCCTACACACCCTGCTGCACGTGCTGAAGCCACACTCAGTTACGAGGCGGCGGCAGCGTTCCCAGCTGACAAATAACAAGCTTCCTTGGTGCAAAAGGCGTTTGTGTGCCGAAGCGATGCTCTTAGGGCGTTACGAGCTCTTGGAGCGTTACGAGCTCTTGAAGTTAAAGAGATGACTGTTACATATACTTGACATAAAGCTCTCGCCGGATTTCCCTTTTCGGGCATCCGGCAGCCCCGCGTGTTTCTCTAGAGCTTCTATCACGCCCCAAGAGCAAGTGCAAGGCTTGAGCTCCGCGGTAAACCACTCCGCGACCACTCAGTGACCTCACCAACATGGCCAGGTTCAGCCCGTCTGCTGTCCTTGTACTATATCTATCACTCCTCCGCCGTGCTTCTACTGGTTCTTGCATCACTCTAGCCCTCTCGGCATCTTCGTCTGCTTCAAATTCACCCGTCATTCCTGCCCGGAGAAATTTCCCTAGCCTCGTGAGCTTTTTCTTTGCCTCGCGAACATTCCTTTGCCTAGTATATCAATTGGTTCATGGTCGGCAATAGAACTACTCCACATATTCTTAATAACCTCCCCAACCCCGCCAACAGCTTTGCAACCACCACCATGACACCCTTTGTACGAGTAATTTCTTTGTATGCGCAGATATTGCCATGCGCCTGGCGCGCTAGCAGGACGGTACTCCCAGTCAGCACATACCCAGCCGCTCGAGCATTTTCAACTACGGTACAGAGGAAGTCTGCTGCCCAATCAGGCCGAGCGCCACTAGATCCTCCAACAGGCGGCAAAGCAGATGCTGGCACATCGCTTCTTGGTACCAAAAAGCACCTACCTGAATTCAGCCTGGCAGATAAGGTCGTCCTAGTATCAGGAGGAGCTAGAGGACTCGGCCTCACACAGGCAGAGGGTCTTCTGGAAGCTGGTGCAACAGGTGCGGAATCTTAGTCCTGGCAGCGCAGCTTGTGCTCTACAAATTTCATTGGCTCGGAGGCAACTGACCATACACAGTTTACGCCTTGGATCGCCTTCCCGAGCCGTCTCCCGATTTCCACACCATCTCTGCGCGCGCGGAAAAAGATCTCGGCACGTCCCTACACTACCGCCAGACGGATGTGTGTGATATACCGAACCTGAACAAAATCATCGCCGAAATCGCAGACAAGCATGGCCGACTGGATGGACTAATCGCCGCAGCCGGCATCCAACAGGAGACGCCCGCGTTGGAGTACACCGCCGAAGACGCAAACCGCATGCTATCGATCAACGTCACAGGCGTATTCATGACGGCGCAAGCAGCGGCGAAGCAGATGATCAGGTTCGGGCAAGGTGGAAGCATTGTGCTGATTGCTAGTATGAGCGGGTCGATAGCAAATAGGGTATATCCTCCTACCACCGAGGTGTAAAGCGCAGTGACTGAAGAATGGTGCAAACAGGGCCTCATATGTCCTGTGTACAACGCGTCCAAAGCAGGCGTGATCCAGCTCGCGCGGAATCTCGCCTCTGAATGGGGCGAGTACAACATCCGCGTCAACACTCTCTCTCCAGGCTATATCGTCACAGCTATGGTTGAGGAGCTGTTCAAGCAGCTTCCTGAGCGGCGCGAGGAATGGCCGAAGCAGAATATGCTTGGGAGGCTGTCTGGGCCCAGGGAGTATCGCGGGGCTGGGGTTTTCTTGCTAAGCGACGCGAGCAGCTTTATGGTAAGCTGATGTCCAAATTTCGTTTCAACAGAAGGGGAGCTGATGATGCATTTGCTAGACCGGAAGTGACCTTCGAATGGACGGCGGCCATGCAGCGTGGTAGTGTGGGCGTTTGTATATACGTGGGTAAGTTGACGTGTGAGATCTTTTCGACCTATATCGGATCACATCGGGGAGAATTTGAAGTGGCTTGAGAACCTGGAGGCGAGGGATTTACCAGCGACTATAGCGAGAAAATATAATTTCTTCAAGTAACCTCTTATATCTGACAATCGAAATCAGTTAAGGAATGTACCTAAGTAATTTGAGCACATTTCGTCACTGGAGATATACAATTGGGAGGTCCTGATGTGGACTCGTCATCGCGGCTTCGTCTCGTTGACTGCCCCCTTCATTTTGTATATACATAGGGCTGACGCACAGACATCAATTTCCCGAAGTGAACCCGCAGCTCCCCACGGCCTCGTGCACTTCTCGCCGCCGCTCTTACCAGACATTCACTCGTCTTCGCTGCTCTTCCTTCCTCCAACAATGCCTATAAGGTAGCCATCCACCACACGGAGCTTTGAGCTCTCACAACCCACCCTCTTAACCCTTATTCTCGCTGTTAGCCCCACCACCGAAATTTCCCCATGGCAAGCTCCATGACTTCTTCACTCTCTCATCATCGACCAGCTGTTCTTTTCGTAGCTGGAGCTGCTACTGCCTTCACAGCATATATCATCTATTCGTCCCTTCAGACCCCTTCTTCCCCCGACCTTCGCCGCAGCAATGCCGTGCGACGGCCGAGACGCAATGCTGCTACCAATCGCGAACCTTTGGCTAGGGTTGAACCCACTGAATTTCTGTCTGGGGATGACCCCATGAACCTTCTACGACGTATTCAGCAGGATCCGCCAGATCTAGGAATAACCTATCACTTTGGTGAACAAATCAGGCTCCATGCGGTAAACGTAATTAGCGTCCAGGAACTCAGAGACATTGCCCTGCGATCCGAAGGGGGTGCGAACCTTGAATTTGCTAACCTCGAAGCTGCAATCCATCATGTCTACGACACTCTTCTCGTCCGATTTCTTGAAGCCGAGTTCCCCACCAGGCCCCCACTACTCTCCGAGAGGGAGGCACTACTCACTTGGTTCGATGGGCGTGGGCCGAGCCGCGATGCAATGCGCAGGGTGTTCGAGAGGCATTCGAGAACATTTCCACCACAAATTGGCGGAGCTCAGGATACGGATGGGAGGGAAAGTGTGGCAGGTACAGAGGTATCATGGCATACTGCTGATCACTCTGCTGAAGAAGACCCAACTCCAGGAGACGGTCAAACCCTACGGCGCACGCTATACCACATCGCAGAGGACCGAGCAAGGCAAGAAGGCGTTATACATCGTGGTGTGAGTTGTAACGGATGTGATGCCAAACCAATTCGTGGCATTCGATGGCGATGCGCAAACTGCGCAGACTTTGACCTCTGTTCGGACTGTGAAGCTACCAATTCTCACACCAAAACTCACATCTTCTACAAAATTCGAGTTCCAGCTCCATATCTTGGACTTCCAAAGCAACCGCCAGTCTACCCAGGAAGACCTCACCTCATGTCTCCATCTATCAATACTCCCTTGAAGAAACGTCTTGTGGCCGAAACTAAAATCGAAGGAGAAGAGGTAGAGGCTTTGTGGGATCAATTCACCTGCTTAGCCGATACCCAATGGAGGGAAGATCCCAACAATATTGGGTGGGCTATCGATCGTCGGTCTTTTAATCAGGCGTTTATACCTCGATACTCAACTTTCACCTCAGCACCAAACCTCATTTACGACCGCATCTTCTCCTACTACGACTCTAACCGCGATGGTTTGATTGGGTTCGAAGAATTTGTGAAGGGTCTAGATGGAATGCACTCTCGAGATGGGAAAACTAAGCTGCGGATAGTATTCAACGGTTATGACATTGATGACGACGGTTTCATAGCACGAAAAGACGTCCTGAGGATATTCAGAGCATACTACGCCATCGAAAAGGAGAGCACCCGAAACTACATAGCTGATAGCACCGACGAACTTTCTGTAGCCGGTGCATTGGATGTGATCCAGTCCGGCCAACCACTGGGCTCCGCTTTTACGCAATCTGGAATTCCTCCTGGCGCCCGCCATCGCCGGCTTGAGGAAAAGACCTCCGATAGATTCAATGACCCGCGAAGCCGAGGCAATGGAGCTGTAATGGACGATACCGAAGATGTCGCTGATCGGGAAGAAATCCTTGGGAATGTCGGAGGCGAATACCGCGACATCGACGTAGATGTTACTACTGGAGATCCGCTCCCTCGACCGCAACTCGCACAGGGTCTAGCTGTCGAGGAGAGATGGCGGCGACGACAGTTTTACGTAGACGAAGAGGAAGGCATGAAAGAGCCCGAAGGATACCACGAAGAGGAAGAAATGAGCGACGACGGAAAACACGACGAAGCCGCTGGCGAAAATCCACCTACCCCAGACCGCCAAGATGGCCCGAATGGCTCTCATCGTCCCAGAGGATCACGCTCGTCCTCTAGAGTGCGCTTCCAAGACGATGTTGAAATGGAAACACGCTCCAACGCATCCACCTCCTCTCGTCCCATTGGTGAGCGATGGGGTGGTTACGAGATCCCGGAACCGGAGAAAGATCTTGGAAAAGAGATTCTCTACCAGATAACCCAGCAGGCTTTCAACGAACTGCTCAATCCGCTCTTTCGTGACAAGGAAGATCTTGCCATGGAGGCCTTCGCGACGAAGGCTGAACGGCGAAAACGGAGAGCAGAGTTGGACAAGCTTGCTGAAAAGTTCAACAGTGAAAAAGATATAAATATGGCAATCGCATCCATTGGTGCATATACATACAGCGGACGAATGGTGGAGCGTTTCACTGTGGCAATGGAAGCTTACAAAGACTACTTGGAAGAACTGAGGAAGAGAAAACTTACACCTACTCTGGCTCGGCAAGAAATCGACATACTTATCACAACCGCCGAACAGTCAGTAGTGGAATCTTGTCAGCCGTTGCTAGACACATTCCAACCAAGCATGGAAGACCTCTGGGATGCTAAGTTGGTACGAGCTCAATTTGCTCATGAGATGGAAATTGTGATACTGAATCTTTTGAGCGGGGTTGGATGGCTTTCTCCTGAGACACCCGGGCCCAAAGATGCAGCCATGCAGGACGATGTAGCTGGGGAAGTGCCAGAACCATCGAATCATGCCTCTCATAGCAGTGACCTCGAACTAAATCTTTCTTCAGAGGCTCACGTCGCGGACGAACACGATCTGAGTGATTCATTTAGCAGCATCGCTCCTCTACCCGCCTCGCCAGCCTCGCCGAGAAGCACAAATGAAGAAACGGCCTATCGAGACCCTACAATGCCTCAGTTCGGACCCAGCAGCACCGCCGACATCGCCGGTCACACTTCCCCAGAACCGCCTACCGTCAACTCGACAGCCCCGCTCAGCCCATCGCCAACCTTCGACTCATTACTCCCACCCCCCTCCGAGTTACCTCCCTCCCAGCGGACGACCCCCACCGAACTACCCCTGGTCCGACGCCGTCCCACCGCACCTCTACCAAGACCCCTCAACCAGCAACGAACCCTTCTTCGTGCTAAGCCTCCCGCCCCAACCTAACCCCCACCACCACCTCCCCACCCGACCAAGACCCCGCAGCCCCTCCTCCGCCCCGCCCCCGACTCCCCCGCACCCTCCACACGCGCCCCCACTCCCGCGCCTCAACCCCCCCGCCCCCACCCCCCGTCCGCTACCTCCTGACCCTCGACCCGGAGATCCCGCACCTGGCCGCGCAGCCCTGGATGCCGCGATACTCGGCCGAGCGGCCGCTGACGCCGCCCGTGCGCGTCGAGCTGCGAGCTGCGGCGGCGCGGGCACGCGAGGGCCCGCTATGGTTGGTGTGGTTGGGGCTGTTGGATGCGGTGCAGCGGCAGATGGAGGAGCGGAAGGGGGCCGGGCTGTTGGGGTTCGAGGAGTTTGAGCGGATCGTGGGGCGCGAGGGAGGGTCGGGGAAACTGAGGTTTTTGGAGGCTTGGATGGATTGGGTTAGTTTTTGAGGGATTGGATTGGGAGAGAGATATGGGCGTTTTTGGGTAGGATGGCGGGATGGATGGATAAGAGGGAGTGGTTTGGGAAAAAGGTGATGATGGATCATGAGGTTTTTGAAAGTGAATGTTTTGTATTGTAGATGACAGCGAATACTCCGGATATTGTCAAGTGCGGTAATGTAGTATAGCGCGGCAAGCGAGTGCTCTCACTCTGATACTGTGATTGAATCACAACACCCAGTGCCCTTCTTCCGCTCTCTCCCAGCCTCAATCCCACCAACCATTCCATCAGCCCCGCCTAGTCTCACCTGACTGTTCCTTTCTTCCACCCTTCCCTCCACCCTCCCTTCTCCCAAACCCCCTTCCTGACACCTCAACCCTATCCATCCCCCCCTCTAACCCCCCACCTCCACCCCCCAAACCTCAATCCCAACCCCTGCCACCACCACCCTTCCCCGCCCTAGCACCGCCACCCCCGCCACATCCGCCACCGCCGTCGCCCCAGCCGCCTCCCTCACAACCTCCACCCCCTCCACCCCCGGCCGCTGCAAGTCGACACGCACGCCCCACACGCGGACGCGCTGGTCGTTGCCGGCTGTTATGATGCGCAGGCTGCAGCATGTTTCGTCGGGCGCGGGACCGTAAGACGGAGATGGGGAGGGAGAGGGGGAGGGGCAGGGCGGGAGGATCGCGCAGGCGGTGACGGCGGAGGCGTGGGCGCGGGGGAGGAGGAGGGCTGAGATTTCGAAGGCTGGGGCGGGGTTAGCGGGCGAGGTGGAAGGGGAGGACGAGGTCGAGGTCGAGGGGGGAGAGGAGCGGAGGAGGGAGAGGCCGAGTGCGCCGTCATCGCCGCCTGTGGCGAGGAGGGTCGTGTTGTGGGGCAAGGGGTGGGTTGCGAGGCTCTTGACGGTGTTCTGGTGCAGTTTTGTGCGCGTGTGGTGGGTGAGTTGCGAGGGGGCGGGCGGGGACGTGGCGGGTATCCCAGGGCGGGGGGCGGGAGCGGCGGGAGCGGCCACAGCGTGATGTGGCCGTCGGTCCCGGAGGTTAGGAGGGTGGAGGGGGTGAGGAGGGTGCATTGGGTTAGGCAGGAGGTTAGGTAGGTGGCAGTGGAGTGGAGGCGGAATTGTGAGAGGGGGGTGTAGGTGTAGATCTAGTTAAAGGATAAGTACGCATTGCGTTAGGGGTTAGGATAGGGGTACGTACGCGGATGGTTGAGTCGGAGTAGACCATACATATCATGAATCCGAGGTTTAGCTCTTGCTTCCGGTCAGAGTCGGGGTGAGGAGAGTCAATCCGTCTGGCAGTGAAGCTCATGATCCTCAGATCCGGAATCTCGCTCTCGGGGAGACAGACAGCCTCGCATACAGCACTCACGCCAATCACTGGCAGTGATCTGATACGCCAGACGTAAAACTCCTCACATCCGCCGCTGCTGAAGAGGTAGGAGCCGTCCTCAGACCATTGCAGGTGTTGGATGCCAGTGGTATGCTTCCGCAGGGTTCGGACACAACGAAGGTTCCTTGGGGAGGACCTGGTATTGGCATTCTCAAAGATCTTAATGTCTGTATCTTCAGCGCCGGTTGCGATCAACTGTGTCGTGCCACTTTGTGTTGGCATGAAGGGAGAGACGGCCACCGCTTTGATCTCTCTACCATGGCCACCGTCCTGCAAGACTGAGTGGGATGCTTGGTTTTGGCTGCAAATTTTCACATTGGAAGCTTGGGTCCAGACTAGGGTTCCGCCGGTGTTCGTAAGAGTTAGTTGGTGGGGATTGAACGCCCAGTTCCTGTGCGCACCGCCACATTCAATGGCCAGGATCTCCTCTTCGGTGGTCTCATTGAAGAGTACGAATTGCTTGCTGCGAAAGCCGTAGATCATTAGACTTCCTTGGTGGATATAAGCGCCCTCGATATTCGGACCGAAGGGCAAAGCGGTCTTGTGGACGAGCTCTGAGGCGGCCTGAGCAATGTCGATGTGATGTACAGCGCAAAACCCGTCACGGCCAGCCGATAAAATGTAACCACATCCAGTATTAGCGATGGAAGAAGTTGAAGGTATCCAGAACATCGACGTAACTGTTTCCCGCCCATGGACATCATTTATGATTTTGACCAGAGAGGCTCGCGGAGGACCCTCGCCATCTTTAACCACCTGAGTCTTTGGTATGGCGTACATTGCAATGCTGCCACTTCGGGAACCGACAAAAAGATACCTGACTTCTGTGCTTGTATCGAGAAGTATCTTGCTGGTAATGATAAATCCTGATGTTAGCTGCGACAGTGGTATAGCCACACACTCTGTCACACAGGGTTGAGATAAGTCTGAGGGGTTTACAAAGAGGAGCTGAGCTTCTGTAGCTCCGACCAACGATACCAACAAGCTCAGTTGTGGATTTTGGGCGCTTTGGAAAGCTGGGTCTAGAAAAAGTCCCGCAACTTTTCCATTCACTCCAAACAACTTTGAAGTAACACCCGTCGATCTTGAATATACGGAAATGCTCCCACTTGATCCTGCAATAAAGACAAATCCCAGTGAGGTCATGCCTGCAGCAATGGAGTAGCCCTTCAGCTCATCTTCTTGACCCAATACACCCCAACTAAGAGTTTTCCCATATTTAGGGTCAGCGGATATATTCGAAATAAGAATCTTGCCGTTATTGCTAGTGGCTACGAAAGAACTATCATCAGCAAAAGCATAGCCTCTGAAAATATCGGCGGTTTTCGAGGCCCTCTTTGTCCTTCCATCTGATAATATGCCAGGATCAGTAATTCGGATAACGGCTCGTTGGCCTGCGGTGTCTGACTCAGAAGGATAGAGTGCTTCCTCTAACGTCCATTCTTCATTCAAGCAAGCTTGGGAATGGCTTGAGGGATGATCTGAGGGAAGGTAATAGGTAATGATCTTGCTGTCAGCTGCACCTGTGACAATCTTCATTCCATCTCGCGAATCCAACGCCGCGAGAGACCACATGTTCTTCCCGCAATGAAATGCCGCCGTGTGTACCTGCCGCAGAAGAAAAGGGTATTTTGACACATCGGTGTTTTTAATCTCCATGGAATTTGGTATAAACTCCCATAGCCGTGATATAGCATCCTCTCCTGTAGATATCAACCGGACCCGTTTGTTGTGCTGCTCATCAGTCGAATTGGGTTCAAAGAACTGTAGGGTCCAAACTCTGGAAAGATGGCCCCAGCCGATAGCGAGGCAAAGTGTGTTTGAATCTCCGATATCTGAAGCATTGGCCCCAAACCCAGTCTCCCGTATATGGAGTGCATCAGCATCCTCTTGCGGGGTCTTCGATGTATTGGAGTTTGGTAAATTGGAGATATCCCATATTCTTATTGATCGATCATCGCTACAGCTAGCCAAAAGTCGATGTGGTCTAGGCAGATCTGACATTGGGAGTCCTTCAGAGATTCGCACTCCAAATATGGATCCTTCATGGCCTGTAAACACATGATGAAGTTGGGTTCTCGTTGAGGATGCTTTATTTCTAATCCATGACCAGACTAAGATCTCACCAAATGCTGTACCTGCAGCGGCCAATATTCGGTCCAGAGAGAGCCACAATAGATGGGCGGAGTACAGTATGCAACGTGAACTTGCAGTGAGTTCGGAGACGGAGATTTTCAGCGAATTGCTAGAAACATGTAAGCACGTGGAACAAATTTGGAAAATTGTTGATACGTCTCAAACGAATACAAAAGCATTAAAATTTATTACCCATTCACATCAACAAGTACATGTTGCGAGTCGTCGTAATATGTGAGGTCCAGTTCAAGCAGCGCATTATGGGCAGTTATTGCAGCAGCCTTAAAATGGTAGAACGCGTTATCAGATGTTTGAGGCTTAAGTGGACCAAGAGATAAATCAAGAATCCAATCTGGGACCTTGGTTACATGGGACAGCCATATATCTACATTGTTCACCTCTATTTTCAATACTGGAGATGCTGCTGGAAGCCTAAGCTGCGCTAAACGCAGAGAATGACCTCCCCAGATAATAACAATAGCAGTAGATGAGCAGGTATCATGCACCGCTATGCCGTGAATTGATTGAGAATCGAAGACTTGCTTTGTGAGAAGTAGAACGGCACTGTCATGATCAAGAATACGAAGAAATGGTCCCTCGGCGGCAAGAAGGTACTGGCCGCAGAAGGCCAAGGCCGTCACTGGGACGTGGACGCATTCATGCTTTATAAATTTAGCAAGCCATCTTAGTCAAAACTGAAAGACTTACACGAAGCGTCGCTGACATTGAAGAAATATGTAGTGATTGTTAGGCTGTGATAACGTAGTCGGTAAGCAAGTGGGCCATGCAAGCATCCGGGCCACCGCAAAACCGCACCAAAAAACCCAAAAATCGGTCTTTAATATCTTAACAACGGCTTAATAATAAATTATAAAATTTTATAATTAGACTCTTATACTTACTTTAAGACCACTATTAGAGTTTTGGAGTAATTTAATAAGTGGTTCTTAAGATATAATAATTTAGCTTAGATTTAAGAGCTAAATCTTAATATATTAATAATGGCTTAAGTAATTACTCTAAAACTCTAGTAGAGGTCTTAAAGTAAGTATAAAAGTCTAATTATAAAATTTTATAATTTATTATTAAGCCATTGTTAAGATATTAAAGACCGATTTTTGGGTTTTTTGGTGCGGTTTTGCGGTGACCCGGATGCTTGCATGGCCCACTTGCTTACCGACTACGTTAGCTTTTTGGTGTTGAGTCAGCCGGGAAAATGGCCGCTCCGAAATTTACGATGACGGAATTCTCGAATCTACGATTCCTACGAAACCCAAATTCTATCGCTGAGCTTTCAAAGTATACATTTATTCCATAGAGGTACCTGTTCTTGAGTCAAAATGTCACTAGGTCCTGCGGGCGCGAACCTGAACCCCGAACAGGCAGATAATTTCGAAGACGTGGGTTTCTGGGCTTGCTGCTGCATAGGTAGAGTGTAGCTAACCACTGCGATGCAATAGATCGAGAAGCAGTTTGCGGTCAAGGGTAAGTAGATACGCTTCGACTCTGCGATGTTCACGCACTGATCAAGTTCTCGTCCCAGTCGTGCAGCATATGTCAACCTACTGGTCTATACTCGAGAAGATACCAGGCTCGAAGTTACGCCTAACGAAGTTCGATGACGAAATCTACAATCACTTTAAGAAGGAATTTCCCGATTTTGATGCTACAGCTACAATCAATGAGGATGAAATGAAAAGTAAAGAAGCCAAGGAGCGCTGGCGGAACTTCATCTCGGCATATGAGAAGAAGATCGAGGACTTCAACTTTGGGACAATGCTGAGAGCAAATCCCAAATTTGAGTATGGCGAGAAGGAAACCATATTCGGTATGCTTGCTAGTATATTCTTAGGGTATAGAGATGAGCTAACACCAGAATTCAGCGGTGCGCATGCAATTCTACGCTATTGAGATCGTGCGGTAAGTTCATGGGATTCATTTTTTGTAGAAGCAAGGCAACAACACTGACTCTATATAGGAATCGTGAAAGCCTAAACGACTGGGTCTACGAGAAAGCAAATACAGAAAAGAAGTAATCATTACGATGGCTGATATGAGTTATTGATGAGGCATTTCGAATTGTCCTACTACGCCCACTTGTAAAACGCATAAGCTCATTCCGTATGATTGGCGCCAAGCGCGCCACTCCCCAGTCCCGCCATCGCAAATGATCAGCTCAAAGCAGATTCCAAGCGCAGTTGTAGTCTTTGTTCCAAGTCAACGCCAGATCGTGAGTATCCGATTGTTTTGAAGTGGATGCTGGCAGGATGGGATATTCGAGGTAGAAATTCGTGATGCCAAATGCAAAAATTGGCTTCTGCCCTGCGCACCCCAGAAATTCATGGCGCACGGTCTTCCTGCAGCTCTTAGGCTAGCATCTAATGCCCTCCTTCCTAGATCTGCACCAACTTTGAAACTTAGAGTATTATATTTTGTTGATAGGGGTTATGTGCACGCGGTAAATCACATGACAATGAGCAGGCCACCTTGCAGATATCTTCTCGGGCCATCGAGCCTCTCTGCCTTATTGCTATCCCTTGCACCGATGACATTCTATAAAATGTGGCCCGTGCACGAAGTCAAGAACATTAACTTTCTCGCGTCATGAGACCTCAAAGGGCGCAAAGGACGACGTACGGGTGTAAACTCTATCGAATACCACTATGTAAAGACGGCCCGTGTTAGTAGGAGCACGTAGATCGACTCAACTCCAAAGAATAAGGCTCTATATACAATATACACCAATATTTCAATATATTGGTGACTTCATCTAAGAGCTCTGGTAATGCGGCGGAACGACTTACCGCCTATATATGTGCCTTATGTGATTGGTGTGCACGGGCCACCTTTTATAGGACGTTATTATAGGTGCAAGGGATACCTTATGTACTTCTCTAGGTTTAATTAATTTTAAATAACTATAAAGCTAAAAGCTCTTTATCTTCTTTATCGCCTCTATATTATAGCGATATTATCCCATCTCCCGTCGATTATCGTCCTACGTTATCGATAAGAATTTGGCCAATCAGGAGGCGTGGATTGAGTGCAGTTCTTTGGTGTTCTATGCACGGTCCACAGCCTTATCGACAACGTAGCGGGTGTCCGGATCCAACTGTTATCGATAAGATCTAGTCAATCAATTGAGTTGCACTTAACGCCCGTACTTAGGAATGTAAAGCTTTTGATAGAGGCCAAACACCATAGTATTTTGATATATAAACTTATTCTTTAGAGCTAATCACTTAATATGGTTTCTAGCACTTATCATTTCTATACAACGGTATGGTACCTGGACTTGGGTCCAATTATCGACGTGGAGGGGTTCGAATTGGGTAACGGCTAGGGCTTGGGCATGGTTTTTTGGCTTTCCTATCCGGCTGAACATTATACTAAGTAGGTTGAATAAGATCTGTATCATTTCTAGCACGATTAGAAGGCCTTGCGGTGGGTATTTGATTGCTTGGATCTCTATAGATATATGCGTTGTTTTAAAAACGGTGTTCCCGCACGGATCACTTAACGTGAGCAACGGGGTTATGACGGTCCATGGGGTTATGACGGTGGGGCCTTACCGCCTTCCGCATTAGGCCTACCGCCTTCCCAATTGAGTATATTGCCGCCTCTAAAATCAAAATATCAACAACTTCGCCCACTTTTTAATACTTAATCCTTAATTAAAAAATAACCACCAACGTAACCATACCCCGGTGGCCTCTGCCGATTGGCAGGGAGGATTAGATATAGAAGGCTATTATTGCCTAGCGTTCTGGCCTTTATCTATTTAGAGAAAACTGTATAAAAGCTTATGGCGTAGATCCGCAAATATTTTAACGTCGCCTGGATGGAAAATAGGAAGCTTATAAAGTTACGCATACTAATTAATACCGAATAACTACTGTAGGCGAAGCAGTAATTATTCGGTATTATATATATCTTACTAAAGCCAGGTTTCCATATTAATTTTACACAATTTAAACAATTGCGATAATAGTCCTTAAGCGCGAATACTCTAGGCTTCCTTACTATCTTATAGTCGAACCTTTAGGTGTTAATTAGGTTCCTATCTTTCTAAAACGATAGAAAGAGCTTCGTACTTATTATATGCATTTAATTAAATAAGAATGAGCCCTTACTAATAACAATCCTAGCCTAGTATAGAGGTTCTTTACTAACTATACTAATGCTACCACTTAGTATAATATCGCAGAACTTAACACCTAGAATATAGATAAGACGGGCTTTACTATGGGGTTTACTCTTAGCGCGAAAGTAGTGGTACTAAGAGGCAGTATTATTAACTTTAAGATGATTAATAGCAATAGGGAGTAGGTAAGTTAAGTTAACGCAATTGGCATACACGGGCAGATAATACCACTATTTATCATCTTTAAAGGAAAGTAATATATAGAATCTCTATAGCAAAGCGCAGAGGAAGCTGTAGGCAAATGTACAATTAGAATGTTAGATAATGGCTAGTTAAATCATAAGATGGGTATATAGTGGCTTAAACATTTTAAACGCCATACTCATTAAATAGAGGCATAGGAGGCCTCTAAAAAGGATAATAAGAACGTTAAATATCACGGCTACCGATTGCTTATTATGGATGGATACAGCAGTTATATTAATATTGATTTTATTAAGCTCTATTGGCGCCATAAGATTATACCAATATACCTTCCACCCTACTCTATACACTTCCTACAACCTCTTAATCTTGTCCTCTTTTTAGTGCTTAAACGCCTCTATTTACGTAAAGTCAACGAATACGGAGCTCGCGGTATTACTAGTATTAATAGGGAGTATTTTCTAAAGATTCTTGGTGAGATTTGACCTTATATATATACCCCCAAGTTAATTAACAAAGCCTTTGCAGCAGCTGGTCTCCTACTACTTAATATTAATTACGTCCTTAAGCGCCTTATAAAGCAGCCCTTATCTTTATAACCGTCTATACCTCCTTCTAACGAGCTAACGCTTCTATCCTTACCTTTATACCTAAAAACGCTAAAAAGCTACTTAGATCGCGCCCGGTACGCTTACACGATCCTCTATCCTAAAATAATACTTAAAGCAGCTAAGTTAGTCGTTATAAAGCTTATAGAGCACCTATAATTGTTAGAGGATAGACTATATTTAATATAGGTGGAAAATAATAATCTTTGCAATAACGTTATAGAGAGGAGGGCTAAGAAGAAGAAGAAGCGGGTAGTGCTCTCTACCGAATTAGTACTTACTGCTAAATAGGCGAGGGCAATTGTTACCGCTAAGGAGGCTAAAAAGGAAGCTAAGGGACAGGCCAAAGCTATAAGAGAAGCACTTAAGACAACTTAATAGGAGGCAGCTATAATCGCTAAAGCGTAGGTTAAAGAAAGAAAGAAGGCTCGTGCTACTACTGTAGAGGTAAAGAAGCTGTCGGATTAACACTGAAAGCTATTAGGGGAGGCAGATAGGGCGGCAAAGAAGGCATAGAAGACGGTTATTACTGCAACTAATATTATAAATAGGAAGAATATAGATAAAGCTTAAGAGGCGGCGAATAAAGCAGTAGAGGAAGCGACATTAAAAGCAGAGGCTTTGGCAGTAATGCGGACGCAGTTAGAAGCTTCCTCTACTGCGGCCGCTATAGCCGCTGCTTACTATAAGGCATTGTAAGAAGCTGTAAAGAAGGCAAAGGAGGCTATACAGGAGGCTACATAGGTAGAGGAGGCAGAGGACGATAAGCTAAGTAAGCTAAGCGACGATAAGATGTTAGATAAGGACATTGATGTAAAAATGGGCGACGTCTAGTTAATTAAGTAGCTATCGGTACCAATTTAATGGTATAAGTGAGTCGTGTCTAGGGGCACGAAATACGTATAGTATCGTATGCTTATTTAGACGGTGGTGACTGTCTCTTGTATTAAAGCAGACTACGTGGTCTATATACTAATGCATCTCCCCCTAATTAGTTAGTGCTTCATAAGTGCACCAGACGCGTAAGCGAGTGGTTAGTGCACCGAACGCGTAAACGCGTGGTTACTGTACCGAACGCGTAGGCACGCGGTTAGTACAACAGGTGCTGTAATTAGACACTGGCGGTACTTGAAAAATGGAACCACCTGTATATAGCCTCCGTAATTGCTTTAATAGAACCGTAAAACATAAAAGAAAATATATAGAAAATCCCTCCTAAGGTGCCTTCTGGGTTGCCTTCCAAATGGTGCTTCAAGCTAGCCGTAAGTCCTGCTTACGGTCCGTAAAATGAACTATACGGCCTTTTGACGGGCCGTAAATGCACTATACGGCCTTCCGACGGGCCGTAGCTGAACTATAAATGCTCTATTAGTCTCGCTCTACCCATTCTATAACCTTTAGGTTAAGCTTATTTATGTTAATTAGGGTTTTAAGAGCTTAACACGGCTTTGCCTTAGTTATAGCGTCTACTAGGTTGTCTCCGCTGCTAATCCATTTAACCTCTATAATCTTACGTCGTTTATAGGCCTAATGTAAGCACATTAGGTCGACTATAAGCCTCTTTTCTTATATTATACCTAGTTTAACTAGGTAGTTATAAAGGGACTTTAAATTAGTGTATAAAACTAGGGGTAACTACTCTAGTTATAGAATCTTCTAGACCGTTAATTTAATTACAGCTGCTATATTAAAGCTATGGGCTAGTGTATATAGTTTAGAAGCTAGTACACTGCGGGTTACTCGTTTGTATTTAATTGAAGACTAATATAGTATATTTGCGTCTTAGTTATGGTCTGTAAGTATAATTATAAAGCCAATTTGCGATAATATGTCCCTATTATTAGCAAAGAAGGCGTCTATAAATACCATTACGCTAATAGAATTTAGGTCTAGTGGTATAAAAGTAAATCCTCTTATCGCATTATCAATTTGCCATTAAATGCGCTTATTAAGCTACTTAATATTTTTTTCTTATAGATCTACTGCCTGGGCTATAAAGGATAAGTTATAGGTAGATTTGGGTTAACAGACTGTGGCGATATAGATACCTCTTGCACGCTATGCAGCGTATTAGTCCTTTATATTTACGGTCTTATAGGTCTCTCTGCGGAAACTAGTAAAGTCCGTAGGCTTTACTATAATAGGCTTTAGGTTTTAAGCTTAGCGTTCCTAAGTTAGCTAGATTAAGTTACCCTTTTATATAATTAAGCCTCCGTTAAACTTAATTAGAGTCCGCTTAGTTAACTACTTTTACAGCTTTACTAGGAACTTAGCTTCTTATAGTTTAGTCTCTTCTATATCCGTAAAAGTTTAGTCCGCTAAAAAGAGGGTATTATCCGTTTAGAGTCTAACGATACTAAAGCCGTTTAATAGGGTATATAGGAGGCAAGGGTTATAGGTTAATTGCTCTATCTTAAGTTTACTAACGTGGTACTAGTAATACGTCTTAAACTAGTAGTTTCTAGCTTCCGGCACTCTATAAAGTGGTTTTATAACCTATAAAATTGTTTCTAGTTATAGATTAAGCTCAAGTAGTAGCCGTATAAAGATATCCCTACTTAGGTAGATATTGGACTATATATAGGCTTACGAGATATCCCGTAAGTAGAGGGCTATGGGTTTAGTTTACTATAGTCCTGGCGTAAGCATAAGTATAATCCGTTAACTAACCCGTTAAATTATAGGCGATTATATAAGGATAAGGTCCTTTCCCTAGTTATTATAAGCTTATATAACAAGCCTTAACTTTTTAAAGGCTTTATTAGTACTAGGGTGCTTAATTTTATTAATAAAGCGCAAGTTAAATATACAGACGCCTTATAGAACGTCTCTCTCTATTATAACCGTAAAGACGCCCTTCTTAAGTAGTTTATTAATCTCTTTGCGTTATAAGTCCGTAAAAGGGGTTTCCTATACTAGAACTAATATATTTATAGGCGGAGATTGCTTTGCGGATATACCTGCGGAGGTTAGGTAATTCTCTATTATGGGGTTCTTATAGGGGCGTCCTTGGCCACGCTTTATAGCAGGTTTTATAGGTTTATTAGGTTTCTAGGGGACTTCTAGGGTAGGTAAGGGTGCTTCTAGTTTATCTAATTTAGTGGGTACTTCTAGTTCGTCTAGCTTAACGTTATAGATATTTTTGGACCGAAAATAGGGTTTTATGGACGTGCTTCTAAAGTTTACTAGTCCGCTAGGGAGCTATATATAGTAGGTCTCGTCTTCTATAGCTAGTAGACAGTAAGGTCCAGTTTAATTACTACTTTTACGCCATATAAGGACTTTAGAGTTAAGCGGGAGGTTATATACTAGGGTTATATTAGGTCCGTTGCGGTAGTGCAGAGCGTTATTAATAGTTTATTTGGCCCGTAATTTAACTATTTCGGCTATTGCCTTCTATATTATAGCTGCTTAATCCGTAACAGACGGGGTAAAAGGGTCCAGTTTACTCATCCTTAGGTAGGCTCCGTAGACTAAGAGGGTAGGTACCAGTCCGTTAGGGCTAGCGGTATTGTTAACGGCTTTTATAGCTATTTATAAAGCTAGTTCTTTTTAGATATTCTTATACTCGTCTATAATAATCTAGTAAGCTCTTTATAAAGCTAGGTAGGCTCGCTTAATAAGTCTAACGGACTAGTGCGCCTTAACTAAAACGGCTTTTGTTAAAATAGCTATAGCCGTAGCGTACTATTGGAATTCCTTACTAATAAAGTTCCTATTAGCGTCGTGGGTAATATACTTAGGGGGTCTAAGGTATGTATTAATCTAGTAGGTCCGTAAAATGTCCTAAGTATATTTTATGGATATATTTTGCAACTAACGGGCGGCTTAATAGCGGGTTGCCTTGTTAACTATATATAATACTAGACTGCCGTTAATGTACATAATATCCACGTATACTAAGTAGTTGAAGTTAAGGTCCTTATAAAGGGTGAACTTAAATCTGCCTAGGGAACGTCCGTATTTCTAGTAAAAAGAGCAGTATTTAATTAGGTGGTTAATTGCCTTTCTGTTAACGTTATTATGTCCAGAGCGTTTAAGAACTCTATATAGCTTTTCGGCTAACGGGTAGCCGAAACAGCGGTATAGGCGGTGGATCTTAGTACTAGTAAGGTAGCACGGGTTATAGTTAAAAGATTCTTAAATATAGGTCTATAAAGTCTCTCCCTATATAAGGAACGGGTGTCTAAATTGTTGTGTAATTAGTAGGGTAATATGCTTACTTTCTAGGGCAGTTGCGGGGCCAATTAAGGTGTCCGTAACATTATTATAGTATACCTATAACCTATCCATATCTATAAGATAGAGTAAGAAGGGGGTGTCCGTTTTTACCACGTGGAAGTTAACTAGGCTAATTAGAGTCTTAACTTTAACTAATCCAATTAATGCGGTTGAGCCGATGCCGAATTGGACGTTTACGGCCCTAGTTTGCGTAATATTAATGTCCGTATTATTATTTATAGTGGTTCTATATGCGAGGTATTATCTATAGCCTGTGGTAGACTTCTTAAAGGCACCTATATTGATTATAACACCGTAGAATTCCTTAGGGGTATAGCGTTCTATAGTAATATATGCAAATAGGTCCTGCTTATAATCTATAACATCTATAACGGGGGTACTTGCGAAATAGTTTTTAGGCGTAACTAAGTGTATAAAGGAACGGTCGGCTAATACGGTCGTAATATTAAAGGCTTAGCTGTCCGTAAAAGGTCTAAAAGTGGTTAGGAATATCTCTAAGGTCTCTTATTCCTAAGTGTCTAAGTTAAAGTTAATTATAAGGGCTTCTATTAACTTATTAGGAGGCTCCTCTTCTTCCTCTCCTTTATATTCTAAAATGAACTGGTTAATCTAGCTATTAAGTCTCTTCTTAGACTTATTATATTCTTCCTAGGTATACCTTATAGACTAATATCCTTCCTTACTATATATAAAGCACTTCTGGCTGGTTCGTCTACGGGGGTATGTTTTTATACGGGGGTTGCTATAGGGGTTATAGGTAGGACTTAGTCGGTACGGGTACTGCTAGCGGTAGTGGCGGTCCGTAAAGTAGACGTCTAAGTCTATTTATGGATATTAAATATCCGTAATAAAGGCTTAAGTGCTGCCTAGTGGGTTTAAGACTTTATACGTTATAATAGAGGAGCGTAGATTATTAATAAGGCTAGCTAAGGTGTTTATAGGCTTGTAGTAGGCGTACTTATAGGGCTCTACTTCCTAGTAGGCCGTAATAAGTTTATTATATAGGAAGTCGTCCGTTTAAAGCTTAATATTAAGACTATGCTGTAGGTGGCGGAGGTCTTTAATAAGGATTTACAGGCACTCTATGGTTGATTTTTTAGTGTTCTTATCTATTACGGTCCGTAGCTTAGTCGCATTCCATTAGGTAAAGATATTACGCTTATATTCCGGTCCTTTAAAGTAGTTATATATAGCTTTATATAGCTTATTAAAAGGAACACCAAGGGGGTTGCTCTTAAGGTTAGTATAGTAGTAGTTAAGTGCTAGGCCGCGCAGCATGGTAGAGTAGGCTTGGCTAAACTCTTATTTAGGAATATCAGCCTTCTGGCAGAGGTCCGTAAAGATAGTTAGTTTAAAGTTAAAGTTATCGTTTTCGCCGCTATACTTAGATTCGTTAGTATAGAGCTTAGCTAGGTTAGCTAGCTCCTTACCATAAGTCTTTACTTAGGTAGTTTACGGGTTTATAGCTTAGATAACGGCGGAAGGGTTTTAGTCCGTATTTTGGTTTATAGGGGTATTATAGTCCATAGTTTGGGTTACGGGGGTATTACGGTCTGTAACTTAAGTGCTAGGTATACTTTAGCCCGTAAGATTAATTCTAAAACTGCTTAGGTTTATAGGACGAATTTAGTTAAGAGGGTTAGGTATAAGGCTAGTAATTATATTAAGTTTAGAAGAAGCAAAGAGTTCCTTAGTAGTGTTATACTCATCTAAGATTTCTTCCTTAGTTTATTCCGTTCGGTCCTCCTTATATATTATATTATATAAGGACCATATAATAGTGACCCGTTTGTTCCTTTTAACCTATACGCCTTAGTTATATAAAAGGGTCCGTAGGTTACGGATAGTAGTGGGGTTGCATTCCTTAAAGATAGCTTTTATAAAGTCCGCAAAGTCTTCCTAGTATTGCTCCCATAGGTCGACGTTTATAAGCTTAAAGTATTCGTACTTAAGGATTTTAAATTTAATATAGTTATTAATGTTATCTATAGACGTAACGTCGACTCCTTGTCTCTACTTCTTTTAACCTTTATTAACCTGCTTGCTAATATCTACCATACTATATAGTGTAGTATAGTATATAGCGGGTGGAAGAGGTCTTGTAAGGGTCCGTAAAATCGGTTAACGGGCCCGTAACGGTTTGTAGAAGGGTAAGAAGGTCTCCGTAGGGTCTTAACAAGTCCATAGTAGTTCGTAGGAGGGTAAAAGGTCTCCGTAACGGTCCGTAAAAGTAATTAACGGGTCTGTAACGGTTCGTAAAAGGGTAAGAGGTCTCCGTAAGGGGTTAGAGAGGAGGCCGGGGTATTTTAATAGGGTGTGGTGGTCGCGTTCTTGGTGTGATTGTGTTCTTAACGTGGTCGCGTTAACTACTGGTACAGTAGTTAATATCTCTAATTAAGGTGGAGCGTAAATATTTTCCAAAACTAGGGTAGATTTAAGGTAATTCTAGGTAAGATAGAGCGTTAGATGTCTTCCAAATCTAGAGTACTTTAATTCTCTTTAACTGAAATAGGGGCTTATAAGGTGGAGTGTTAGACGTCTTCCAAGCAAGTGCGTATCTCCTGATCTGTGCGCGCTCACTAATTAGTGTTGGTACCAATTTAATGGTATAAGTGAGTCGTGTCTAGGGGCACGAAATACGTATAGTATCGTATGCTTATTTAGACGGTGGTGACTGTCTCTTGTATTGAAGCAGACTACGTGGTCTATATACTAATGCATCTCCCCCTGATTAGTTAGTGCTTCATAAGTGCACCAGACGCGTAAGCGAGTGGTTGGTGCACCGAACGCGTAAACGCGTGGTTACTGTACCGAACGCGTAGGCACGCGGTTGGTACAACAGGTGCTGTAATCAGACAGTAGCAATTAACACCTTAAAACACCAAAAAATATCGATATAGAGCGTCTATTATACAAAAATAAGGCTTCATATAACCTCTATAAGACGACTATGCCGTGCGATGTTTTTTACTAGTATTTTGCCTGCAAACAAGCATTTGGCAGAATTTTGGTGTTCAAAACCGTCATAACCCCATGGACCGTCATAACCCCGTTGCTCACGTTACTTGTTAGACGCTGACGTACTAAGGGATAATCGATTTTGTTGTCGTACCAGAACAAGGCTGTGCTGCTGATCTAAGCCCTGAATTAAGCGTCAACCACTCCTGTGGTCATGTCTCCATCGTCATTTCGGTCAAGATTGAAGCTTTTCCGCAAAGATCATAGCGCATCGAACCCCGAAAACTTAAAGAGGAGGAAGGACGGTGATCAACACCAAAGTACTACAGCCTTATCCACCGTGACGACAACACCATCTAAAAGTGTCAGGGAGCGGATCGTGACGGTTCAAGATATCTCTCAACATGGTCAAACCCCAGATATCATACCCCAAATCGAATCCCAATCTACTGAGCGAGTCTTGTCACCTACGGCTCAGGCTGCTACTACTGTTCAGCAGCCAGTAACTGCTGTTTCATCAACATCTCCTTCTCCATTAGCTCCAACTGCTCCAGCAGCAACTTGTACTGATTCAGCCCCTTCCGATACCGTAGCCACTGATGCCTCAAGCATAGCGCAGCGACTCTGGGACCGAGCTTATGACGACCTTAAAGTCGATGAGTCTGCATTAGTACTGGCATACGAGAAAATCTTGTCTCGCGAACTCAATGAGAAGGCTCCAAAATCTGGAGCATTGGAGTTCCAGATAAATGTGATTGAGCAGAGAGACCCAGCGGTGCGAAGGTTGCAGATGGGTCGACTCGTCCAAGCCGGCCTGAAGAAGACGGAGAGCGTGGTCAAAGTGAAACTTGGTATTGGGGAGGTTGTAGACGTCATACTCTCGGCAAAGAATATTATAGACTTGGCCGTACAGACGGTACCACAAGCTGCTCTTGCTTGGACGGGTGTTTGTTTTGCACTGCAGGTAAATGTGTCGTCTAGAAGCACCCACTCTACGTACTGAACCTGCCTCGAGGTACTCCAAAATCCTACAACTGAGACAAAAGCCAATCGCGAAGGGATCGTTCACGTCATCTCCAGGATGCACTGGTACTGGAATATGTCAAGCCTCCTCCTGAAGGAAAATATGGTCAATGAAGGATCCTCTGCGGGATTAAAACGTGAATTAGAGAAACGAATCGTCGACCTCTACAAAGTGCTTCTCTCATACCAGATGAGAAGTGTTTGCTCGTACTACCGAAATCAGTTCCTTGGTTCCTTACGAGACGTCATCAAGCTTGATGACTGGGACGGCAACTTAAAGAATGTGCAAGACGCTGAAAATGCAGTTCGTCAAGATTCAGATGCATACAATGCCCAACAAATCAGATCTCACCTTGAGCAGCTCGTTGATAATTGTCGACCTGAATCGAAGTTCCTTACTACCATCGTAATACTGTCTGACGACCTAGATCGTCTATACGAACTATGTCTCAGTTTTCTCGTATCTTGAGCTCGTATGTCTCATCGAACGTCTCATTACCTGTTTCTCTTAACTATGACCTACTACATGACGACGTCGTCGTCATTGTATTTGGACCTACCTGATGTATATAAGAGAGCTTCTAGAGCCCTCTTTAATAAACAGAGTTCTCATTCCTGATCGTCCGTTCAACAATAATGCAAAAAGCCAGCAGACGAAACTTCTTCAAGATATCTATCAGGCGCTTCAGGAGCAGCTCGACAGAGGTGCTAACGCCGAACTTGCGTATTATTCCGGTAGGCGTACTTCAGCGATCGCAGCAAAGCGGTACACTGACTGATAAACTAGGACCGGATAGCCCGCTGAATCGTTTACCTTACGCTGAAAATGCCCCATTCAATTCATTCGACACTCAACACATTCCTACCTGCCTCCCTGATACCCGAGTCGACGTTCTTCAGGAGGTATTTGCTTGGGCTGATAGTTCAGATGAGCGGCGCATATTCTGGTTGAACGGCTTGGCTGGCACGGGCAAGTCGACGATTGCACGCACTGTCGCCCGTAGATACTATGTCCAGGAACGTCTTGCAGCAAGCTTCTTCTTCTCAAGAGGTGGCGGCGATGTTAGTCGTGCCGGCAAGTTTGTAACAAGTATTGCGGTGCAACTCGCAAAGAAGTCGTTATCTCTACTACGCTACATTTCCGAAGCTATTACGCAACATAGCAATATTGCGACCCAGTCTCTCCGCGATCAGTGGCGACAGCTCGTCCTTGGGCCCCTTTCGAAACTACATGGCAACTCTTGTCAATCCTCATACATCCTTGTCGTTGATGCCCTCGATGAGTGTGACGATGATAATAACATTCGGACGGTTCTCCAACTCCTAGCTGAAGCTCGATCATTGAGGACGGTACAGCTGCGGATCTTTATAACGAGCAGACCTGAAATTCCAATCAGACACGGCTTTTACCAGATGCCAGAGGCTGGACATCAGGATTTTGTCCTCCACAACATATCGCCGCCGATTGTCGATCATGATATCACTATTTTCCTCGAATACAATCTGGGGCTCATCAGAGAGGAATTCTCTCTAGAGACTAGCTGGCCGGGTGAGGATGTCATCAAGCGTTTGGTCCAAGAAGCAAGTGGGCTGTTTATATGGGCAGCAACCGCTTGCCGGTTTATTCGCGAAGGCAGAAAATTTGCTGCAGATCGACTGTCTAAAATCCTCAAGGACAAACCCTCTACGGATGACTGCTCTATGGATGACTCCGCGACAGATGATTCTTTCGTGGACAACTCTATGATTGCACCAGAAGAGCAACTGAACAAAATTTACATCGCAGTCCTCGAAAATTCTATTCGCATTTATAAAAGGCAGGAAAGAAAAAAATGGTACAAATCGCTGAGGGAAACTGCTGGAACTATTGTTCTTCTATTCTCTCCCCTTTCCGCCTTCTCATTGGCTGGCTTACTTCATGTTCGTAGAAAAAATATCATCCAAACACTAGATGACCTACATTCCATCCTCGACATTCCAGAAGACCAGTCTCGACCAATTCGTCTTCACCATCCTTCATTTCGCGACTTCCTTCTTAGCAAAGATAGGTGCGGCAATTCAAAGTTGTGGGTAGACGAGAAGCAAGGGCATCAGGCGTTGGCCAATACCTGCATACAGCTCATGTCGACCTCTCTCAAGCAAGATATCTGTGGCCTGAGCGCTCCGGGTGTGCTCGCGACCGATGTGGAGGGCAGTCGAGTGGATGAACGGCTCCCTCCGGAGGTACAGTACGCATGTCTCTACTGGGTCCGGCATCTTGAGAGGAGTGGTGCTCAGCTATTTGACGACGACCAAGTCCATCAGTTCCTGCAGGTACACCTACTCTATTGGCTTGAGGCGCTGAGCTGGATGCAGAAGGTTTCCGAAGGAATCGTTGCTATAGCCTCCTTAGAGTCGATTGCTCTTGTAAGCATACCTGCGGTGCATCAGAATTATTAAGCTAAACCATATTTAGATGGGCCAGTGTCCCAGTTTATACGCGTTTATTCATGATATGAAGCGATTTGCCCTGCATAACCGGTCAGCAATCGAACGGGCTCCCTTACAGATATATTGTAGTGCGCTCGCTTTCACCCCAGTGCTGAGCATAGTCAGAAAACAGTTTGCGGATCGGACGCCGCGCTGGATACAAAGAGGACCAGATGTCCAGAGGCACTGGAGCGCTTTAATACAGACGCTTGAGGGCCATTCAAGCTCGGTCTACTCAGTAGCATTCTCGCCGGACGGAAAGCTGGTGGCGTCGGGTTCGTACGACGACACAGTCAGGCTCTGGGACGCCGGCACGGGTGCGCCGCTGCAGACGCTTAGGCTTGGTATGACAACTAGGACTCTTTCATTCTCTACCTCTGGTCAGTGCCTTGGGGCGGATAGGGGAGTATTGGATGTAAGCTCTCTTGAGTTATTGTCAGATTCTTTAAAGCAGGTGCGTGCTCTATATGTGTTAAATGATTGGGTAATAGAGGAAGGAGAGAGTATTCTTTGGCTTCCTCGTGACTATCGAGCGACTTGCGTAGCTGTCTGGAACGGAATGGTCGTGTTGGGACACTTATCAGGGGGTATTTCATTCCTCAAATTTAAGCTAGGGTTAAAGACCGTATAATTAAGAAAAATGTATAGATTGCTAGTGAGGTTATAATAGTCTTATATATATAATATATTATTTTCTTTACACCTCTATTTTATAGAGGTTAAGGGGAACATGTGCCTATATAGTTGTCGTATTCGCCACTCGGATTCTGGTGTCTTCCACGAGGTTTCTAGAAAGTAAGGTATACAAGAGTTACCAGATAGCGGCAACACTTTCCTAACTACGTCAAGCAATACTAGAGCGTGCGCGGCTAAACTACACGCCAAAGTAATAACTCACTTTAACGTTATACAGTACCGGCGCTAGCAGGGAGGGTGCCAACCCGTCTCCGGTGGCGAGGCAGCCTTAAAAGATACATTACTATAAGTTTTAAAGCTGGAGTAATCTAGGAAGGGCCTTAGCTGGAATATAGGGAACTAGATACTAGCCTAGGTGCGGTATAGACAAAAGCCGAGAGCTTCAGGAAAGACCGTGCGCCGAAAATTTAAGTAGGGCGAAGCCGATGTTGCAAGGGACGTGCCCGGTGGCTAAGCCTCTCCCCAGACTTGCGGCTGACAGAATATCCTGTCAAACCTGTCAAACAGACAGGGTGTCAGCTGACAGGGCTGTCTGTCAGACAGCTGTCATAACAAGGCTTGGCAATCTAAAAATTAATCTACCCTCCTACAATACCTATCGACATAAAAATTACACCAAATTATAGAGAAAAGCCTCCTCTATAAAGCTATGAGATCTTTAGCTCCTTATACGTGCGTAACGTTAAGAGGAATTCGTCGCCGTAGAGGCCCCAATTCTACCTCTGCACCGCCAAGCCGCGCAGTAAACACCAACGCTGAACGCTTACGCCTACGCCACCAGCCCTCTGCGTAGAGCTGTGGAGCTTTGCGAGAGCTCTACGGAATAAAGCTTAGGGAGACCTGCATAGAGCTCTGCATAAAGCTCTACCAAAGCTCTATATAAAGCTCTGCACGAAGCTCCGTACGAAGCTCCGCTTAAAGCTCCGCACAAAGCTCTGCTTAAAGCTCTGCTCGAAGCCCTATTATTAATTCCCATTACCAAATACTAACTAAGTGGCGTTGTTGATAGTAGCAATTACAAATCATAGTCATTAGCTCTATCGTTAGCATCGCTATTAGCGTTTTGCTACCTATATAGAGCTCTAAAGCTCTACTAATACGCAGCACTAATATACTAGGAAGGTTCTATAATTGCCTGTACAATCGCCCGTACAAACGCCCATACAATTAAATCGATCAATTGCCCATACAATCGTCTCTACAAACGTCTCTGCAATTAATCGCCCGTACGAACGTCTGCACGTCTGCACAGCTACACGTCTGCACGCCTGCACGTGGCTCTGCACGAAGCTCTACACGAAGCTCTACACGAAGCTCTGCACGAAGCTCTGCACGAAGCTCTGCAAAAAGCTTTTATATAGAGCCTCCGTAGTAGAGCCGTCGTACGCAGAACCGCCGTATGCAGAGCCGTCGTGCAGAGCCGTCGTGCAGAGCCGTCGTGCAGAGCCTCCGTATACAGAGCTTCGTGCAGAGTCTCCGTACGCAGAGCTTTGTGCGGAGCTTCGTGCAGAGCTTCGCGCAAAGCTTCGGTACGCAGAGCTTTGTGCAGAGCCTCCGTACGCAGAGCTTCGTGCAGAGCTTCGTGCAGAGCTTCGTGCAGAACTTCGTGCAGAGCTTTGTGCAGAGTCTCCGTACGCAGAGCTTTGTGCAAAGCTTCGTGCAAAGCTTCGTGCAGAGCTTCGTGCAGACCCTGAGTAGGCGAATCGCCCATTCGGCGGCGCTTTCCACTAGATATCGTGGAGGCGTACGGAGTAGATATACTTATCGATTATAGAGCTGCTTCTGCGGATTAATTTAACGGTATTTCTGAGATAATAGCTGTTGTAGGGGTATAGATTAATTTTGTTAAAGAAGGTGACTACTCTACATATAAAATAAGTCGCATTGTTTGATAAACCTCGCGAAAGTCTCTTAGACCATAGAATTAACTTTTTAATAAAAAAGGTTAGCGATATCCGCTAATTAATTCTATGGTCTAAGCTTACTGAGGTAAGGGCTGATTAAGGAATTCTGGGTATCCCTTTATAGTTTCTTTATCGTATAGTAGCTGGTAGAGGGTTTTAAGATAATAATAAATTAAAATTTCCTTTTATGGCTTAGGCTGTCAGACCCTGTTCTGATAATATCTTGATACTGTCAGCTGATAGGCTGGCTGTTTAACAGGGCTGTCAAGCCTGTTACCCGCAAGTCTGGCCTCTCCCCATCTTTTCTCCACCTCAACAACCCTATGGCCGGAGCGGGTCGGCCGTCCTCCCTGCTAGCGGTGGCGGCATCAAGTGTTAAATTATTTGCTATTCGATCACTTCAAGCTCGCTTACTCATCCACATGTGGGAGTTCAGCCACTTTGCACTGCCTCCTGCCCCGCTATTATCCATTACTCTTCCATGAATTCACCAGCTAGCACAGTCGCAGTCCATTGATTTTTCGGACCGTACATGTCTTGCCAGTATCTTTTCTCATAACTTCCTTTGCC
This sequence comes from Cenococcum geophilum 1.58, assembly GCF_001692895.1. Lineage (NCBI taxonomy): Eukaryota > Fungi > Ascomycota > Dothideomycetes > Gloniales > Gloniaceae > Cenococcum > Cenococcum geophilum. The sequence goes on along the minus strand of NW_027137559.1, from coordinate 4,670,906 downwards.
AGAGCTCTTGGACAATCCCCCCTTATGCGACTCTTGCGAATTGAAGACGACGGCAACTTCAGCCTGGTCGATCGTGTAGGCAACAACATTTCACGCTATGGTGTTCTTTCCCACACTTGGGGAGCGGACGAGGAGGAGGTTACTTTTAGGGATCTAATAGACGGTACAGGCAAAACCAAGGCTGGCTATCGCAAGATCTGCTTCTGCGGAAAGCAAGCTGCGAAAGACGACCTCCAATACTTCTGGGTGGATACATGCTGCATCGACAAATCAAGCAGCGCGGAGCTTTCAGAAGCCATTAACTCTATGTTTCGATGGTACCAGGATGCGGCGAAATGTTACGTATATCTGTCCGATGTTTCAGTCAGCACTTCCGATGGAGACAACGAATTCTCCCGGAGATGGAAACCGGCATTCAAGAAAAGCAGATGGTTTACTCGTGGCTGGACGCTTCAAGAGCTTATCGCTCCAGCATCCGTTGAGTTCTTCTCTAAAGAGGAAACTCAGCTCGGCGACAAGCAATCGCTGGAACAAACTCTCCACGAGATAACGGGAATCGCCATCCAAGTCCTTCGAGGAAACTCCATATCTTACCCTCCTGTGGACGAGCGCATGTCATGGGCTGCAAGACGAGAGACAAAACGCGAAGAGGACGCGGCATATTGTCTGCTAGGCATTTTCGACATCCACATGCCGCTCCTATACGGTGAGGGACGGAAAAAAGCGTTTGCTCGGCTTCAGAAGGAGATCCAACCTTCAGTTCAAATGGAGAAAGAAGATAAGGAATGCGTCCAACACTTACGCCTTACCGATCCCCGCGATGACAAGATGCGTATTGAGGAAACCAAGGGCGGCCTGCTGGAGGACTCGTATCACTGGATCCTCGAAAACTCCGACTTCCAACAATGGCGCGACGACCAGCAGAGCCGATTGCTATGGATCAAGGGAGATCCCGGCAAGGGTAAGACGATGCTTCTCTGCGGCATTGTCAACGAGCTGAAGAAGTTGATGGCCAAGACGGATCTTCTGTCCTACTTCTTCTGCCAGGCCACCGACTCGCGAATTAACAACGCCACGGCCGTGCTGCGAGGTCTGGTGTACTTACTTGTCGATCAGCAGCCATCGCTTATCTCGCATATACGGAAGAAGCACGATCAGGCAGGTAAATCCCTCTTTGAAGACGCAAATTCTTGGGTCGCCCTGTCGGACATCTTCAAGAACATACTGCAAGACACGAACCTGAAGACGACATACCTGGTTATCGACGCCCTTGATGAATGCGTTACTGACTTGCCGAAGCTCTTAGACTTTATCGTCTATACCTCCTCATCATCGGCCCGCGTAAAATGGCTCTTGTCAAGTCGGAACGAGCTCCACATCGAGCAGAAACTGAGGTCTGCCGACGAGCAGACGAGGCTGAGTCTCGAGCTGAAGGAAAATGCGGAGCAGGTATCTCGCGCCGTTGACGTATACATCGACGATAAGCTGTCCCGTTTCGAGTCACTTCAAGACGACGGCCTAAGACATCGAGTACGAGACATCCTGCGCCGGAAGGCGAATGGCACATTCCTCTGGGTTGCCCTCGTGGTCCAGGAGCTTAAGAGGCCCGAGAGCTGGGATCCTTTACAGGTGGTGGAAGAAGTGCCAACGGAGCTACACCAGCTGTACAATCGCATGGTGAATCAGATCCAACAGCTTACGAAGAGAAACTCGGAGGTTTGCCGGCTCATACTTTCTATTGCCACCGTCGCATATCGTCCACTTTACTTAGCTGAGATAGGCAGCTTGTGCAAATTACCAGGCCAGATTTCGGCATTGACGAAAAACGTAAGAAAGATCGTGGCTATGTGCGGTTCGTTCCTTACCGTCCGAGATAATCAAGTCTACCTCATCCATCAATCAGCTAAGGACTACTTAAGCGACGAGGCGAGAGCTACAATCTTTCCATCCCAGGGAAAAACCCATCATGACATCTTCTTTCGATCGCTGGAGCTTATGTCTAGTACACTGCAACGCGACATGTACCGTTTAATCGCGCCAGGTTTTCCGATCGACCAGGTCCAAGTGCCGGGCCAAGACCCGCTAGGGACGACACGGTACTCGTGTGTCCACTGGGTTAACCACCTCTATGACTCGGTTTCCGGCAAGAGCACGAGACGGGATGACGATTTACAGGATAATGGCGCCGTCTATGTCTTCCTTAAAAGGCAGTATCTTTACTGGCTTGAGGCTCTTAGTCTTTGCAAGAGTATGTCGGAGGGGATAGTTTCAATGACGAAACTTGAGGCTTTAATCCAGGTAATCCTTAGATCAGCGATGCTATCTATATATAACACATGCTAACATAACCTAGGAAAGAGAAAATGCATTTGCATTAATTAAACTAGTTCGAGATGCGCGTCGATTTATTATGTATCACAAATGGGAAATAGAGAAATGTCCTCTTCAGGCATATACGTCCGCACTCGTGTTTAGTCCAGCCCGCAGCCTAATAAGGTGTCTTTTTAAAGAGGAAGAACCGAAGTGGATCACGATAAAGCCGGCTATAGGAGATAAATGGAGTGCCTGCCTACAGACGCTTGAGGGCCATAGCAATTCGGTCCAGTCAGTCGCCTTCTCACGTGACTCGGCACGGCTCGCGTCGGCGTCGTCCGATAACACGGTCAAGATTTGGGATGCGAGCAGTGGCGAGTGCCTACAGACGCTCGAGGGCCATAGCTCTTCAGTCTGCTCAGTCGCCTTCTCACACGACTCGGCACGGCTTGCGTCGGCGTCATACGACTGGACGGTCAAGATTTGGGATGCGAGCAGTGGCAAGTGCCTGCAGACGCTTGAGAGCCATAGCTCTTCGGTCCATTCGGTCGCCTTCTCACATGACTCGGCACGACTCGCGTCGGCGTCGTCCGATGAGGCGGTTAAGATCTGGGATGCGAGCAGTGGCGAGTGCCTACAGACGCTCAAGTGCCATAGCGATTGGGTCTGGTCGGTCGCCTTCTCACATGACTCGGTATGGCTCGCGTCGGCCTTATCCAATAACACGATCAAGATCTGGGATGCGAGCAGTGGCGAGTGCCTGCAGACGCTTAAGGGCCATAGCGGATCGGTCAACTCAGTCGCCTTCTCACATGACTCGGCACGGCTCGCGTCGGCGTCATACGACTGGACGGTCAAGATTTGGAATGCGAGCAGTGGCGAGTGCCTGCAGACGCTCGAGGGCCATAGCTATTCGGTCTGGTCGGTCGCCTTCTCACATGACTCGGCACGGCTCGCGTCGGCGTCGTCCGATAACACGGTTAAGATTTGGGATGCGAGCAGTGGGCGAGTGCCTGCAGACGCTTAAGGGCATAGCTCTTCGGTCTACTCAGTCGCCTTCTCACATGACTCGGCACGGCTCGCGTCGGCGTCGCCCGATAAGACGGTTAAGATCTGGGATGCGAGCAGTGGCGAGTGCCTGCAGATGCTCGAGGGCCATAGCTCTTCGGTCTACTCGGTCACCTTCTCACATAACTCGGCACGGCTCGCGTCGGCGTCGTCCGATAAGATGGTTAAGATCTGGGATGTAAGCAGTGGCGAGTGCCTGCAGACGCTTAAGGGCCATAGCGGATCGGTTAACTCAGTCGCCTTCTCACATGACTCGGCACGGCTCGCGTCGGCGTCGGATGATACGACGGTTAAGATCTGGGATGTAAGCAGTGGCGAGTGCCTGCAGACGCATCAGGGCCATAATAATTCGGTCAACTCAGTCGCCTTCTCACACGACTCGGCACGGCTCGCATCTGCGTCGGCCGACTGGACGGTTAAGATTTGGGATGCGAGCAGTGGCAAGTGCCTGCAGACGCTTAAGGGCCATAGCTCTTCGGTCTGCCCAGTCACCTTCTCACACGACTCGGCACGGCTCGCGTCGGCGTCATACGATTGGACGGTCAAGATTTGGGATGCGAGCAGTGGCGAGTGCCTACAGACGGTTAGTATTAACAAGGTACTCTTTAGGATATCATTCGATACCACTAGCTCGTGTCTTCACACTGAAATTGGTACTATCGCTATTGATCCATTATCAGCTTTAAATATAACATCGAGTATTACGGATCTTCAAGATTCTCAATATCAAGGTAGGGCTTTAAGTCCAGATGGAGCATGGATAACATATAATTCAGAGAACTTAGTATGGCTACCTTCAGAGTATCGGCCGTCATGTTCGGCCGTGTCAGGGAAGACGATCGGCGTCGGCGTTGGATCTGGAAAGGTATGGATATGCAACGTTGAGCTCGACGAATTTTAAGAACTTAGAGTGTTTACATAGAGGGAACTAACTAATTATTTTATATTTCTATTATATCTCTATTTTATAGAGGGGTCTGGTAGTAAGTGTAAATATATAGTTAGGTAATTTGCTACGGCGAAGCTTTAAGAATTGTCAGAACTTGTATAAAGATTAATCTATAAAGAGAAGAGACTATATATAAGTTATAGGTAGGGGGGGGACCCCCCCTATAAAACTCCTGAACTAAGCCACATTTAGCGTCTGACAAGAATCCTCTAAATTGGTAACAAGATGACTCATAATAGAACTACCTTTAAGCTTAAAGATTTGCTATGCTTGGGTCTTATCAGAAGCGGACAAATACTTTAATCACGCTAGCAGGGAGGGTGGCCGACCCGCTCCGGCCATAGGGTTGTTGAGATGGCGGAATATACATATAGCATCCTGGCGCATCCCGTGGTTAGCGTGTTTTGTCAACTTTCCCCTAAACAACAAAAATACCAAAATTTCCCCTACAAAAGGCCGTGTGGGAGTGGCTGTGCTAACCACCGGAATTGAAGAGATGCTGTGCATACATACGTGGAGATGGTGAGAGCGTAACTGGGACATTGGATAGCGCCGAGTGACGTGATTCTGTTGGTTTCGCACAAACGTAGTTGGTCGGCTTGCGGACCGATTGAAAATCCGCACCAACAGAATCACGTCTGAGCTTGCTGGGGTAACGTTATGAACGGGCGACTGGTCGTTGGTGAAGAAAGCCGGGGGCGGTGGTAAAGAACAATATCAAAGCAACAATGCTTGCGCCTTGCTTTAGGACAACCTCACCGCCTTTCATCTAGCCTTTCCAATTAATTTCTGCCAATCCTATCTGCCAACCCCACCTTAAAGCCACACCTGCCATAGCACATTTGCTTCATGGATCGCATTCCAATCTCCGAACAATCCTATGTTACGCCATCTTCCGGACGACGATGAAGACAAACCGGCGGTAGATAGCGTTTTAAGGCTAGGCAAAGAGCTAGGTCAAGATGAACGCAACTATATTCGTCAAGCTGGGTTGAAAGCGCTCTTCACTTTCACAAGCAAGAAACATCTTGGGGTCCTCTCAGGTGCCATATTCTTCGCTGTGATTGCTGGTCTCATCATTCCCGGGCAGTCACTTTATTCGGCTTAATATTCAATCAATTCGCGAACTGTGGGTCAGGCAGAATCTCTGGTCCTGCTTTACTGGCAAACGTATCCAGGTATTGTGTCTACATGACGGTACTTGGTGCTGGGAGCTGGTTCTCTAATGCGCTGTGCTTCATGTTCTGGTTGGTGTTTGGGGAATTACAAGCCAGAAGCGCCAGAGACAAGATTTTCAATAACCTGCTTTCAAAAGACATTATATGGTACGATATAAGGAGGAACGGTGTGGGAGCCTTTTTACCTCGGATTCAAATGTGTGCTGTTTGATTGATGTCCAGCTAGAAATCATCTTTGTTAACGATCTCAGGCAAATTCGCGAGCTTCAGCTAGCCATGTCACATCCTGTGGGAGAGGTCTTCCAATGTCTTGTAACTGGGCTCGGCTCCCTCATACTTGCCTTATATTTTTCCTGGAACCTTACACTGGTCATAATATGCACTATGCCGATTGTCTACCTCTTTATGGCCTTCTTATCCACTCGCATGGAGCCAAATGTACACAAACAAGGAGAGAAACTACAGGAGGCGTTGAAGTATGTAACCAACGCTTTTCAGAGTATAGAGATGGTAAAGAGTTTCAACGGCCAGGATTCGGGACTTTGGAGATACTGTAGGGCAATCAAAGGCGCCGCAAAATACTATATCCGACGAGCAAATCTCCAATCTCTTCAGATGGGTTTCATGCAACTCGCAACGCTTGGGGTGTTTGTACAAGGATTCTGGTATGGAGGTTCGCTTGTTGATTCCGGAAAGAAAAATCCAGGTCAGGTCATGACAACGTTCTGGGCAGCACTTATGGCAGTTCAATCCATCACCGGGTTTCTTCCTCAGATTATAGTCCTTGAGAAAGGGAGGATTGCAGGCGCTAAATTAAGTGTTGTCATGACAGAAATGCAAGAGGAAGGAAATTGTCTGGGCCTCATCAGTGGACATAGACCTCGTCATTGCCCAGGCGATATTGAAATGAAGAATGTGAGTACCCCAGGGTAGTTAGTATAATTTTCATGCGTGCTTACATTATTAAGGTATCGTTTGCGTATCCTACTCGTCCAAGCCAACTAGCTTTATGCGACGCAACGATATTTTTTCCTACTGGTGAGACTACCTTTGTTGTCGGAAAGAGTGGGTCAGGCAAAAGCACACTTGGCCAACTTCTCCTACGATTCTATAGGCCATCAGAAGGCGAAATCCGCCTCGATGGATACCCCCTACACACTCTCGATATCCACTGGCTTCGAGAAAATATTACGCTCGTGGAGCAGCACTGTGTACTTTTTGATGACACAATATTCCAGAACATCGCCATGGTAAAACAGAAATCAGGAAATGTGACAGTCAAAGAAGTCAAAGAAGCTACCCAAATTTGCTCTGCTTCAGCAAATGATCAACGATATGCCTGATGGCTTTAATACAATGGTCGGCTCGAAAGGCAATGCAATGAGCGGTGGTCAGAGACAGCGGCTAGCATTAGCGCGAGCCAGGCTTCGGAACACGCCAGTTCTCATCCTTGACGAGTCAGCCAGTGCTCTCGATTACATCACTAGATCTTTACTTCTTGATGCCATTCGAGTCTGGCGCCGTGGAAAGACTACAATCGTCATTACTCATGACATGTCCCAAATATTACCAGAGGATTATGTGTACGTACTTGAGAAGTCTCAAGTTGTCCAAGAAGGCTATCGAAAGTCTATGCAAAGTAACACGGGTTCACCGTTTGAAACGTTTCTAAGTTCTCAGGTGGACGGCGTGGCCGAAGTCGACGAATCGGAGGGTAATTCCCCGAATGATCTGTTGTCACTCTATGCGGATCCTAGAAGCTCTAGCGAATCATGGGATGCGACTTCTCGGTATTCTCCTAGCCTCCTTGACCCATTGGATATGCATCTCGAAGAGCGTGAAGAACTGGACTTGCCAACTCGGCGCACTGTTTTCTCCATACATCTAGGTAAACCTTCACAGCGAAACTCCATAGTGCCTCATGTAGCTTTCCCATCGGGAGCAAGGGATTGGTAGTCCTATTGAGGCAACCCCAGAAGTCATGTTAAGATATGGAAAAACAGCAACCCGAAGTCAATTATCTTCCCCAAATGTAAGACGGCCCAGACCATTGAGCTTCATTCATTCCTCCGACTACTCGACTGAATTAAGAACCAAACGTCGCTCTCGGCGGAAACGGAGAAAACAGAAGCCAGAAGCTGTGGTAGCTCTACCCATGACTGCGATTCTCTCCACAGTCTGGCCAAAGCTTGACTGGATGTCTCGAATACTGTTGGTTGTTGCGTTTTTTGCAGCATGCATCCATGCCAGTGCCACGCCCGTGTTCTCATTTGTCTTTTCTAAGCTCTTGTCCACATTTTATATACCTCCAAATCAACGTCGTATGGCATTGCTGCCATTCAGTGATGGCAATAATCGGTTAGTTAGTTACGATTATGTTGTATTATATAGGAACATAACCAACCTAATCATAATCGCACCTGCTGATTATGTTACGTAGATATAACTATATAATCAACTGCGGAAATAAAAAGAGGGAGAGGTAGAGCTTTAGGGGGGAGCTCTGGGTAAGCTCTAGGGCAAGTGTGTTATCTACACGTGATAACTCACGTGTAGATAACATCACGTGGAGGCCCGTGCCTAAAAGACGTAATCAATATAACTATATAACCAAATCAGAATCACTTTCTTTAATTATATAATAATCGGAATCATGGAGCTGATTATGGTTATATAGTTATTGCCATCACTGCTGCCATTGATGGAATATCATCATACCTTTTTCACTTCCTTCTAGAGTATTGCGCTCAGATATGGATCAACAATATGAAAATGGAAGCCATGAAGCAATTGCTCGATCAGCCGCGAGAGTTCTTTGACAAAGAACAGAATGGCGTCTCTCGACTTGCGGAATGTCTCGACCATTTTGCTAAAGAGACAAGGAATATCCTTGGACGTTTTACCGGAGTCATTTTTGTTGTGGTCTTCATGATGGCTATAGCACTTGTTTGGAGCCTGATAAGCTGTTGGAAGCTTACTGTTGAACGGACGATCAGGAATGAGAGCTCTGTCTATTAAAGAGAGCTCTAGAAGCTCTTTATATACATCAGGTAGGTCTAGACAACTGAGTCAAAATAGGTAATAGAAATAGGTAATGAGACATTCGAGGAGACATTTAGTCATAAGCTGAGAGACAACTAAGACAGAGTTCGTATAGACGATCTAGGTCTTCACACAGTAGTACGATGGTGGTAAGGGAATTCGATTCAGGTCGACACTTACCCTTGTAGCTCTTGCGATTACACCAATTATGTACGTCATAACTACCAGCTACAAAGCCGTCAGTGGGAAGTGGGAAGGATACTCGAACGATGGAGATGAAAAAGTCGGCGCAATTCTGTTGAACGGACGATCAGGAATAAGAACTCTGTTTTATTAAAGAGGGCTCTAGAAGCTCTCTTATATACATTAGGTATGTCCCAAATACAATGACGACGACGTCGTCATGTAGTAGGTCATAGTTAAGAGAAACAGGTAATGAGACGTTCGATGAGACATACGAGCTCAAGATACGAGACAACTGAGACATAGTTCGTATAGACGATCTAGGTCGTCAGACAGTATTACGATGGTAGTAAGGAACTTCGATTCAGGTCGACAAATTCTCCATGAAACTTTCACTAATATCAGGACTGTTAGATCCCTGACACTGGAGGAATCATTCTATAAAAAGTATATCGACGCAACCTCAAACGCACTCAAAATAGGACTGAAAAGGGCATTCTATTCTGCTATATTTTTTGGTCTGACCAATTCCGCCATTTTATTTGCCACAGCCTTCTTATTTTGGTACGGTGCAATTGTGGTGTCATCGGGCGATTTCAACACTACGCATGTTGTCCAAACCTTTGCTCTGCTCCTCCTGAGCGCATCCTACGCGAATTCTATCAATGCACTAATCCCCCAAATGGGGGCTGCAAAGGATGCAGCAACTCGATTCCTGCGCCTGTCAGCCCTCCCACAGACCTCTCATGAACATACTGGCACCGTTCGCATTCCTCCTATTGGGAACATTGCGCTGCACAATTTGAGTTTTACTTATCCCGCTCGACCGGATCAAATGGTCTTGAGGAATGTCAATATAAATATTCCTGCTGGCAGCTGCATCGCTATTGTGGGTGCATCTGGGTCCGGAAAATCAACGATTGCCTCACTTCTGCTGAACCTGTACACAACGGACCTGAAAAACACCAACCCATCCAGAATACCTGGGATCACGCTTTCAGGCCGCGATATCAAACGAATTCACACGCCTGCCTTACGTTCTCTCATTGCTATCGTCTCACAAACGCCAACGCTATTCCTAGGCACAATTGCCGAGAACATTGCTTATGCTCTACACTCTTCTTCGCCTTATGCGTCACAATCAAGCATCCGCTCCGCTGCCGCTGCCGCAGGGATCGACGAGTTCATCGAAAGTCTTCCCGATGGATATAGCACCGTCATTGGAGAAGGCGGAATGGGGATATCTGGCGGTCAAGCCCAGCGAATAGCCATTGCGCGAGCTTTGGTGCGGAAACCAAATGTGCTAGTGCTTGACGAGGCAACCAGCGCCCTAGATGTCGAATCCGCGGCTATCATCAGGAAATCCATACGCAGATTAGTTGCTACGGGTCTCCACGAGACTGAAGCGATGAGCAGTAGCACATTCGGCGGGAGTGGTTCCGGAAGCGGAAGAGGGCAGAGAGGTATGACAGTCGTCATCATTACACATGCGAGGGAGATGATGGCGATTGCGGAGCACATTATTATGTTGGAGTAGGGTAGGGTGATAGAAGCAGGCGGGTTTGAGGAGTTGAGACAGAAGCGAGGCGAGTTTGTGAGGTTGCTACGCGGTGGTGAATGGGATAGCGGCGACATGGACAATGAGAGGATTCAGACGAATCTGGTTGGAAAGGTAAGGGAAAGGATAACCGGGGTTGATTGCACGACTTTCTTTTGGTTTGAATGTTATTATGTCTCAAGGAGCTGTATAACCTGCAAATGTTATGGTTGAGCTTCATTCCATCTGTATTTCATGTAGTCATTGATAGCGTGGTTGGGTTGTACATAGAAATCATTACCCAAGGACAGGGCGGCGAATGAGTGGACGCAAACGGGGATGTACAAGATGCATCAATCAAATGTGGCGTTGATGGACACGGCTAACTCTTTTGAGTTGGTTTTCCGCATTAGGAACTTCGGGAATGTGTTGCCCGTCGCAACGCGCCATCCACGTGACGTAAAACTCAAATCACAAATAAACGCCCTCTGCATAGGCCACCACGATTTCCTCAACAACTGCACTTGCTATCTTTACATTATACTAACCACTTGTTCTATGCAATCTAGTTGCTTTCTCCACCATGGTCCTCACACGCGCACAACGAGCCGGCAACACCGACGACACCAATCCTCCGCCAGCGGAGAATATGCTAAAGGCGCCCGCAAAACGCGGAAGGAAGAAGGAACCTGTTGAAGAGGTAAAGCCGAAAGCAAAGGCGGCGGCCGCTACAAAGGCCAAACCTGGAACCACACGAAAGACAACAAGGTCAAAAGCTGCAGCGAAAGCCCCAGAGCCTGAACCAGAGCCAATAGTCGAGGAGGCTCCCGAGGAGGCGGTACCAGCGCCGAAGAGGAGGACAGCTACAAGAACCAAAGCGGCTGCCAAAGCCCCAGAATCAGAGGTCGAGCCTGCCATCGAAGAGATCGTAGAGAAGCCAAAACTAATACCAGCAAAGAGAGCTACTGCGAGGGCTAAGGCTGTCACGAAGGCACCGGCAAAAGCCCCAGAAAAGGCTGCAACAAAAGCGCCAGCTAAAACTCGCACAACGGTACAGAAGATGGAGAAAAAGAGTAATGAGATTGGGATCGTCACATCAGGCGCAGCCGCTGCGAAACGACGGACTCGGAACACGGCTGCTGCTACCAAAGCCACCGTAAAACAGCCAGCTCAGGAAGAGCCAGCTCCGAGCCCTCCTAAACTCTCGAAGATTCCAATCAAACCAGCGCAACCTACCCCAGCGACATCTCCCGCTAGGCCTACGAACCAGGAGATCCTCGAGGACCCATTCATAGCACATGNATCACCTCTCAAGGCTCCGGCATTAAGACTGGGCTGCCTCTCGCCAGTTAAGAGCATCAACTCAGATTTTCCAGCTATCAACCTCTCCTCGGAGAAGCCAGGAGAGGCCTCGCCATTCAAGACATCAAGCCTAGTTCCACACGCAGAGAGTCAGAACCTGAAGGCCTCCCTGCTCTCAGCTTCCCCTCGCAAAGCACCAGCAGCTTCTCCACTGAAACTTCCTCCTGTCTCACCATCAAAATTTCGCACTGACCGTGCTGGGGCCAGCGAGGAGACCCAATTCAGGAGTTCTATACTCCAAGGTTCTGCCCGCAAGGCTCCTGCCTTCTCACTCTCTAGGTCCATAGTAGGCTCTCCTGTCAAGCCCAGTTCCTTCGCTGAAGAAGAGAAGGCATCTCTCAAAGCTTCTCCTCGCAAGATACGGATCGAAACTCCTGCGAAAGCTGCGCCCGCACTTTTTGGATCGAGTCTTAATATGCCGAACCCATTTTCTACTTCTCTTATCCAGGCATCGCCGATGAGACTCAAGACCCCGGCGAGAACACCAGCAAGAACTCCCAGAGCAGCTCCATTTCAGGATGTTGTTATGGAGGAAGATGAACACAACACGCCTCCGCAGTCCCCGGTTCTGGAGTCTACGACGCCTGCTCAAGAGCCTTCGCAGGAGATTGTAGTAGAGAACTCCGTAGCTGAGGAGCCGCTAGCTGATGAGCCCGTAGTCGAGGGATATATGCCTACAATCGAGGAATCTATGCCTACAACCGAGGAGTCTATGCCCGCAGTCGAGGAATCTATGCCTGCAGTCGAGGAGTCTATGCCTGCAGTCGAGGAATCTATGCCTGCAGTCGAAGAATCTATGTCTATAGTCAAAGAATCTATGCCTATAGTCGAAGAATCTATGTCTATAGTCGAGGAATCTATACCCGAAAAGTTTACGGCTGGGGAACTTGTAACTAAAGAGTCTGTTGTTGGAGAACATCTTGCAGAGGAGCTCGTCATTCAGCAATCCATCGCTGAGGAGCTCATGGCTGAGGAACCCATTTCTGAGGAGTCAACAATGTCAATGGAGCTGGACGCCGTGCATGATCTTACAGTTGAGCAGCCTGTACAGACAGTGGGCATTTATGTGGATCCAGAAGAGGATATACCACAGCCGTCTCTGGTAATGGAGCCCACGATGCCTGTGGAGATAAAGCCACAAACACCACAGCAGTCTCCTAATGCTGCGTCAACTACCCCTAAACAGGAGATGCCTACACCTGCATGCGAAGACGAGACTGTCAGGTTCGGAGAGCCATGCACCATGGAGCCAGCCGCTGAGCCTATGGACTTCATCATAGAATCCACAGTCACCGAGCCGGTCACTGAAGTTCCAGCACCCACGACTCCCACCACACCAACCGACCCAGCAGACCCAGCAGAGCCGACGGCAGTTATTACGNCATGGTCCATTAAGGCTGCTATGTCAGAACTTCCCGCCGGTCTCGCATCCCCAGTTAAATCCTCCCTCCGTTCTCCGGAAAAGAGGCTCAGCTCAACTTCGCCCAAGAAGAGCGTTAGCTGGCAGAACCTCTCGCCTCAAGCCAAGCCTCCCGTTGTCCCAGCAGCAGAGCCCGGTGTTCTTGCTGGAACTGTATTCTTTGTCGATGTAAGGTCGGCTGATGGCACGGATGCGGGCGGCTTGTTCGTGCCACTATTGGAGGAGCTGGGTGCGCGAGTGGTGGAGAATTGGATAAGCAATAACATGGATTTGACGCATGTTCTATTTAAGGATGGAGACAGGATGACTTTAGAGAAGGTGGTAGCGACGAATGGAGGGGTGAAGTGTGTGAATATCGGGTGGGCACTTGAGTAAGTCATTCTGATCTCAACGTCGACAATGATTTGCCACAAAATATGAGAGAACGATGACTGACATATATTTCTCTAGCTGTGAGAAACATAACAAACACATTGACGAATCCGGATACTTGATAAGCCTATCCCACATCCTTGGCGGCCAGACGCCTAAAGCCCTCTCCACCCTCAGTGCGGCCAATACTCCTCTCCCAGCACGCACCCCCTCTCGTACCCCGTCTAAGGCAGCGGATTGCACAACACCCGGCTGCAATATCGTGATTAAGCCGGCCGGCACTACACCTCTCAACGACCCAATGTTCCTGAATACCAACATTGATGATGAGGATAAAGAGAACGTGGTCCCCACTAACTCGGCGTCCAATTCTCCTGGCACGCCATACTATTTGCATCCTAGCGAGTTAGTGCAAAAGACATGCCCACCTAAGCAGAGCCAGGCGCCCATGTTTGAGGTGCTGGGTGCCCCAACGCCATTCAAGCAGCGCCTAATGGCAGCGAAGAGGCGGAGTGAGGAGTTTGCGCCAAGGGTCGGGAGTCCGTTGAAGAGAGTTAAAGGAGCGTGGTAGGTAGGTAAAGTGAAACTTGGAGAATGGCGAAGAAGTCGACGCCATATCTCCAAGATAGATATAGCGACACCAGGATTTTATTCAATGGAGTTCGGGCTGTGGAATGATACCCGGCTGAATGGCGTCTTGAGATGACACAAATTGGAGGAGTATCTGGGCGGTTGGTGTTTGGTTATTGAAACTTTCTGCTTCTGGATGTATATGGAGAGGGTCTGGTCGGCGTTGATTGTATTGATTGTATTAGTGTTAATAGTGTCAGTCTGGCCAAACTCAAACACGTATTTTAACAATTATCCTCTGGCGCCTGATCCTCCATCCTCCTCTTTCTCCCAGACTGTACAATATCTATGCCGAAGTCGTGATGAAAGCAGACATGGCTTTCACGGCATTCCCATCATGCGCTTTCAGCAGCTCCGTTGCTTTGACCTTCGAAAGCTCCAATTGCTCAACCTGCCCCGACCACAAATCAGTAGAGCTCTCTTAAATTAGCAACCCCAAGCTTTTCTTCGATTCTGCTACCCTCTCTCCCAAAGTAAAACCCTGTAACTCACCAGCATGTTCACGTCCGCAGGATCCACCTTGACAGCGCGTCTCGGCACAGCCTTCTGCTCCTCTTTCTTCGGTCCTCCCACATTCAGCTTCTCCATCGCCTGACCCAGCGCCTCGGAATCGGCGCCGCTCTTCGCTGCACCACTGTCATCGTCGTGCGCGTCGAGGGAGGACAGCGCCGCGGCCGCTTTGCGGTCTTCGGCTGTGCCGGTGGGAGGGGGAGGGGTCGAGGCGCCTTCACGGACGGAGGCCGGTTGCTCTTCTGCCATTGTAGAGAAGATATGGAGGAGGGAGGGTCGGAGGATGTGAGCACTGGGAGGATTGAGGGTTGTATGGAGAGGAGGGGTGGTTTACGAAGGGTGCTGTGGTGGTTGGATTTGAGTTTCTCCAGATTTTTTTGTGGGCAGGGATGGGGATGAACATCTGGTATGCGAGGTTGAAGCTTCACGAATTCTACTTTATAAGAGAATAAATCCCTTTCTTTGCCTATTTGAGCTTCTCTATCTAATTGCATCTTCCGATCAGATTCTCAGTCTTTCGCAGGGCTACCCAGGCCAGTGCTTCACCAGAGCACCCGAAACCCTGAGTCATTGACAGACCAGTAGCCTGCATTTCCCCAGGACTGAGATTCACGAACCACTTAACCTCTTGAATCTTTACTCGTGGGAAGGTATGTATACTTTTAAATGCTCTCTAATTTATCAATTGGATTTCCTCTAGTTGGCCTCGTAGGAGTCTTCAATTTAAAACACCCTGCCTTTAATTCCCGTCTCTTAGAGCTTTACTTCAGATATTTAAAAGCCTTGCACTGACGAAATATAATTGCGTTTCTTTTAATCATGGGCTTAATTACAAATCAAAATTGTCTAGGTTCACTGCCTTACCAACTTATTTCTCTTGTGGCACAGGATACTTGACTAACTATCTAACGTCTTATGCAGGAAAGTTTGTGACGTACAAGGATAAAAGAGGAACATATTGTCTTCGCAAAGTCTTCACCAATAACATTCCCATCATGGCAGAATCAACTGTTGCTTCAAATAACATAAAGTATGCGACATTAGGAAATGATTGGTCGCCATCGTGTAAGAGTTTTCTTCATCTAATGTGTACATGACTGATTTCCTCCACAGCCTGGAGGTCAAAGCCAATAAAACAGGGCGTCACATACGACTCACCTTCGGCCCTGAAAACTTCCTTGACAAAACTTGAAAGTTTACCCCCGATCGTCACTCCTACGGAAATTATCAAGCTCAAGAACAGCCTCCGAGATGCAGCATTGGGCAAAGCTTTCCTTCTCCAAGGAGGCGACTGTGCGGAATTGTTTTCCTACTGCTCCGAAGAGCCTATTGACTCCAAAATTAAGCTGTTGCTTCAGATGAGTTTGGTCTTGATTTGGGGCGCCAACAAACCCGTCGTTCGAATTGCGCGGATGGCAGGCCAATTCGCGAAGCCACGTTCTAGCCCTACTGAAGTAGTTAATGGCAAAGAAATTCCCAGCTTCCGTGGCGACATCTTGAACAGTTTCGACCCCGCCGACCGCACACCGAATCCAGAACGGCTTGTCAGCGCATACTTCCACTCTGCCACTACTCTCAACTACGTGCGAGCGCAGCTAGCGAGTGGGATTGCTGACCTCCATAATCCTCTCGACTGGGGTCTTGGCCACGTCCGCGACAAAGCTCTGCAAGCCAGATACCAACGCATTGTCGCCAGCATCTCAGATTCCTTGCGGTTCATGCGCACCGTAGGCGCAGACACCGCCGGTCAGCTGCAGACGGTAGACCTATTCACCAGCCATGAGGGACTCTTGCTCGAGTACGAGCAATGCCTCACGCGCCGCCTGCGCCATCCGGCAAACTACGTCTCGCCACCCGCCTCCGCTGACGGGAAGGGCTGGTACAACACCTCCGCGCATTTCCTTTGGATCGGAGACCGCACGCGTCAGCTAGATGGCGCGCATGTGGAGTACTTCCGCGGCCTGGAGAATCCTATTGGGATTAAGGTTGGGCCGTCGATGAAGGGAGATGAGTTGGTGACGTTACTGGATATTGTGAATCCGCGAAAGGAAGTTGGTAAGGTTACGCTGATAACGAGGTATGGGGAGGATAAAGTGGAGAAGATGCTGGGGCCGCATATTGAAGCGGTGAAAGGGAGTGGGCATGTGGTTGTTTGGCAATGTGATCCAATGCACGGGTTAGTTGTACTCTCTCTCTCTCTTTCTCTCCTACAAATGGCATACGTATGGACTACGGCTAATCGTTTACCGTAGCAACACCCGCAGCACTCCCACCGGCATTAAGACGCGCCATTTCAGTAGCATACTCTCGGAGCTCTCGTCAGCGTTGAATATTCACAAGCAGCACGACTCCTTCCTTGGTGGCGTGCATTTGGAGTTAACAGGCGATGCTGTCACTGAATGCGTTGGTGGTAGTGAGGGTTTGGTGGAAGAGGATCTAAGCCTCAATTATACTACTTACTGCGATCCTAGGCTTAACGAGAAACAGGCGTTGGAGCTGGCTTTCTTGGTGGCCGGGCATTATCGGGAAGAGCATGCTGAGCTAGGGGAGCTGTGAGAGGGAAGCTATGAAGTTCGCAAGAAGTGATTCTTCTGGGCTTAGAAAAGCTTGCTGCTTGAACGAGTGACGTAAATCATAGGCACTAAAAGTTATATTTTCAGGCGTCAAGGTACTCCACTGTATATATAGATATTAAACCCAAGTTCCTCTAGGGTATTCATTTTATTATCCAGTCCTTATATATTACGGACCTTATAACTAGAGTGTCACAACTACTTAGAGAGGAGTTCGTGGACGCCAGTTGCTATCCCTTACAACGTTGATTTGGGTCCTATTCTTATCGATAAGCTCCAGCCATTAGATCGTTAGGATCTTAGAGCCGTGATGAGGAATATGAAGCTCAACAAATATATACATTTTGATATCTACACTCAGTCCTTGGTGGAGATTCGTTAGATGGGCGTTCCAGCAATCGCCCTTCCTACAGAACGGAATTCTACACACTGCACTCGAATTGAGTTCTTGGCACGCGTTGGCGACGTTTCCAGTCCTGACTAGTCCTCCCTTTTCTAGTGGTGTTGACCGGGGATCTGCCAAAGGTTTCCGTCTTGCCATATGAGGCTCTATCCCTTGCAACGTTAGGGTCCTTAGAGTAAGTGGTCCGTGCGGGAACACCCACAAATTCCTGAGTACGGGCACCGAATCCAGCTAATCTAATTGGTTGGTTCTTATCGATAACCTGACGACCCATTTCGACTTTGCAAGGGATAATCATCTGTCGTTCGCCAAGCTTGGGCAGCTGCCAAGGCTCCGGAGGTAGTTCTTTTGCTACACGAGTTGGAGGAACGACGTATTTAGTAAGTTAGACAATATCAGGATCAAGAAAGGCGCGATTAGAAGGCATAGTGGTTAATTAATTGATGATTAAACTATCCTATATTATCTGCGAAGCTTCTGCGTAGCTCTGATTCTGGTGTTCCGCACGGACCACCTGCAGGACATCAACGTTGCATGGGATAACTGTGGGGTGACAGGCTCCGCACCAGCCACGGCACAAACCTGCAAAAGGTAAGCGAGTGACTGGCAAGATGCCAGGCACGGCTGTGCGGAACAACAGCGAGGTGACTTCGTCACCTGACAATAACTCGGGGCGTCGGGCGCGATAATAAGACAACGAATTAGAATTGGGTAATCGGGCAAAATAGTCTTCTTTACAGGGGCTCATTTAGTTATTCTAGCCATTAGTAATAGTTAGAAGGAAGCTGATGCTACTAGAATTAAGCTTAAAGTAGGCTCAATTACCCCGCGCGCCTATATAAAATCCGAACCGTGTACCGGACCTTCTTACGAATGTCTTACCAAAAGCGGCTAGCGGCTTGGTAAGCCTTGGCAAGAAGGCCCGGTACCGAGACAAGAAAATCCGCACCAACGGAATCACATCTGAGCCTGCTGAGGTAACGCATACGCTAACTAACTTGTGTCCAGCAGACGTGTCAGTTACGGAGTAGCTATACTAGACAGCCCCGCTTACTGCTAGTAGGTTTAAATATCCCTTGTCAAGACATTTTGACTTCAGCATGTTACCACAAAGGACTGCTTCGGGCATCTGTTCTCTCATTAGCCTCGTCATCTGCTTCCACACCCGTTTTATTAAAGTCCATCCAGCCAACTGGTTTCTCCCACCTCCTCGGTACGGCTTTTCTCAGACCCTTCCGCCTCATTTACGACTGTCCTTGCTCTGTGATCCCGCGTCGGGTTGACTGGTCTTGCGCCTCCCGGTTCTTCGTGCACTGTGGTCCATTGTCTTCGCAGCATTTCTATCCGGATATTGGTTGTTTTGTAACACCCAACACTTGAGTCCTTTGCCCACCGTGGAGGTTTAAAATAAGTAGCAGTAGGTTGCTACCGGTCCCACCGACCCCCAAATACTCCAGTCAGTTTATTTTAAACCGGTCCTGGGCTTCATAAACATGTCCCATCCAGAACCTTTGCCCGGCACGAACCCTTTATTGTGCAGCAATTGCCAGGCTTGGGATAACCCGCACAATGTGTTTAGACAACAAATCCCACACAGCGGCAAAGACATAAACGCTGCACCTCTCGAAACGCTGGCTCAGCACAGAGATTGTCTGCTGTGTCAATTTGTCTGTTCGGTGATCGAAGAAGCGAGAACGGCAAAACCGGATGGGTTCGACAGACTCGACGAGATTGTGTCTGTTGGACCTGGCTTCATCGTTCAATACGATGACCCATCCAATCCAGATAACATCAACAAATCTTTTTACCGCCCGCCCGTTGGTGAAAATGGGGACCCTCTCAAATGTGTACTCAAGCTCCACATCCATGGACATCACGCACCTGAGTCGGTAATCGACCCCAGACGCCGGCAGCCCAGGCTTACACTAGAAGTGCAGGCCCTTCTATTCTATGATTGGCCTGAGATCCATCTGATGCATATACAGCGCTGGGAAACACCCACATTTGACGTCCAGCTCGTGAAGAGCTGGATCACCCACTGTCACTCCGAACACGGGGACCATTGCAAAAAGCTTCCGGTGACTCCTCCGCAGGGATTTAAACTCATAGACGTTGAAAACCTACGCATTATTGAGGCATCAGAATCGGTTAGATATATAGCACTCAGCTATGTTTGGGGTAGCTCCTTGACTGGAAGAGATTTGCAGCTCGTTCGAAGCAATTTGGCACAGCTTCAACGATGCCATGGTTTAGACAAGTCCGCCTTGCCCGACGTGATTGTAGATGCAATGACTCTTTGCACTGACCTGGGAGAACGCTATCTATGGGTCGACAGGCTCTGTATCATTCAAGATGACCCCGTGTCCAAGCACTGGCAAATTTTAAAAATGGATCGAATCTATGGCATGGCCGCGTTTACCATAGTCTGTGCGCTCGAAGGATCTCATGTGCCCGGGATACCCGGTGTGAATGCCCGACCCAGGCGCTCATCCCTTCACAGTCGAAAGTGGAGTTACCACAGCGATGGCTATACTGTAGAACCAGACTTTTACGGTGTTGTTGATCGATCGATCTGGAACACTCGAGGCTGGACATTCCAGGAACGCCTAATGTCTCCGAGATGCCTTTATATTACAGAATACCAAGTATATTTCAACTGTCCTCAATTACTATTTCAAGAAGATTTAGGTGGCATTTCTTACAGCCGCGCAACTAATTCTGTACAAAGTCCTCTTGTTAACGTGTGGGATGCAACAATGCGTAAACATTACTTTGATTACGTTATGGACTACACATCCCGGGAGTTCTCGTACGAATCGGATGTTTTAAACGCTTTCACTGGAGTGAGTAATGTACTGGCCAATCATATGCGGACCGATTTTAGCTTTGGCCTCCCTGAAAAGCATCTCTTGCGCGCCATGCTTTGGGAGCACATTGAATATGGACAGCGAAGGCAAGGCGCGCCACCAGAAATTCCAAGTTGGAGCTGGGCAACGTGGTCAGGCCCTATCACGTTCAACCTAGCCGAATTAGTGAAAGAATATGGAGTACTGGTTCGATTTCACATTGCAGATCCGCACGGGAAGATCCGTCCTCTGGACATGGAGGAGAATTGGTTTGGATATACCGAAAATGAGAAGGGCCAGACAGTTGGACGGATGCCTAGATATGGTGTTATGCCTTTGCAATACGATTCCGATATTCTATGGCGCTCTTGCCCACACAACCCGTGGAATACTCCTAATCGCGCAGCCCTTAATGCTGAAGCTTCTGTATTGGCAAGGAAACACCCTGGATGCTTGATTTTCAACACCACAGTAGCACACCTATTCATGAAGAGATGCCAAAATAGTAGCAACAGAGACCAGATGGTCACATTGGACTTATGCGACGATAAGTTTCGGGATATTGGTCATATAAGGCTGAGCGATCGGTGGGTGAATAAGAATATTGATGTCCGCAGGCCGAAGCGCTTTGTTGCGATTGTTCTTTGCGCATCGTTGCTGCGAAAGTATAGAAGACGGGGTATCCTGCGCCGGAGGCCGGCAGGATGTGACCTAGGGAAAAACGTTTGGAAATTATGCGTTATGCTAGTTAGGCAGCGCCGGACCTGCCTCGATAGCCTTCTAATATGTTTCTCCGGACGGCACTGCCTTGTCGCTGAACGTATTGGAATCGGTTTTGTCGATGTGGGGTTGTGGCATCGGGTAGAACCTAAATGGAAAACAGCCATTCTGGTGTAGATTCATAGCTACTATTCCCTTTTAGAAAGCTATTCAAATATCATAGCTCATTTTGTACTCTAGGCCCAGCAGATATAGACGTTGACTCCCCAGATTAGTGGACCTGCCCACAACAACCGTACTTTTTATAGCGATATATACGAACTCCGGAATAAACCCTTCTAATTAGCTATAAGGTTTACATTATTAATTACTACTAAGCTAATATATATATAAAAGTGTAACGTGTTTTATCACTCATCCGCCAAAATCAGTCATCCGCCAGCCCCAAAAACCACCAAAAATTGGAAAAACTGCACCTTGATATCTCAACAACGGCTTAATAATAAATTCTGAAATTTTATAATTAGCCTTTTATACCTATTTTAAACCTTCTATTAGATTTAAAAAGTAATCTATTAAGTAGCTCTAGAGATATCGCAATTTAGCTTAAAATTAGGGGCCAAAACCTAATATCTTAATAACGGCCAGGCTTATTACGCTAGAATTTTATTAAGTGTCTTAACGTAGGCATAAAAGGCTAATTATAAAATTTCAGAATTTATTATTAAGCCGTTGTTAAGATATCAAGGTGCAGTTTTTCCAATTTTTGG
The DNA here is from genome assembly GCF_001692895.1 of Cenococcum geophilum 1.58. Taxonomy (NCBI): domain Eukaryota; kingdom Fungi; phylum Ascomycota; class Dothideomycetes; order Gloniales; family Gloniaceae; genus Cenococcum; species Cenococcum geophilum. Next base: position 4,649,030 of record NW_027137559.1, on the reverse strand, counting down.
TGGTTTTTGGGGCTGGCGGATGACTGATTTTGGCGGATGAGTGATAAAACACGTTAAGGGATCTTTTATCCCTTACTCAGGTACACGCCCAGGAGCTCTCAGGGGTAGCCTCGGCTAAGCCTTGGCACCTCCTTATCGCAGCCCTTCCCTCCTCACCGGTTCGTCTCTCTGTACGAGGGTATTGCCATACCCTACTCTTTACCATATCGTCCTCTTCCATCGACTCTCCTATAACTCATGCTCGGCTTACCTGCTCCCTACCGTACACCCCGGCAATATCCCTCACAGTATCATATACTATCCCTTAACCCGCTGGCGTCCTACCTTATCGATAAGATGATGGTCCGTGTGTATGGAACACCAAAAGTTCGTCAATCTAGGGCTTCTTATTGGCTGAAGTCTTATCGATAACGTGGGACCCGAATCAGCAGGTTAAGGGATAACGCCTACGCTATATATCCACTAAGCTATAATAGGTTTTTTAGAATAGCTATTATTAATCTATATAGGTTTTATATATATTAGTTAGCGTTTAGTAAAGTTATAGAGGTCTAATATCATTAATAACGCATTTTTTTTTGTGCGCGGTTAAACCTCGGATGAAAGTCTGTGAACGAGATAAGAGATAACATCCACATATTGAACCTCAATATCCCAGTTGGTACAGCAATGGGCTCTTCGGCTTCCAAAGGTGCTCGAGCAGCTGGCTCTGCCGCGCGCAAATATCCAACCCACGTCTCCAGGCCCACTAACGCACCACCGTTTGCCCCGCCACCAGGTCAAGCTATCAGACCCAGCCCAACCGTCCATCCCGAAGCCCAAGCGAGCGAATCGAGGAACGGAGGTATGCTTAACCGTCCTTCCAATCCAACAGCTCTTCTTCATCCTTTTCCCCCTGTAGACTAAAGCCAGCATTCAGCGCTAATTCTTAATCTCCCAGCCATAAACCTCGACGCCGAAGATCCCGCCTTCGCCGCCCAACTCCGCTCTCTCGGCGCCGTCCAGCCAAACCCACACTTTTCGCCCACCTCCACCTCACCGCTAGACCCACAGCGAAATACTTCCACGACCAGGCCCTCAAATCTCTCGCCGCTGTATCCTTCCTCCACGTCTCCGTTTCCGCCATCTGCTTTCCCGGACCCGCGCACTAATCCGGCGTTGATGGTGCTGCAGGCAAGGCAGAGGCTGCAGGAGGAGGCAGAGGAGGAGTTTTTGAATGTAGGCCGGAAGGGCTTTCCCGGGAGACGGTTTGTAGATGTTTCGACTGTTCGGCAGGCGTTGCTGTTAAGGCAGAAAGGAGAAGGGGAAGAGGACGTGGAGAGGAAGTTGGGACTCAGGAAAGGGAGGCTGAGCGTGCTGGGCAAGGGGATTGTAGAGGGAGTGTGATAGGAGAGGGAAATCTTTAGTGGTTTGATGCTGTTAGGCCGAAGTAAACACAAACCAGGAGGTACGAGAGCATCCGTGAAAGGTTTGAGTCTTGCATGGTGACTAGCAGGATTGTAAAGGCGCTGCTTTCACTCGCATGTCTTTGCGACTTCTTATGCGCGAAGTTTAGCGAGCAGTACAGACTGGTTTGCGGAATTAGTTAGCGGGGGTTTGTTGATTCCTGCTGACCTTGAGGGCAGGAAGTGGCTGAAAGCCTTATATGGAGAGCCTGGGTGCTTACCAGTTAGCAAAAGGCGTGTGGCTCAGCAAAGCCCTGGTCACACGCTCCAAGATGTATAACATGTATTTGTATATTTGCTGTGCAAAACGTGCCTGCCAAAAAATTGTATATAAGACAATAATATACAGCTATCTACTCTGCCTTATAGGATTGCCAGTACTGCTTCATCTCGCACTTACCTCAGGAGGTAAATGCATTGCAAGTATAGCAGACGTTATCGAAACACAGGGTTGCAAGTCAATCAACGAGATTTCAATATTGAATTGAATCGATTGAATCTTGGCACTCAATTCAACCGATTGAGGGTTCACTGGCTTTTCAATTCAATCGATTTGGAAGTTGAATCGGTTGACAAATATTGAAACTTTTGATATTATAGAAATATTAACAAGTCATAATGCTCTAAACCTTACCCGAGCATTACCCAATGTTTACACCGTCATATCAAGAACTTTGCCACCGGATTTGCCCATCAACAATATTAATTCTATCACCACCATGGCTTCCAACGCGTCAGATAATGGCCAAATGAACACCTCAATCCTTTCTACAGCTCGTTCTGATCCTACCGCACCTACTAACCTCCAGCGTGTCTCAGATTACAGCCTAGATGGTAATATTAACGCGTCTACCACCGATTCCCAATAAGAAGAGTATAAAGGAATTAAGTGGAAGCGTCTTCTTGGCTACCATATTCCTCATCTAACGGCGGGCAGACGTCGTGGGCCTATAGGCAGTTAAAGCGACCGGCGATAAAAGAGACAGTATAATGCAGCAGGAGAGTATATCAACACTATGCCAAGACTCGCGATAGGCCTATATTAAGAGCTGGGTGACAGAAAGGGCAGTCAGAAACGATTTTGGGCGTCGCCAGGTAGGTCCTCCTGCATCAAATCTATGCCAAGACTCATAATAGTTGCTGACTACTCCAGTTAAATTCAGTTGTAACTAGGTGCCAAGACTTCAATATTAATTCAATCAATTCAATTAACTGGACTCTCTGCTTACAAAGCTTTCAATTCAACCGATTCAGGGCCTCAATCGAGTTGAGTTGATTTATTTGCAACCTTGTCGAAACATCGCACTAAAGGGCCTACTACTAATTAACTAAAACCCTACAAGGCGCTGAATCTGATGTTGCCAAAGGCCCTGCAATATTCATACAAAGTTAGCCTGCCGCTCTCTCATCGAATGTGTTAAAGAGCTTCTGGAATCCTTACGTCCTGGCCAGCCGGGAACCAATCCAACGTAAACCACGATGTTCTATTTGACATCAAACTTACCTTACATCTAGCACAACCGCCTCTACCTACATAGCAGAAGCAAACCCGGATATCTTTATAGACTCTATCATTTATGATGATACCACCGTACAGAGCATGCGCTGCAGAGCATAGGCGATAGCCAGGTTGCTGCCGCGCGGGCTTCCAATCATCAAGTAGCGCAACCAGATACCCTTACCCGCCCACATCATTACCTTTGCTGGCCATAGCCTCTGTGGCATACACCAACTTCCTAGTTCGGGCGTTCGCTAGTTCCCGCCCCCAGAAGGATGTATACACATAAAGGCCTTTAGTGGATGTTGGTAGGGAGAATTTTGCTGCGCTAAAGAGGGATAATATTTTCGAATTATTGGAGTTAAGAGAACTTTAGCCTCTCTTGCCCTGCGACGACAAAAGTAGGTATCGCGCCGTGCGGCATCCTCGCGAAGCTTAATAACATTTCTAATAACCACCACTCCCAACCTAAAGTCCCAACAACCACAACGGGACTAATTGCAGGCTGTTCGGAAGAAAAGAAGAAGCAAAAAGCCGTCACGCACAAGCAACTGTAGCAGAACTGAACTCGTAAACGGCAAAATAAAGCTAACTATGCATTCAAGAGAATCTTCTCATCTTTGACAAGCTCTGTCTCCCCTTTGAGATTCTTTTGCGTTTTATGGCGGCCGAGCTCTGAGCGACTGCTGCTAGAAAAGAATCTTTTAGCCCATCCTGGTCCGCTTCGGACATGACTGCTGCTAGAAAAGAATCTTTTAGCCCATCCTGGTCCGCTTCGGACATGACTGCTGCTAGAAAAGAATCTTTTAGCCCATCCTGGTCCGCTTCGGACATGCAGCGCCGGTGGGTTGAATAATTGCTTAGTGACTCAACAAATGCTGTTCCAAGGTCATCCATAACTGTGCTATTTGTTGGAGCATCTAGCGCGAAGCTACCAACTAGGTTGTCAACAAAGTTGCCCATCTGCTCATCAGTAGTAGCATAACCCAGTCCAAATAAATTAGTAATCGCGCCCATACCAGCTGCAATCTCGCGGTTTAAATGTATTGCTTCCTGTAGGAATTGTGAGTGAATAGTGGATCCCTTCGACTTTGGCTTGAACACGTCAAGCCGCAGTATTTCCTGTACGGAGGGGCTATCAGAGGCCAACATTCCAAGCTCGGAGAAGTCAAAGTCGGATATCATACAACGCGATGGGATCTCTCCCCATATTAGCCATTCGTACTGGCCCCGGTATCTGCAAAATATAAGCTTTTATATTAATAAATAGAGTCTTGAGATCACCTCATTCCTATGAACTCCCCCTTGCGTTTTAAGGTGGATATAATATTCGAAGCCGGCCATGAGATCCCTTCCAGTCCACTAGTATCAATGACGGCGATGCGTGGATGCCTTCCTGCGTGTATTGATCTAGCTGCTACAATGCATAGGAATAGAATTGAGGTTGTCACAGATAGAAAGGGTGAGCAACCTTTCTTGTGGTGCCAGAAGTGCTACAAAGTGGTTAGCTGTTGTGACGATGAGGCAAATTTAGGACCGCACATTTTCAGCGAACACCTCAAATAGTTCGTCATCCATTGGCAGAGCGCTTGTAACTCCTCTTGGTCGGGAACCATATAATGAGGCGCGGAAACCCAGCCTTGAGTCCAAAAGACTTTGAGATTCCTCATCGTAGCATCGATATACAAGAGTGGGAATAGTTTGGCTCCTGGCTTGAACCTTTCGAGTGGGCTCTGTAGAAGTAAGCTTTTTGGTCAGATAATTAACGGGACTTAGAGCACCTTCAATAAAATCGTCTGCCCTGTCATGAAAACTTATTAAGCTTTTAGGAGATATGGGATTGCTTAAGACTGGAGTTTCCATTACAGAGAATTGTTTTGGAAAGCTAGCACTATTAGATAGCTTTGGCGGAGGTTTTGGTAGTGTGCGTGAGGCAAGAAGATGGAACTTGCGCTGCACGCGAGGCGATTTAGAAATAACGGCGTTTCCTACCCGAACTTGTTCTTCCTCCTCTCGATATTGGATCTCTATATCGAGCACTGCCGCACAGATCTCAATATTCTTGCGAGGTTCTTGAAAGTGACCACGTGGATCTTCAAATGGCGTGAGACAATAGACGCTGCTCCAAGCGGGGTCTTGTCCATAGTGCAAAAGATCATACCATTGGCTCACCACTACACTCTTATTTAGAGTGTTGCCTGTAAGATAGTTAAATATCTTAGTTATGCTATCCCATCCACCTTCTGTATTGTACCAGCCTTACGTTATATTAACAATGGAATTTGGTGGATTAGAGATGAGATAACTTACGGCGCACCGTGCAGAGCAGTTCCTTCTCATTATGAGTCCATTTGTGATTAGGGGCGCACTCAATGCGGCGCAGATTTTCCGTTAAATTAGACGTGAACTCACTGTGAGTTACTTGAGATCTTCTGACTGGTGGTTCCGCGATGACGATCTTTCTGTGGGGGATATACGGGATATCGTCCTTTCCTATACGCGCAAAGTAGGAGCTTGACTGCCCGGTCTTCTTCCTCGGTCTAATGGCAGAGGCTCGCCGAGGGCATGGCGAATCCAGTTCGGAAGAAACTGAGGTGTCGCCGCTCGTGTCCGACTGTAAGTCATCGTATGTGATGTCTAAGTGATGAAGAGAAGTTGTTGCAAAAGTAGGTTGGTTACGTTCGTTATTGGTCGCGATGATTTCGCAGAAATTACCTGGGGTTGGTGCGCTGCTTTTTGGCTGGTGATTGTAGAAAGGATCACTAATTGGGATCTTACCATATTCATCTTCGTTGTCGGCTTCCAATCGCGGAGGGACTTGATTTGAATTTTGAGCACTAGTCGGTTCACCCCATGGCAGCGATCTCATAAAGACATTTAGATAATCGCTGGTATCGTCCCGAACACCGTCACAATTATCGTGAATGGTTTGCTCATTAGGTAATGAGGACTTGGTACTCGCGGCGCTGGGAGAGGGCTTTTTATCGCAGAAAGATCCTTCAAGTCCGTGACACTGAGTATCTTCTTCTTTGATGCCCGGTGTTGTTTCCTCCCACTGCGCTTCATGCCCTCTAGGCGGCGGGGGGTCTGAGTCTTGAGACACAGGCGTCTGACCCGTGGGGCTGTGTCCTGGAGGCGCGTAAAGGAAGATTTGAAGGTTTTGTATACTTCCATTAAAAGTCCAATGCTGAGCCATTGCAGGTTAGAGCTACTGGTATCACAGCCAAATAACAGGTTGGATGAGGTTGTGATGTTGTCAGAAGAGATGGAAGACAGGAATCTGCCCTAGACGTGAGGTATTAGGGTTCATGCAGCCATGGCCTTATGATTACATCACAAGTAAATAAAATTAGTGAAGTAAAGAATATAAATGGAATGAGTGAGGCTAAAATATTTATGTGAAATTGTTGACCGCCAATTGGCACCCAAAAGACTGGTCCTATTGGCAGCGCCAATTAGGACAATAATAGCCTCAAATTCCGGTCGACAGAAATTGAAGCGTAGAAACCTTTATTCTAAGCGTGTAAGTTTTATCTATAATAGATATATCAACACTAATTGCAGCAATAAGAGACTAGTGAAAGAAAGGCCTATAAGTCGTTAGTTTGTTGGTCAGATGTAAGAGGAAGTTAAAGGATATGGCATTCGCGAGATGACAGAGATTGAGATCCGATTGATCTCCGAGAACCTCCCGACATCTCTCCCGAACGCTTTTGGCATCATCTTTACAACCATCTATACCACAGCAAGGAATAATTCTTTTAAGAACCTTTTTGTTATAGTCATAGGCTTCTTGCAGGAAAATTTCTATACACTTTAGTTTTACGCTTAGCAGCTGCTTAAGAACCAAATCCACCGTTGCTTTTCTAATTCATCCACTCCAGTTTTAACTCCACGAATATATTCCTAGCTTTGAGCACCCGCAGGATTTTAGGCAGCTGCCTCTTATTAACTCAGCTACTATGGATAATCAAGAAGCCACCTCCTACCTGACCCAATTCATCGGTAAAACTCTCCGGATCTATACTACTGACAGCCGCATCTTCGCAGGGCAGATGAAATGCACAGACAGAGTCAGCCTTTAATCCGCGCAAGCTATAAGTATACCTAGCTAACATCCTCATAGGATCGGAACATCATTCTCGCTCTAACTCACGAATACCGCCATCCATCTGAAGCAGCCGTTAAAAAGGCAATCCAAGACTCTGGCAACCCAGCCACCCAGGTAGCATTGACGAGCAGATATGTCGGCTTGGTGGTTGTACCAGGACAATATATCACTCGAATTGAGTACGAAGAGGGTCAGTTTAACAAAGATGGCGTTGTCCCATAAGCATACTAGGGCCAGAGCAATCATAAAGGGCTGGAGCAAGCCTGGATACATGTGAATTACGGGAATATATTATAGAAGCTATTGGGGAGCCTTGCAGAAGAGAGATTGCTCGCTGCATTATAGTGTTACCTTGCGTTTGGTCTAAGCAGGGCATACTTTTGAAGCGTTGACGCTTCTAAGGCGTTTTAAGAGGAGGGCCTCCAATAGTACCACCAACAATACGCATAAGCCGCATCGCTTCAGATCCCAGTTCAAGCAAGGTTGATAGCTTATATCAAGGAAGCAAGGAAGACGAAATCCGATTGTCAGCATTTGAAGGTGCGCCTCAACCTCGGCTAGACTTCCCCGCTGTCGATCTCCTGCCTCTCGAAACTCCCAAATCGACATCTACAAAATATTCAGACTCTCGGTGTTACAATGCCAGCTACTTCCAAGCTTTCAATTAGTCCGCCACATTTCTAACATGAAAGCCGTAGTAATTAACAAGTTCGTCACGGTACATTCCACCCCTCACCACTCAATATTCCAGCTAACCTCTCCCAGAACCTTCAAGACCTTAAGCCCACAGATACCCCCTTCCCGAAACCGTACGCCCCGCGCTCCGTATAAATTCGCACAACCCACGCCGCCCTAACCCGCGTCGACCTCCTCTACGCCCAAGGCACCAAAAAACCGACGGCACGTCATCCCGCCCTTCATCCTCGGCACCGAATTCGCGGGCATCGTAACCTCCTCACCAGCTTTCTCCTCTCTAGAACCGGGCACATAGGTACTTGGGTCCGGCCTAGGATCCTTCGCGGAGAATATCTGCGTGGATGAAGGAAACGTGAGGAGGGTTCCTGACAGATGGAGCAACACGAAAGCGCGTGCGGTTGGGGCAAGCGGAGCTATTAGTTGGGTGATCTCGTCCCTACCGCGAAGCTACGGAAGGTGGGGACGGTGCTAGTGCTTAGTGCTGGAGGCGGGCTGGGTGTGATCGCAGCGCAGATTGCGAAGGCAGTCGGAGCGAAGGTTATAGGGATGGTGGGGGATAAGGAGAAAGCTAAGATCGTGAGAGGTTTGGGTGCGGATGAGGTGGTGGGGTATAACCTGTTTAGATGGGAAGGGAGGGCTAAGGAGCTGACGGAAGGCGGGGAGGGTGTGGATATGGTTTATGATGCGGTGGCTCAAATATAGGGGACGCGTGGTTATTATAGGATGTCCTGGGCGAGGTGGCAAGATTGAGGAAGTCAAGGCTAATAGGATTCTTTTGAAGGCAGCAACCGTTGTGGGTTATGTGAGTGACTATAGATAATCTTTTAAGCATTAGATGTTGATTGACTATTTGGGATGGCTTTATGAAGTTCGTTAAGGATGGTAGCGTCAAACCTGTCATATATAAGGAGAAATGTGTGGGTTTGGAGAGTATACCCGCGCTATGGAGGATCTGAAGGCGCGGAAGACATGGGGAAGAGCTATTGTAACAATTGATGGGCAGGGAGATATAAAGGGCAAGACGAAGCTGTAGAAGGCATTAACCTGGCTCGATAAATACAATACTAGAGAATATTTCCTTTGATGTTGGAGACATTCGATATAGGGAACGATTAAACTGGGGCGAATTAGCCAGGGGGTTTTTTTTTTTTTTTAAAAAAAAAAGGGGAAATTGATGGCATTTTACCTTTTTTGTCTACCACTGTAATGCTGGGTTGGCGAGGTAAGTGGTGAGGCGCAAAGTGGTGATCTGATGGCCAAGACATGTGGCTGACGGAGAGAGCCGCAGCGTCGTGAATGTCCTTGTCGAAAGTTCGCCGGAGAATAGACAAAGCCCTCATAATTCACATCACTCCAACTACAACGCACACACTCTCTAGTCAACTCGGATCACACATGAAGTCACATTACTCGGCTTCCGCCTAATAACACCTCCGAGTCAATCTCAATCTCTCTTTCCTCCGCACCTTCATTCCCAAACGCCTCCTCCAGCTGATCCGCCATCATGTCGGGTCTCCACGATCACAGCGGCTCCGAGTCTGAAGACGATGATTTCAATCCACAACCTGAGATTGATGAGGAAGAGAAGGGTGACGGATCATCCGGCCTCCCAGATGCGGCGCGCCGGAGAGTGCAGGAGGACAACTACGATGATGAAGACGATGAGCAGGCTGCAGCACCTGCTAAGAAACGTAGGAATGAAGACGATGAAGACGATGCGGAGGCTGAAGATGAGCCGGATGTCGATGGCGCAGCCGACGATGATGACGAAGAAGAGGAAGACGACGACGAGGATGAAGTTGTGGTGAGCTTTCCGTTTGCCTGGAATTTACAGTCTTCTTGACTCTTTTTAGGGACGGTCGCGTAAGCGCAGAAAGCGAGATGCTCGTATGCAGTTCATCGATGTCGAAGCCGAAGTCGACGACGAGGACGAAGAGGAAATCGAAGAAGACGATGAACTCCCGGATGAGACTCACCCCGATGATCTCCTCGAGCCAGGTGGCGCTGATCTGGATGACCGACGCCATCGAGAACTCGACAGGAAGCGCGAAGCCCAGGCGAATATGGATGCGGAGCAACAAGCAGCCCTGTTCAACCAAAAATACGGCCACAGAAATGCTGTACGCATGGAGTCTTCTCGGGCTCCACAGACATTAACGCTTCCCACTGTTAATGATCCGGCAATCTGGGGAGTTAGGGTAAGGCCGACGAAAGAGAGGGAGGTCATATTTGCGATCACCAAGCGAATTGAAGAGCGAGCAAATTCTCGAGATCCGCTCAGGATATACTCGGCCTTTGAGCGTGGAGGCACGATGACTGGCTACATCTATGTGGAAGCGGATAGTAAGCAGGATCTGATGGAGGCACTTGAGGATCTATCAAACGTCTATGTTCGGGCGAATGCCCCTATCAATGTCGACGTCAAGGAGAGGCCGGATCTCCTACGAAAGCAGAAATCTGAGCCATTGAAACCGGGCCAGTGGGTGCGAATGAAAAGACCACCCCTATATGCTGGTGATCTTGCAAAAGTCTACGAAGTGGAAGGGAACGGTCTAGATGTCTCAGTACAATTGGTTCCTCGTCTCGACTATGGCCTCAACGAGGACGCCAACGCAGTTCCAGACGCCAACAAGCGGAAAAGAGGAGGTTTTGCTGCAGCTGGACCACGCCCCCCACGGAAGCTTTTCAACGAGGCTGATGCTAAGAAGAAACATATGAAATACCTGCAACAGGTTTCATCTTCTCTGGCCACCACGAAGCATTATATTTACAGGAACGACACCTATATCAATGGGTTGCTTATCAAAGACGTCAAGATAAGCCACCTTATGACGAAGAACGTTGATCCCAAAATGGATGAAACGGCGGACTTCGGGTCAGTGGCCGCGGACGGCACGACGACGCTAGATCTCAACAGTCTGGCTGCCACACTCAGAGCGGCTACTTCAGGCTCTTCTTACGTGCCTGGCGATAATGTTGAGGTCTACGAAGGCGAACAAAAGGGCGTTGTTGGTACGACTGTGTCCGTATCAGGAGACATCGTCACTTTGAGGGTCACAGAAGGCGAACTAAGAGGTCGAACAATTGATGCTCCCGTGAAGACTCTTCGTAAGTTGTTTCGGGATGGTGACCACGTCAAGGTCATTGGGGGCAGCAAGTACGTCGATGAAGTGGGCCTGGTGGTTAAGATTAAAGATGATCGGGTTACGCTGCTCACCGATTCGAACCAGCAAGAGATTACAGTTTTCAGCAAAGATTTGAAGCGGGCAGCTGACTCCGGAACCGTTGGAGACGACTCGAATTTTGACCTTTATGATCTCGTACAGCTTGAGTATGTACCCCTGGCTGCTGTTTCAAGAATATTCATCACTAACCTGATCTTCTAGTGCTGCGACTGTTGCATGTGTCATTAAAGTCGACCGTGAGACCCTTCGTGTACTTGACCAAGCGGGCTCGGTCCGCACTGTTTTGCCATCACAAATCGCCAACAAGCTCGAGAAGCGCAAAAACGCTGTGGCTACAGATCGGGACGGTTCCGAAATCCACCACGACGATACTATCAAAGAGCACGGAGGAGAGTCGCGCCAAGGCCGTGTTCTCTACATCCACCGGAACTTCCTTTTTGTCCAGAATAGAGAACAGGCAGAGAACTATGGCATTTTCGTTGTCCGCAGCACCAACGTCACAACGATGGCTGCCAAGGGTGGTCGTGTTCAGGCTGCGGGACCAGACTTGTCGAAGATGAACCCGTCCATGATACAGCCTGGTGCAAATGGAAGTTCCATGCCACCACCCCGATCCATGGGCCGCGACAAGCTCATCGGCAAAACCGTCACAGTCCGCAAGGGCCCGCATAAAGGTCTGCTCGGTATCGTCAAAGACACCAACGGCGACGACGCCCGCATCGAGCTGCACACCAAGAACAAGACTATCACGGTGAAGAAGGACATCCTCGCGGTCAAAGACCCCATCACAGGCACAAGCATAGACTTCGGCGGCAAATTCGCCAACCGCTCGCGGCCCAGCGGCGGCGTACCGAACTACAGCGGCGGCCGCACACCCGCCTGGGGCGGCGCCGGCGGTGGAGCGCAGCCACGCGCACCATCCTGGGCCACGCCCGCACCCTCAGGCAGCCGCACGCCCGCATGGGGAATGTCAGGGTCAGGCGGGCGCACACCGGGCTGGGGCGCGGCGAACGACGGATCGCGGACCGCGTACGGCGGTAACGACGGGTCCCGCACGGCCTACGGCGGCACCGATGGGTCCCGTACGGCCTACGGCAGCAGTGACGGCTCGCGCACCGCGTACGGCGGCTTCAGCAGCGGCGGGCGCACGCCCGGCGGGCCCGCGTGGGGCGCCGCGCCGTCCGGGTCCAAAACCCCCTCGCACAACGGCGGCGCGGCGCACCCCTCCTCCACCACCACCTCCTCCAACTCCAACTCGAACACATACCACCCCCCGACGCCATCCTACCAGGCCCCCACCCCCGCAGCTTACCAGGCGCCTACCCCCGCCCCTTACGCTTCCTATGCCGGCGGGGCCCCGACGCCTGCGGGCCCGCTCGATGCGCCGACCCCGGGCTTCTCGGCGCCCACGCCGGGGGATTCCGCGCAGCATCCGACGCCTAGGGGGTATGGCGGGTATGGGTATGGCGCTACGCCAGCTGCGGCGCCGACGCCGGGAGCTCCGACGCCGGGAGCGTGGCCGGACACGCCGTGGGGGGCGCCTGAGACGCCGGCGGCGGCGGGGGGGATGGGGGAGGAAGATCCGAGATATGAGTAGGGTGGGCAGGTGGGTCGGGTGGAAGAGGGTGTGGAAGAAGGATGGGAAGGGAGAGTGGAAAAGGGGGTGGGGGGTGTGGAGACCGGGGTGGAGGAAGGGGAGGAAAGGGGAAGGGAGATGGACAAAAGGGGGAGGAGAAAAAGGGAAAGGGAGCGAGTGCGAGTGCATTTTTGGCGTTTTTCTACTTTGTCTACCGGGGCGGGAGGGTGGGGGTTTAAACCAGGAGCCTTTTTTTTTCTCCTTATCAAACCATTTTTATACACCTGCTTTAGCGGCCGGGCTGTGTTAGTAGTGTTTGAGAGTTCAAGAGCTGGAGCGTTTGACAGGGTGACAAGACGCCAACGGGACGGGACGGGGCGGGAGCGGGCGGGAGGAAATATATTTTAAGGAGCCGGCTAGCTTAGTTCGGCCGAGGCTTAGAATAAAAGCGCTACAGTCAAATCTCTTTATTACGATATTGGGTATATAACGATATCATTTATATTACGATCTACACCCCTTAATTAAGCCTTTTTTGGTATAATATTACGATAATCTAACTTTTAATAATATCGTTAAGTACCTACCACCAATATCGGTATAAGCAGATTTTAATTCATTAGATTTAGCCTTTGCTTACCATAAGTTTAGCTATTAAATCCATTACACTACAATTAAAATCTATTAAAATAACCCTTAGATCTCGCTCTCCATACTTAATTCTACCTTATTTATTATGGTAAGACATAAAAATCCTAAAAGGCTACGCCGCTACGGGTTCTCTAATTATAAGCGCTAGAAGATACGCGCTTACTACTAAAAACACCCTAATAAATTATAAAAGTAGATTACTTTATAGGTAAGCAACTTCCTCCGTTAAAAGATTAGTTAATCCTTAATATTAGAAATACTAGGCAACAAATTCTAAAAGCTTAATATAGCTAAATTGCTATTTAGGTAAGGCATATAAGAGTAACAGAGAGGTAGTAAATAGCTTTTAGAGGAGGCTTTCTTTAAGTGGCACTAACGCCTATAGAACTTTCGTATTCTTATTACTAGTGATTTTATATATACTGCTGCCACTTAGTTATAGCAATAAATACCTATACTAGTAGAAACAGTAAAGCTAAAGTGGTTACTTAGCTAGCTAGAAGGCTTTAAATCTTATAATAGTATTCGTAAGAGAAAGTAGTACGGTAAGGCTGCCTTAGTTAATATAGAGGGAGCAGAAGATCGCATAATAGAGCTTTAAGTAATTATCGCTATCACGGAACCTTATAGTAGATACTACGGTAGGTCCTGTTATTGGGCTAGGTGTATAAGTATTACAAGTAAGTTAACAATGTAATAATAACTAGTGGAGTGGTTGCCTAATAGATTAACTCTAATTATATTCTAAGAATCACTATAAAGAAGGAACTATCTAGGTAGAAACTAAGGGTCCTTAAATACACAACCGTACTTCTATAAAATCCTCCTTATACGTAATATATATATACTCTATCTACTCTATTACAGATTATATAGATTTTATAGATTATATAGATTACATTATATAACCTTAGTTACTATTCCTCGTTATATAGCTTTACCGGATCTATCTTGGACTATACTTTTATTAACTAACTAGCTTCTTTTAACTCCTTTCCTAGTAGTTATAATATTATACTTAAAGCGTCCGTAACACCATCTCCCTCCTCTTTATTTTTATCCTTAAAGATTTTTAATATCTCTAAGTCGTTTACTAGAGGTATAATGTCTATCTAATTAATTTAGTTAATATCGTTGCTTATTATACTTAAAGTAATTTCTTCTTCTTCTACAGCCCGTTGGTCACATACCGTTGCTATAATATTGTTATTAGGTAAGATAATGCCGTCTCTATATTCTTGTTATGCGAAAGAGGGGTTGGTTTATATTATATTGGTAAGTCCTTCCTCCTAGTAACCCTCTTTATATTCAGAGTGCACTAAAGTAAATATTTATTCGTCTTGCGACGTTCGCTTTATCTCTAACGCTAAGTATATACGTCTTATAACTCTTAATAGTCTCTAAGTTCCCTAAGTAATTTGTTATAGGGTCTTATGTTTAATCTGCCGCTATAAAGCTCGACGATAAGCTCTTAGTAGCCCTAGTGGAACTTTGTTATTCTTATAACGCTAAGAAGGAGGCTGCTAATACTTAATAGCGAGCTCTTAAGTCTCGTCTGGCTACGTCTACTTGTTTAATTCGTTTTAAGAAAGTGCGTAAGAAGGTCCGTTTTAAGGAGTAGAAACTTATAAAATAAGGTCTATAGGAACTTAGTAATAAGAGAACTAACTCTCTTCCTATAAAGGGAACAACTCTAAGTAGTTTAGCAGTCGCTCTTCCTAGGTTCCCCTTAGGTAACTTGTTCTTTAGCGATCCTTCTTTATTAATATTACCTAACCTATTTTCTTCTGATACTTTTATACCTTTCCTATAGCATTTTTTAAATTCTCTAGTGGTTCCTAGGTAGTCTTAGTATAGCTTATCTACTTAACCTTATACTATATTTTATTATTAACGTCCTTATAACTAACAATCCTTAAAACTTACTATTTATCTTCTTCTTATTCTCTATATGTGTCTGCTTTATAAACTAATAGCTTAATATTCCTATATACTAGCTCTAGCATTACGATATACTATATAGGGTAGATCTTTATTTTAGCTGGTAGGTTTAACTTAAATATAACTAGTAAAATCTTTTATATAATTTTAAAAGGTTTTAGTCTAACATAGTCCAACTTCTTGCTTAGTTGTTAACTCTTAAAATTTTTATATAGTAGCTATACTTTATCTCCCTCCTTAAGATCTGGTCCCTTAGATCTCTTAGTATTATAGTACTTTTTTATTCTTTACTATACTACCTTAGCTGTTTCCGTAAGGTTTATATAAAGATTTATTAACGTCTTTATCCTTTCTTTAGCTATACTACTTATTTTCTTTACTTACCGTAGTAACAGCGATATTCTTAGCTTATATCTATAATTTGCCTTAAATAGTAATATGCCTATTCCTTCTTAAGGTGTTGCATTATATATAAACTATATAACTAGTAATAGCGATACCCAATTATTCTATACGTAATTAACGTAATGCCTTAAATACTGCTCTAGTGTCTAGTTTAATCTTTCCGTTTAACCGTCTATCTGCGGATAATATATAGTGGAAGTTACTGCTTAAACTCCTTATTCCGCTAAAAATACCTCCTAAAATGCTACTATAAATCTTAGATCTCTATCCGATATAATTTTACTTAGTACTCTATGTCTTATAAACACTTCTTTAATATAGATTCTAGCAACATCCTTCGCTGAGATTTCTTCCGTATATACTATAAAGTATCCCCACTTTATAAGCTTATCTACTATTACTAAGATTGCGTTATAATCTTATTTGGTAATAGGATCTCTTAACTTTAGTAACTTAATAATAAAGTCCTATAATATAACCTCCTATAGTCTCTCTGGTATTTTAATAGGTTATAGCCCTCTATACGGCTTATGCCTCATTAGTTTATTCCTTTAATAATCTAAATACTCCTTAGTAACCTTTCTAGCTATCCTCTAGATTCCGTTAATAATATACTTCTCCTAGAGTCTTAATACTAAGCCTATAGCTCCATTATGTCCTTAAGTTAGTCCCTTATAGAAGTCCTCCATAAACTACTTTATTATACTTTTTAGGATATACTTCGCTTTTCGGTTTTTGTATATATCTAACTACGGATCTTCTAGCTGTGCTTCTAGAATTCTTTATACCTAAAAGCTTTCTAGTGACTTATAAACTTTTCCTAGTTTTTCCTAAGTTACTATAATCTTTAGATAGTTATACCTAATTAATCCGTTTATATCTTTTTGTAGTAAAGCCCCTAATAGCTTCTTATTATTTTATAGTTTAGCTTTTTAACTTAACGTATCGGCCCGCGTATTGTCTATACCCTTAGTATACTAAATCTTAAAATGGTATTCCGTAAGCATCTCTGCCTATCTAACCTATCTTTAATTAAGTTCCTTTATTATTAGGGATCCTATTAGGTTTTTATAATCCGTCTTAACTATAAATAGTTTTTCTATGCCTTGCAAAAATGCTCTCTATTTCTTTAGTACTATAACTATACCTAATAACTCCTTATTATAGATATTATAGTTTAACTCTAGTAGTGTTATCTTTTAACTATAGTATGCTACTAAATGCTATCTATCTAGATGCTTTTGTATAAAATATACTCCTAGTATAAAGTCTAATACATCTATCTCTATAACCGTCTCTAGTCCTAGTTAATAGATCTTAAGAACTGGCTTCTAGGTAAACAACTCTTTAATCTTTTTAAAGAGTTTCTGCTATTCCTCTCCCTATACCTATAGTTCTTCTTTCTTTATTAACCGCGTAAGTGGTTTAATATCTTTTAACTACTGCGCTATAAACCTTCTATAGTAATTGCAAAACCCTAGAAATAATCTTAACTACGTAACGTTCTCTAGTTTTTACTAATTTACTATAGCCTTAATCTTTTTTAGATCTATACTAAGTTGGCCTAGTTTAATAATAAATTTTATAAAATTAGTCTTCCTGGTAAAGAACTTGCATTTCTTAATTGCTACTAGCATCTATTCTTCCTATAGTCTCTTTAAAAACCATTTAACGTATTCTCTATATTCTTCCTTAGTTATTAAGTAGATAATAATATCGTTAAGATATACCATAATAAATTTATCTAAGTATTTTCCTAATACATTATTAATACGCTTCTAGAACGTTGCTAGTACATTTATAAGCCTAAATTGCATAACTAATAGTTTATATAGTCCTTCCTTTAATCTAAAGGCTGCCTTCTATTTATTGCCTTCCTTAATTCTAATCTAATAGTACGCCCATCTTAGATCTATCTTTATAAAGATTTGCGTATTACTTATTCTGTCTTAGATTTCGCTAATTAAGGGTAAAGGATACCTATCNTTNNTAGTNATGCTGTTTAACTGTCTATAGTTAATACACAGCCTTAGTTTGCCATTCTTTTTTGGTATAAACAGTACTGGATAACCCGCTAATAACTGCGATGGTCTAATATATCCCTTTCGTAAGTTCTCTTAGATAAACTCTTTTAATGCTCTACCTTCTTCTTTAGTAAGCTTATAGATTAGAAAAAACCTTAGACTTGTTCCTAGTTCTAATTCTATTTTATAGTCCCATACTATATACTTTAACAGCTTTTTACTCTTAGGTAACCATAGTTTCTTACCATACTTATAGTATCTCTTCGGTATATAGCTTAGCCCTTTTTCTATTTCTTTATAGGTCGCTCCCACTTAGTACTATACTAACTTGGCTTATTGTCGTATCTTGCGGCATTAAATATCCCTAATATCGACCTAACCTATAATCTAATTGATCTTTAAATTATATTCCTATAATTAAGGTATTCCTAGTACTGCTTTATTATTTCCCAATAGTAATATATTAAAAGATATCTCGATTTATCTTCCCTTAATAGTTAGCTAAATAGGTCCTGTTTTAAGATTAATAATGCCTCCTCTATAGGCTATCGGATCTCCTAAAATTGTTACTAATAGGTAAGGACGTTCCTTCTATCTATATAGTAACTTTATCCTTTTAACTACTACTGGCGAGATGTGGTTCCTTATTGCTCTACTATCTATTAGTGCCTTAAACTATTAATCTTACTATTTAACTCATAAATTTAGGTGTAGTTCTTAAATTCCTTTAAGGGTCTAAGGCTTTACTACTGGCTCCCTCTGGTTCTATAGGCCTCTACTTTTCCTAACTATTGGCTACTAGATCCTGTTTATACTTAGTCTAACTTAGGCTAATATTTAGTTCTCTTTTTATCTTTAATATACTATAGATAAGTATTCTCTAGACATTCCCACTATTATTATCTATCTAGGCATTCTTCCGTAAGGAATCTTCCTGGTTAAAGTATTAAGTCCCCTTACTCTTAAACTTCTACTAGGTGCTAACTATATATATACTTAGCGTTTTAATATTTTACCTTGTCCGTTATCTAATACATCCTTATTAAATACTTCCGATTTTGTCACGGAGCGCGGGCAATGGCTACAAAGCGTATGTATTCGGGGAGTCTACAAGACGTTACGCGATCGATCGTAAGGGTCGAGGGCGTAAGGAGGTGATATACCCTCGCGTAGCTGACATAAGCTATACGCGAGGTATACGCGAGAGCACGGGGTTCTCCTATGGAGGCCCCTGCGGTCGGGTTCCGTAATACTACCCCCCCTCCTATTAAGGCGGAGCTCCGGCGACGCTGTAGTTACTATATATATATAGGGGGAAATGCTTAGGGTATTTAGAAGAAGGAATATCGTTATAAGTATAATGGGCTCGTATAGGTACTTCTAACTTAAAGCTTGTGGGTTACTACTATATAAAGGTACTAGGCTATAGAGGGAAAGGAGACTTAGTAAGGTGCGAGGGTATTGCTAAGGCGCTAGTAGCAAGCAAGCCAATAGCAATTTTCTATCCCAGGGATAGAAAATCCTAATTAGTTAGCTTCTTCTTAGCGTCTAGAATCTAACTAATTAAACAACTTTAACCGGCGGTTAAAGTTCCTTAATATCTTATTAGAGTAGTTACGTAACGGTAATATATAACGATTTAGCTGTGACGGCTCCTATAGGGGATTAGGTACGAAATCTCTACTTAGGCCTAGTTTCTATAGGTTTGCGTAGTGGAAATCGCTAATTAGATCTTTTACATTTTTAAAATCTTCCTATAGTTACTATTCCGGCTAATCTATGTTAAATCCTATATAGGTAGCTTTATAGTAGAGCCGCTATCCTCTGCCTTTGCTAAAGTATTTAAAGTTAATAATTTATTTAACAGTCCACTCCTTATAGTTTTTATCTTTATTCTTATCTTAGATTAGTACCGGTAGGGGTTTAGGCTATATTTATCCTAGTAGAGGGTTAGGCTAGTAAAGGTGTAGTAGCTATAGGTAAAATACGGGCTATATCCTACGGGTGGCTAAGGTAGGTAGGAGCTCTAGTTTATATGCAGCTCCTCTATTAATAACTTATTTAATCTAGTAGGGGTTAAGGTTCTTATAATTAAGTAACTTTATAGGTCTCTATATGGAGATATTATATATATCTAACTATACCTAGTCGCCAACACGCATCTTAGGTGGTAGTGTTTTATAGTAGTTAGCAAAGTAAGCTTATTTTGCTTAGGCCCAGGCCATCTCTCCTTTATAGTAGTTAAGTAGGTCTTTTATACGGTCTATATATTAATTAGTAAGTAGCATCTTAAGGCGTTTTCTATATGGCAGTTTCTTATTAATAGGCTCTAGTGGCTCTATACCAGATTATAGGTAATATCCTTTATTCGCGAAGAACGGGGTAAGTCCTATAGTGGCTAAGACGTAGTTATTTGCTGCGAATTTACCTAGCGGAAGGTAGTCTATCTAGTTGTCCTAACTATAGGCAACTACCTATCGTAAGTACGCCTTTATACTAGCGTTAGCGTTTTTTAGTTATCCCGCAGTTTTATAGTAAAAGGATATAGATATCTTAACGGAGATACTAAGGCGTTAGCAGATCCGCCTCTATATATTAGAGTTAAATTACGTGCCTTAGTCAGACGTAATAGAGTTAGGTAACCCATATAGTCGGTAAACTTTGTAAAAGAAGGCGTCAGCAACGTTACTTATAGCTATAACGGCTCGAACTATCGAACAAATGTCTCAACAGAGACTTAAACGAATGCTTGCAAGATTAAGCGAACGAATGCTGTATTATAAAGATATTAAGCTAAGGAGCAAGAGAAGGTGGTAAGGCCACGTCTATATACACACGCCAAGTCTTAAGCGAACCCCTAACTAGGTGACGCGCTCCAGCGCCGTCACAATAGCTACGCCTTCGGTTAGGACGTAGTGGCGTTCTTTTATAAGTTAGTATATTATTATAAGAATGTTCTTATAGGTTCGGCTATATTATTTATAAGGCGGTAGGTCGACAATAAAATCTATAGCAATATCTGCCCATTATTATATAGGTACTAGTAGAGGGTATAGCAGTCCTTAGTACTTTATATAAAATGCTTTAGCACATTTATAGCTATAGTAGGCGCTTATAAAGCGTTTAACTAAGTCTATTATTTTAGGCTAGAAGTAGTATCGGCTAAGAAGCTTATAGGTTCCTCCTTTACCTAGGTAGCCGCTTAATTAGAGGTCGTAGGCTATTTAGATTAGTTACCGTTGTAGGTCTTCTAAGTTAGGGATAAATAGATAGCCTCTATAATAGAGCCTGTTCTCTTTTACTTCTAAGGCTGCTATATTAATCTAGCCTAAGCTTTAGAGGTTAGTAGGTAGTATATAGGTACTAGCAATCTTTACGGCAATTAGTTAATATAGTAATAGGTTAATAGGGATGTTATATACTGCGGTAATAAGTTTGTTAATTTTAGGGGGTAACTCTAGTTCTATGGTATAAAGCTAAGGGGTAGTTAGTTCTGTCTTGGGTAGTATGCCTAGGGCTAAGTTTCGTGCTTTTAGGATTGTTTATTGTTGGAATTAATTATAAGGGTTATCTTCTAACTAAGGAAGGTCTTATAAACGGCGTATTAGGCTATTAGGCTTAGTACCTTATACTCCTAGCCTATATATAATTTTAAAGTTAAAACTAAAGAGGAACTCGTTCTAACGTGCTTAGCGTTAGTTTAGTTATTTCATAGTTATAAAGTACTTAAGGTTGCGATAATCCGTAAGGACCTTAGTTAGCTAGTTAGGTTTTGCTAAGGAGAGTTCCAATTAGAATTCCTTAAACGCTTATATAATTGCGAGGAGTTCCTTATTATAGATTTTATAGTTACATTCTTATAGTATAAGCTTAGATAAGTAAAATGCGACTAGGTAGAGGAAACCATCATCGCCTATCTAGGAGAGGACGCCCGCGTTAATATGGTCTAAGGAGTTAATCTTAAGATAGAGTTATTGTCCTGGTATAAAGTAAGCTAGGATAAGTGCTTTAGTAAACGTATCTTTTAAGTCTTAAAACGCCTTTTTATATTTAGGCGTCTAGATAAAATATAGATATATTTTTCTTCCTTTTATAGAAAGGCCCTTTATTCGCATTATTGCTATAAGTAGTGCTATAATACCCAAGAAGTTATATATAAATTTTTAATAGAAGTTAGCGAAACTAAGAAAGGCTTATACGTCCTTAATATAGGTAGGGGTTTACTATCTAGTAATTATGCATACTTTTTTAGGGTCTATACGGACACCCTTAGTAGTAATAATTAGTTTAAGGTATTTTACTTCTATAACTAAGAATTTACACTTCTTTAAATTAATATAAAGTCCTACGTCTCTAAGGCGCTATAGGACCTTTTAAACGTGCTTAGTATACTTAAAAGGGTTATTACTATAAATAAGTATATTGTCTAGGTACGCGGAGCAGAAGTCGTTAAGGTAGTCCCGTAAGGCATTATTAATATAGCTTTAAAAGCTGCCTAGGCCGTTATATACGCCAAAAGGTATAACAGTATATTTAAATTGGCTAAAGCGCGATATAAATGCGGTTTTCTATTTATCACCTTCCCATATTTAAAGGCGGTTAAAGGCGGCAATAATATTAAGTTTAGTATAGATTTTAGCTTAGCTAAGCCGTTTAAAGGTCTTATGTATAAGTAGTACAGGGTATTAGTTCTTAATTGTAATAGTATTAAGTCCTTTATAGTTAACGTAGAATTAAATACCTCCTTTTAGCTTTTTAGTAAGGAGGATAGGGGCGGCTACTAGGGATATGCTGGGACAAATAAACCCTTTGTTAAGGTACTTGTTAATATACTTTTTAATAACTAGGAGTTCGTTTTTTAATATTAGGTAGGATCTCTTATAGGGCGGCGTTTTTCCTTATTTAATATTAATAGTATAGTTATTAGGTTAATATAGGGGGAGTATATCTACGCTTTTTTATAAGTATATATTAATAAAGTTATAGTATCTTTTAGGGAGGAGCTTACGGAGTTCCTTATTAATAAGTCCTTTTTTAAGCTTTATAAACTTCTTAAAGTCTAAGGGTAAAAGTCCGTAGAGTTCTACGGGGGTATTATTTTCTAGAAGGTTAACTATATCTATCCTATTACTATAAAGGACGTAGTCCTAATCTTTATTAAGCTTATATAGTTATAATCGGGAAGCTATAGCAACGGTTTAGCCTTTCCTATATGCTATATAGTAGAAGGCCGCGGCGCTTACGTAGTAGTAATTAGTTATAGGTGGGGTAATAAGGGTTTCCTTAGGTTAATATTTTAGGGAGTAGATAGAGGCGGCTAGGCCGTACCCTAGGCAAGTCTCTCTGCAGTATTTAGAGTTAAAGGTTACTTCTCTCTTTTACTAGTTAATGGCGGGGTTATATTATTTAAGCTAGTTTATTCTAAGGATAATAGGGTAGTTTATAAGTAGTATAATATAGGCCTAAAGATCCTCCTAGTGTCCGTTTATATTTAGGTAGAGTTATACTATATAGGTAATCTTTTATATAGTATAACTACCGTTAGCGAGTTATAGGGCGCGGGTTTTAGTAAGGAGTAAGGTAGGTAGGTTATAAGTACGCATAAATTAGGTATCTATAAATTTATTAATAGCTCTATAGTTAATTATAAAACGGGTTTTATATTATTTCTTAGCGGTAGTTTCCTCTATAGATAAGACTATTTACTTCCGTTCTTCTATTCTTACTAAGCTATTTATTAAATAAGCCGATATATAGATCCCTCTATTGTTAAAGTATCCTAACCTATAACTTAGGGCTAGGACTTTACGTTTTCTACTTTTATATCTAATTCTACTACCGTTGCTATATTTTCGTCTTATGCGGTAGTAGCATATAGCGATATATTTAGTATCCAGGGTATAAGGTTAGGTATTTAACGGCAGCTACTAAACCTAGCTATTAGGTAGTTTGGGCTATAGCTATAATAGCCTTCTTAACGGCATCTATAGTAACGCCTTAGCCTTTAAAGTAGCTTACGCTCTCTATCTAGTAGCTTCTTTAGGAAGGCTAGTATAGAGAGGTTGATATTAGGACTAGTAGTATTACTTAGGGTAGTAAGCGTTAGTGGTTTAGTAGGTCTAGAGGGCTTTTATAGGGAGGTCTTTAGGTAGGGGTTTACAGTAGTAATCTAGTTTAGCCGTCGTTTAATCTTCTATAGGGCTGCTACTATATTATAAACGTTATTATAGTTATAGCTAGCGGCTGCGTAACTAAGGCAATAAGTAACTTTTTTAAGGAGATCTTTCTAGTCTTTAGCGTCGCCTTAGGCGAGGACTCCGGTATATTCCTAGAATTTAATATAGAACTTATTAAATAATTTAGTAGGACTTATCTTTAGGGCGCGTAGTTTAGCTCGGCTAGTAGCTACTAGGTTATAGTTGCGGTATATTTAGTTAAGGTCGTTAAGGACTTCCTAGTAGGACTACTACTTCTAAGGACTGCTAGTCTCCTATTAAGCGAAAAGCCTATTAAACGGGATGCCCTTTATTCGTCCGATAATATAGCTAATCTTAGTATCTTCTATAGGGAAAAGGCAGGCGCTCTAGGTTAGTTTCTTGCGGGTTTATATTTTCTAGTAGCTATATTCCTTACGGTTACCCTTAAAGATTAGGGGATTAAGGTAGCGTGTATTAGACCCTATAGTAGTAGTTTAGGTTTAATTATTATAGCTTTTATCGTCGCCGCTACTATAGTAGGGGTTCCCGTTAGGTAAAGCTGCTCAGTACTAACCTTCTATTAAGCGTTAAGTAGGTAAGGTTGCTAGGGGCGTAGAGACTTAAGTGGCGTTATATACAGTAGAGAGGTATCTAATATTATTATAAATATGCTCGTTAAGCTAAGATTATAGATATTTAATTATACCCTCTCTTTTGGTAACTGTAGCAATAAGTATAATCTCGGCCTTCTTTAATTATTAGACGTCGCGTTTAGACGCGTAAAGGTTATCTTTAATTTTTTAGCGTGTGTTATTAGTAAGCGCCTTATAAGCTTATAGGTCTTAAATAATATTATAATCTTAGGTAGTATATATCTTAGCTCATATAAGCTTTAGATAGTAGTTCTATAGAAGGCGGTAGTATTTATTAGGTTTTTATACTACCATTTTTATAAATATCTCAGCGTCTCGTATCTTAATCTTAATAGATAGTAGCCCTTCGGCTTATTTATCCGTGGTTATATAGTTAATAAAGAATAAGATATTATTAATGTCCCCCTTATAGTCGTTATAGTCTTTTAAGCTACTAGGCTTCCTTTTAGGGGTTAAGGCTAGGGCTAATAAATTAAATCCTCCTAGAACTAATTAGTGTTATAGTTTCGATATAGGTATTAGGTTATTCTTTAAGTTTAATATAGTAACTAGTAAGGAATTTCGTCTTATTATTATTAATTCTTTAGGAGTATAAAGTAAGGTAACTTATAGACACACTACTTTTAGTAGTGTCTACGGTATTATAAAGACGTAGAATTGGTCGTAGGCTAAGCGTTAGTAAAGAAAAAGGCGCAACGTAATATTATAGAGCGCGGGCAATGGCTACAAAGCGTATGTATTTGGGGAGTCTACAAGACGTTGCGCGATCGATCGTAAGGGTCGAGGGCGTAAGGAGGTGATATACCCTCGCGTAGCTGACATAAGCTGTACGCGAGGTGTATGCAAGAGCACGGGGTTCTCCTATGGAGGCCCCTACGGTCGGGTTCCGTAACAGATTTTTATCTTTTAGTGCTCTATGTATATTATACGCATTATTTATATATACTATCTATAATAGTATATAATGTGCTTAGTGTCTTAGGTTAACTCTTAGTTTATCTTCGTTTCTAAGTTTAAACCTTTTTTATGTTAATCTAAGCGTTATAACTTTATTTACAGGTACTAAGATTTATCTTTTACTTCTCTAGTCCTCTAATTGCTCCTCTAAATCCTTTAATATTATAATTAAGGCTCCCTTAATGTGAGTTATAGCCTTCTCTATAATTAGGTGGTTTTGGATAACCTTTTTATCCAGCCATATATAGAAATCTTCCCACTTATTATTATGTCGTTATCTATACCACTTTTAGTATAGTTATTTAAGTATACACGGCTTATCCGTAAGAAAGTATCTCTTTATTACTATATCGTAACAGCCTTTAGTGTGTTATTCCTCAAACCTAGTAGGAATCCCTAAATCCTCTTCTTATTCCAGTTTAGTAAGCCACTTAGCTCTTAGTGTGCCTACTCTAAGCCTATTAGTAACTCTTCGTACTAGCGCTCTGTCCCTTATACGTCCTAATATACTAGATCTCTTATTTAGTTTCTATTCTTACTATAAGGTAATTCTTACTCTAAATTCCTCTATAGTTTCTTTTCTTTTACGTCTTATAAGTGGATTCTTAAAGTCTTCTTACTTCTTAATCTTAGTATTAACTTTTTAATCTTTAGGCCAAACACTATATTCCCCTAGTAAGTCCTCTAGGTCTATATATCTGTCTATATAAATAGAGGTTATAAATTGTATTATGCGTAGAGCGTATGCGGCAGGGGCTATATACGTAGCGTAGGTCACCTAACCACCTATAGCCCAATAGATAGCCCGACCTTTACTACCCCTTTCTTTCTCTTTTAGTAGACGAAGAAAGACACAAATGAATTAAAAAATAGTTACCTTATATTGCAATTACAGTACCCCCCCGGGTGATACTGATACTAATTAGTAATATCACAGATTAGAATCCGGTGTTATTATAAAAAGAGACAATACGCGATCGCTCCTACTAAGGCCCGTCAATCGTGTTGCGTTTACTAAGGAGAACCCTTTTTACTAAGGCCCTGGGAACTTAAAGAACCAACTCCTACTAAGGCTTCGTTCGGTTCGCGTCTATTACGCAAATTAACTACTTAATAAGAAGAACCCTTCCTACTAAGGCCCTAGGAACTTAAGAACCGACTCCTACTAAGGCTTTATTTAGTTTGCGTCTACTACGTAAATTAATACCCAGTATAACCTCTTTACTAAGCGCTAGTACACCTAGTAGCGTCAGCAGCACCCCTACCTACACCCCTACCTACACCACGACCTACACTATAATCTACGCTAGTTAATTATATCTAATATAGGAATTTAACGTCCGGACTAGGGTAACGAGATTACCCTAACCAATAAGACTACCGCAAAAGACATTACTAACTACGTCAGGAAAACGGGAAGTGGCGCAGGAAATTTGGTTTCGCTAAAAGTGTTTTTAGGGCCCGGGGCTAGCTTTCCGCCATATTAGCTAACCCCCCCTAGCCCGGGGCCAGCTTTTAGCTATATTAGCTAACCCCCCCTAGCCTAAGGCTAGCTTTTAGCTATATTAGCTAACCCCCCCTAGCCTAGGGCTAGCTTTTAGCCATATTAGCTAAGCCNTAGAGCTATACGCTAGCACTATNCTAGCTTATAGCTATAAAATAAATATTNTTACTATTATTATATTTATTGCTATTAGGGTATTAAAATCCTAAAGGCCTCCGGGTAGGCTCCTAGTAGGCTTCCTAGTAGGCTCCTAGCAGGACTTTAATTTTCCTTATTATCTAAATTATCCAAAGTACTATTGGGTCCCCGCTATATTCCTAACAGCCTCTATACGTGCCTTTATATACCCCTTATATACCTAAATGCCACCTTTACCCTTCCTTCCTTCCTTATATCCTCCCTACTTAGGGAGGCACCAGAACGGTAGCTAGAGGACTATAACCAGAACTAGAGGACTGTGACCAGAACTAGACGACCGTCGCCAAAACCAGACGACCGTCGCCAGAACTAGACGACCATCGCCAGAACTAGACGACCGCCGCTAAAGCTAGACGATAATCGTTTAAACGACCAGCCAGCAAATACTATGATTAATTTAATTAATCGATCGAATTGAACTAGAGCCTTAATATCATCCTATTACCAAATCAAATCAAATTAAGGCCTCTTAGGGAGGCACCCTAGATAACTACCGTTTAAACGTACAGCCAGCAAACGCCTAGAGAGAACGATTCGAATTAATATAATTAATCGCAATCAAATCAAGCAGAGCCTTTAATTGGGCCGATCTCTCCCCTAAATTACAAATACAGACAGGTAGGCATAGATAAGTAGGCACGACCGGCAGGCATAGATAGGTAGGCACGAATAAGTAGGACGGTCAGATGGTAGAATAGGTAGGATAGGTAGGATAGGTAGGATAGGTAGGATAGGTAGGACAGGTAGGATAGGTAGGACAGGTAGGATAGGTAGGATAGGCAGGATAGGTAGAATAGGCACTAGGCCTAGTTAGGAAATCAGTATATAGCCAGCGGATCATTAGAAACGCCGCCAATTAACGATTTAGAGACTCTGCGAGAGATATCCCTTATAGCTACTATTAATTTTAAATTTTAAATTTTTAAATTTTAAATTTTGAATTTTATTATAATTATACATATTATAGCTATAGGAAATATTATATAAAATATATAAAATATATAAAATATATAAAACGTACAAAACGTATAAAATGTGCTAATGTTGCTAATATGGCCCTGGGCTAGCCCTGGGCTAGCGTAAATAAGTGTATATAAGCAGATTAGCGAATCCAGCTGAAATGACCCTAGGCCAGCCCCAGGCTAGCCCCTAGCTAGCCCCTACCACCCTCCCGTTTTCCTGACGTATATTAACTTTAAAATTAATAATAATTCATTGCTTAACGTCCGATTCGGATCCCTATTAGGCCCACACGGACTACTCCTTATTTATATATAGGGAGAAAACTCAACTTAAGAAAGACTTAACTTGAGAAAACCCTGTGATCTATCTTCTTGCCTCTTAGGACTCGCCTATAAGGCGCCTACGAGGCGCCTATAAGTTACCTATAGTGCTCCTACTACCTTACTTTTTANCCTCCTTAGGAACCACTGCTGCCGTAACTAGCCTATAGACGCGCTAGTATTATATACTTTACTCTACTACTATAGAGTNATTAGGGGGCGCCCGTTGCTCGCCCCCCCGCCCTTTATTATTATTTCCTTTATAACCTAAAACTGGTTTAGTATATTTTAGCTAATAAGCTACTAGGTAACCGCCTTAAGGCCTTTTTATATTAAGAGCAGTGTCTTATAGTTCTCTATACTAGCTACTAAGAGTATTACTTCTTAGTTAGTGCGTAAGGGGCATAACAGTAATTATATGTTTTGGTGTCTGTCTTAGCCAGCCATATTTACATCTTAGGCTACCTACTAGGATACCTACTTAGTAGAGCCAGTCTTTTAGTCCTATTATTCCTATTCTTAAGAGCGTTGCTATATATATTTCTGCCTTTATTAGGCCTTTTTAGAGCCCTAGGGTGTCTACCCCCCTTATAGCGTTAAACTATGCTACGGCTTAGGTTCCTTTTTAGTTAGCCTCTTATACCTTTAACTCCTATATACCTCTCTAGTGTTAGTCTAGCCAGTATTGCATTACGGTAAATAGTTTCCCGGCATTCTTTTATGCTCTACTTTAGCTCCTTTTCTCTCCTTACTATTATCCTTACTGGCCTCTCTTACGCGTCTCCCTTTTTCCTCTATGTGGGCTAGGCCCTAAAGCAGCACTATTTTTCTTCTGCTTTCTTTACCTGTTTCTCTAATATATCTTCCCTACTTTAGGTTATTAGTTTATTCTCTATAAGGCGCCTAGGGTCCCTTTATAGTTTATTTAGGCGTGTCTTTAATATACTTATAATATTAGAGTTATATTCCTTTTTACGCCCTTTATATTGCAGCGGCTTTAATATATTAGTTATAGGGGGGAATATTAGCTTCCTTCTTAAGCAGAGCTATAGCCGTTTACTTATATCCGCCTATTTACTCTAGAGGCAGGCTGTTTAGACCTTTTAGAGTATTTAGGAGGAGCGATTTAGGGGGGCCTTTCTTAGATTCTCTAATGGCCCAAATACTAGACCTATACGTCATGGTTGGCCGGACAACTGCTATATATAGTAGGCGTAACCTCTAGAAGTATAGACCCTATATAGAATTAACAATCCTAAATAATGCGATATACTATGCTTAGCCCTTATGGGCTACTTACGCCGCATATACGCTCTACCGGAGCTTACTATCTACCTATACTCCTAATACTCTTAGGCCCTAAACTGGTTAACCCCTAAAGCCTTAGATATAAATTATATGCTAAAGATCTACAGATTAGTTGCGTTTTCTTATAAAATAGATTAGCTGGTATTTCTCTAGTAAGAATTAAACTCTATATCGTCTTGCCTATTCTATATAGGTATTATATACTTTCTCTAGTATTCTATAATTCTCTATAGCTATTGGCCCGTATATAATTAGGTTTGTATTATTAATAAAGCCTATCCCCTAAGTTGCCCCTTTTTTAAAGGAGTTAAGCAGGTTGCTTATAAAGAAAAGAAAGAGTATAGGCAAGAGGGGTAATCTTTATGGTATTCCTATTATAACTATAATAGGGGGGCTTTGGTATCCGCTAAAGACTAGTAATATTTCTTTTTAACCTGTAAACCCTTAAATAAATTATATAATCTATTCTGGGAAGCCTTTTGCCCTAAGGATGTATAGGAGACACTTATGGGGTATATTATTATAGGCGCCACTAATATCTAGGCTAAGCATTAATACTATAAAGTCCCTTCGCATCGCCCATGTAGATTTAATAGTAGTAGCGAGTAGCGTAAGTACTAATAGTGTTAAGCGGTTCTTTCTTGCCCCTATTTAGCTTTATAGTAGTAGAGCGTATTCCTTAGCCGTGTCTACTATATGGTCCGCTATTACCCTTTCTAAGATCTTACTAAGGGTATTCTCTAAGGCAATAGGGCGGTAGCTTCCTAAGAGTAAGTAGTCTACTTTACCTTCTTTGCGTAGGATAAACGTTATTATAGCTCTTCTAAGTCTTGGATAGTAGCCTATTATAAAGTATACTCTAGCTATATCCGTAAGCTAAGGTGCTATTAATAGTCCGTAGGTCTTTAGGGCTTTATTTAGGATCCTATCTAGTCCTAGTACTATATTATTTAAAAGGCGGCTAATAGTTCTAGCNATTTCTTNNGTTGTTATATNACTGTTAACNCTTAGGNNAGTNACTAGTGCTTNNCCTGTAATATTACTAAGGTCTACTAAAGCTAGTTAAGGGGAAAATCTTTCTATAAGGATCTTTGCCTTCTTATTATTGTTACTTATAGCCAGTAATTCACCTAGTCTTCGCAGAGGCGGAAGGTATAGGTCTTCTACTAGACATCCCACCTTTTTCTTTACCTATTTTGCTATCTTTTAAAGACCTTTATTATAGAGGAGGCTTAGGTTAGTAGTATGCTTATTTATAAACTATCTCCAGCTATTTCTTACTTCTTTTTTTAGGGTATTCTTTAGCTAGTTTCTTATGTCTTTATATTATCTCTTATCTTTAGAATTATAGCTGCTTATATATTTTCTTCTTGCTTGTTATTAGCTGGCGATAAAAATTGCGTATTGTGCGGACTATACGTGTTGCGTATAGGGGCCCAGTTTTAAGACCGGGCAGTGCTCTTTTAGCCCGTTTTTAATTACTGCCTAAATCCTTTCTAGTCTTTAGTTAATTTCCTTAGGGGTAGCTAATAAGCCTCGCTTGTTTGGTATTGGGTGGATTTCTTCTAGGTCTTAAAGTTATTATTTAACTATATTAAGGAAGCTGTTTATCTTAAGCTTTCTTATTATATATCTTTTACTATTTAGTTGCGCCTTAATATCTAGATCTAGCTATATTTAGATAGGGATATAGTTTAAGGCGAGTACCTATTCTTCTTTAGGTTTGTACCTTTTAAGTCTCTAGTATAGGCCTTTATCTATAAATATAAGGTTAATTATACTTTTAGCGGTACCTTATTACTATGTAATTACTCCTAGGGGGGTAGCTAGCTTAAGGCCCCTAGTGTCTATAGCTCTTAGTAGGCACTTTACCTATTATTTAGTAGTAATATAGATACCCCCCCACTATAGGTGGTAGAGGTTTATATCTCCTAATAGAATAGACTTTATACCTTTAGTTTTTAGTAAGCTTATTACTAATATAATGTTCTCTATTTATAGGACCCCTTTAACCCTAAGGTTATATATATTAATAATCTATACTGGTCCCCTATATATCTGGATTATTATTACTATAATATCTAGGTTAACTGCCTATTATAACTATAAGGACAGGCTAATAGCCTTACTGATTATAAAGCATACGCGTATAGCTGCTTTTGGTTTGTATAGGAGCTAAAATCCTTAGGGGTAGTATGTTAATTATATATAGGCATTATAATACGGCTCTTATATAGTAAGGATATAGTATTTCTTTAGGTCTAGGCTGTTTAGTAAGGGCCTTGCGAGACAGTGGTTTATATTGCCGTAGTTATACTATATAATAGATAGGTAGCGGACCCCTAGTAAGGGTTCTTCGCCTCTCCTTTATTCCTTACTTCTTCTATTTCTACTTTCTTTAGGACATTTAGAACTTCTGTTTCTTATATTTACACCCTAGTTACTACTTATTTTATATAGAGCTTTCCATTCCCGTATTTTATATTCCTACTAGCGCTTTTATATCTAAATCTATTATTATCTCCAGTTCTTCCCCTATTCTTACTAGTTGGCTATATACCCTTTAAGAGTCGGCTACGAATGTTATATTTACCGCGTTAAGTCTAATTCTTAATTATCCTAGTCTTAAGCTTACTATAGCTGTCTATAAGGGTCTTCCTATAGGGCGTCCTCTTCCTTATGTTCCCTATAACCCTTATGTCCCTATATAGTCTAGTAATATTACGCGGCGTCGCTTCTAGCCCGTTAAGGCTTAGGATAGCTAGCCTAGCCCCCTAATATTAAAGGTAGGAAACGCTGGAAAGGTACTTACGCCCCTCTAGCTTATTGCCTGTTGTTTCTATTCGTATAACCTAGCGTGTAGTTATTCCCGTAGCTATTAAGCCCTTACCTTCTATCTCCTGTATTTAATGCAGTCTTCTCTCTCCTACGCCTTGTGTATACTTTAGTGGCAGTTTATATATTTTGTTTAGTCTTAATTTAAGTAATATCTTATATCGTGGGGGCCTATATAGTAGCCGCAGCACACCTGTACTGCGTATATGGATTAGGTATATCTCTATTATATACAGCAATAGTATTATTCTAGGCGGAGTCTGTAGTTATAGAGCCTTATGTTATATATAAGGCCATTTATAATAATACCTTTTTAGATAAGGAGTTTTTATATTCCTAGTATATGTGTGCTAATGATAAGGGAGCTATACGTTTAACCAGCGCCTCCCTAGTAAGTCTTTAGCAACCCTTATATTCTTTTATTGTTTTTATTATATACTTAGTTTATATTTTCCTATTATAGCTATTAGATTTAGGTAATCTTAAGTCCTAGTATAAGGCGTTTCGTTTGTTTTACTATTTTATATATAGTTACTATATTATCCGCCTAGCGCCCCTTTTCTACCCTAAGGCTTAGGGGAACTGCTAAGACTTTAACTAGGTAATCTTCGCGGAGCACTTTTATACCAATACGTTCTTCTAGCCTATCCCCTACCCTTACGGCTTATTCCTTTACCTATTGGTCCCTTAAGGTAACTCTAATATCTCCGCTCTTAAGGTGTTGGACTATAACAGCGTTATAGATCTCTTTATAAATCTCTATAAGGACTTCTGTTTCTAATTATCCCTTAAGCCCCTCTACTTTTTTTATATTTAGTTATATTATAATTATATACCCGGATATTATCTTTAGGGGGGTAGGTTCCTTATATTATAGAAGCGCAGCTACGGCGGCCTAGGTACGGTTTACCGGTAAGAAAGGGTTTTATTTATTTTTAATTTTATTTAGCCGTTAGAGGATTTAATTAAGGGTTTACTAGAGGGGCGCCTAAGGTTCGCTAAACTAGCGGAGCCATTCTGCTAGCTATATTAGTTCGTTATAGCTAATAGTTGCTCCCCTATAACTATGGATACTAGACGCGTCCAATAGGCTTTATATTTTATTAGATGCCTTCTTAATAGAGGTCTTTCCGCTTTGTAGTATAGTATTCGCCCGTTCTTGTTATAGAGGGCCATTGCTAGGCGTGGTTCTGGTGGACGCGCGTGAGTGCAAACCACCGTCGTTTGACGTATACCTCCCCTGCGATACATGCATCTCAGGGGGATAACTTTAAAATTAATAAGTATACTAAGCGCAACTTTAAGGATAAAAGCTTATAGGAATTATACTAAGAGGACTTTAACAATTTCGAGGTATAGACATTTAAGGACGCTTATAGGTCCGCAATTAAGGAACTTAAACAACTACTCCAACGTAATAGAGTATGGGTCTTTAATAAAAAGAGTAAGTTAGTACTACAAGTACTATACAATATTACCCACGAGGACGACCCTACGGAATGGTTAGATAAAGAAATTAAGCTATACATTAACAATAAAGGACCCTTTAATTTATACGTTATCAACCGCCGTCTTAAATTACGTTTATTAACCCCCTTAACGTCACCTACCCCAACCCCAGCTGTTTTAAATGACCTCCCTATGACCAAGCCTCCCTTACCTACGAACGTCACAGCTCCTTCTATAAAAGTTACAGCCGCTATTAACTATGGTAGAGACTTAGTAACCCTAGTAAAGATATATACAGAGAAAAGCAAATATAGTAAAGAGGATAACAACTTTGACCGCAAGCTTACGATTTTTAACGACCTTTATAACAAAGTTAGTATACTATAAGAGGTAAAGACTAAAGGCTTTCTAATAATGCTATGTGGTATTACTTTTAACTTCTATTATAAGAATAAGGCAACCTATACCACCTTTAACAGCATCTGCAATGCCGTATATAACTATTTTAAAGGACTGGAATATAAGCGTGGAATGCTATTACTCTTAAGACAGTAATAATAAAAAATGAAAGCAAGTCTACAGGGGACTATCTATAGCTACTACTTAACGACCTCCGTTATTTATAGCATGGTCTTGACGCTAACCTCTATAATAACAATTTCCTATATAACAAGCTTATTATCGCTTGTTAAGACGTCGCTACTTACTAGGTAGCTTACTTAAACCCACCTACTATACTTACTAGCCTTATAAATAGCCTATAATTATTAATTATTACTTATAAGAAGATTAATAGTACTATAGGATAACCTGCTAATATATTCTTATAGCCTATAGAACAGCCTATGGACGTATTTTTTACTAACCATCGCTACTACCGGCCGACGCCTCGACTAAGCTTATTAAATAATTATTACGGCAATAACGCTAGGACGTGCTTTATATGTAAGAAAGGAGACTATTAGTTAACTAGGTATACTAAAGAAGAACGTAATAAAGTAAGAGAAGGTTTTAAGAGACGTGTCCACTAGTACCTTACGGATAACAATATTAATAACAACTTCGACAAGGATATAGTTCTAACTACTACTAGCGGCAATTTCTTCTATAACAACTTTGGTGTTAAGCACTTTATGACTTTAAATAGGCTAATACTAATTAAAACCGCTAAGAATATAGTTACGTCTATAAACAACAATGCCTTTATCTACGGCCTTACTAGTAGTATGGAACCTGGTGGTACGGAACCTAGTATAGCAAGACGCAATAATAAGGGTAAAAACGCCACCTACTTCTGCAACGACGATAACGACGTTAATATAGAGAACCTTACTGTTGACATTGACTTCCTTAACTGTTATTTTAACGACGATGAATAGGACTCAGCCCTTCCATATATTTTACCCTATAGTCTATAACAGCTCTACAACTCTTATACCTTCTAAAGCCGCCACACCTTTAGTTCTAACTTTAACTACGCTCTGTTATGGGATACCTCAGTAACACCTTATATACGCCTACCTATCTCTACCGCAATATCCATAGCGATATCCGCAATATCCGTAACGATATCCGCAACGTCTGTAATATCCATAATATTCGCAATACCCAAAACATTCGCGATTACTGCCCTAAGCACCTA
This sequence comes from Cenococcum geophilum 1.58, assembly GCF_001692895.1. NCBI lineage: Eukaryota > Fungi > Ascomycota > Dothideomycetes > Gloniales > Gloniaceae > Cenococcum > Cenococcum geophilum. The sequence goes on along the minus strand of NW_027137559.1, from coordinate 4,613,472 downwards.
TTAACCTATATACTTCTCCTTTATACTTTCTTACATTCTTTCCTTTTTATAAATGTCGCCAGTGTCTATATAAGTAGAGGTTATAAATTGTATTACGCGTAGAGTGTATGCAGCAGGGGCTATATACGTAGCGTAGGCCACCTAACCACCTACGGCCCGATAAATAGCCCGACCTTTACTACCCCTTTCTTTCTCTTTTAGTAGATGAAGAAAGACACAAATAAATCAAGAAACAGTTACCTTATATTACAATTATAGTACCCCCCTAGGTGATACTAATAATATCTATCTCCTAGTCTAACTACTATTTATATCGCAGATTCTCTAATCTGTAAAGAAGCCTCTTGCCTCTTACTTATAGGTGTCCTAATTCGCGCTCCAAATTCTTAATCCCTTAGATTCTTTAATCCCAAGCTTACTTCTAACTTAAGTTTAGCTCCCGCCTTAGTCTAACTAGGCGTCCGTAGTATTCTTATCTTATTTTAAAAGTCTTAAATCTTACTTATCTCGTTTTAAGAATCTTATGCTGTTAGGAATTCTTATCCTAAGCTTATTCGTATGTCTTTAAACTAAGCTACTACCCTACTCCATCGGTTTTCGTCTGTTGTGGGTCCTTAGGTATGCCTTATCTTATCTTAAGAATCTTAAGCCTTTAGCCTTTTGCCTTTATTAAGTAGTAAGCTAGCACTAGCAGTTGTCTGCTTACTTAATTGCTTTTAGATATTACTCCTTTTATCTTATAAAGTAATGGATGCCGTATGTAATGGTGTTATAATACCCGTTACTAAACCTTACTCTATAGCGGTCTTAGTTTCTACTTCTATTATATCGTCGAGGTTTAGATACCCCTAGTTAGTTCCTTTTTTATCCTTAGTGCTGTTAATTAGTAAGTACTCTAACTCCATTATTATTGTTGCTAATCTTTATCCGTATATTACTATAATATCTTAATCTAGCCTATAGAGTCGATCTTATTCTTTATCTAACTCTTTAGTTCCTCTAAGTCCTCTTAACTCTAGCTCTTATAGCCAATAGCTTGCGCTATACTTAGCGTCTTTATAAATTTGGTATACGTTATTATAACAAAACGCGAAACTTCCAATTAAACACTCTTTTGTTCCTTACAGTATACTATTATTCCTCTATACGTATATATCGTCTACTATTAGTCTAGTTCTCTTTATTATATAGTAACTCTAACTATCTTTATAATCCTTTGCGAAATAATCTTATTTCCCGCAATTTATACAAGCTCCGTTTTTAAACTATTAACTTTGCTATAGAGTCTACCTAAACATCTTCTGCTGCTAAGATCCCTAGTTTAGCCTATGTTCCTTAGTCCTATAATTACTAGATCCTTAACCTCTAGGTTTCTATAGTTTCTTACTCTATCTCTTATAGGCTTCTTTAGTACCACTTAGGTCTATTAGCTCTGCGCTATACTATAGTTTCTAACTTAGCTTTAGTCGTTATGTACTCTACGTCTTATATAACTATAGAACTCTATCCTAACCTCTCTTAGTCTGCTCCCTTTAGTAAATCCTATTATTAATCTTTATTACTTAATCTATTAATTCCCTTAGGGTGTCCACATCTTCCATTAGAATAATTACGTCCTAGACTTTAGCCTTAAGTCCCTATTTATACTGTGCCATAAGCGCCTTATTATTCCACTTTACTTATATTACTAATATTTAAAACTGCGTTATATACTTAATTGCTAAGGTTTACTACATAATATCTTAGAGTTTTCTTTCTGCTATGGTCACTACCTCCAGGTCTCCAAACATTTGCGTAAGTCGCTCCTTAAACCCTTCCTAACTTAAGAATATAAACCACACGTCCTAATTAGTAGTTATTATTCTATTAGCTTATATTTCTATAAGGTAAGGCTTAAACTATTTAAGTGCTCTTTCTAATAGGAATAACCCTATATAGGCTATTCGATCCATAGGTATTACTAGCTTTACTCCCTCTTACGCAATCTTAAAGTACATTTGCATAAGGAATCCTTTAAGCTTTAATCTTTCTCCTAAGAATCTCTCAATTAATGGTAACTTAACCTTTGCTGCGCCTATCCCGTTAATCCTTTATTTAAGTGTCGCATTGTTTTCTATTAACTGGTCGACTATCTCTTATAGTTGTCTAACCGTTATAGGCTGCTGTAAGTTAGTATCTGCTATACTGGTATCACCTAACCTTAAAGTAGTTGCCGCCGTTAATGGCGTTGTGGTGGCTGCTTTTGGTAGTATATTGTTTAACTTATTAAAACTATAACTAGGTAGTAATTATGTCACGGAACCTTGTAGTAGATACTACGGTAGGTCCTATTATTGGGCTAGGTGTATAGGTATTACAAGTAAGTTAACAACGTAATAATAACTAGTGGAGTGGTTGCCTAACAGATTAACTTTAATTATATTCTAAGAATCACTATAAAGAAGGAACTATCTAGGTAGGGACTAAGGGTCCTTAAATACATAACCGTACTCCTATAAAATCCTCCTTATACATAATATACGTGTGCTCTGTCTACTCTGTCACAGATTATATAGATCCTATAGATTATACAGATCACATTATGTGACCTTGGTACCATTCCTCGTTATATAGCTCTACCGGATCCATCCTGGACTATGCTCTTATTAACTAACTAGCTTCTTCCAACTCCTCTCCTAGTAGTCGTAATATTGTACTTAAAGCGTCCGTAACAATCGCGCCTTATTTATTAAAGGACGTTTATAATATAGATAAGACCGGGCTATTTTGGAAGGCTATACTAGATACTATATTAGCTACTAAGCCTTAATTAGAAACAAAGAAGTAAAAGGTACGGATTACCCTAGGCTATTACTCTAATATAGATGGCTTAGATAAGCTTCCTCTCCTTATAATTGGCTTATTATAACGGCCACGTTACTTTACAGCCAATTATATTAATATAGCCTTATTAAATATTACGTAGAGGTTTAATAAAAAGGCCTAGATAATAACGGTGATTATACTTAAGTAGCTTACCTAGTTTAATAAAAGGATATACCATAGGAAGATACTCCTTTTAATTAACGGCTTTAGCGCCTATAAAGCAGCTATTTAAACACTAATTAAGAATAGCTCTCTTAAGAATACGCGCGTGGAGTTCCTTCCTCCTAATTACACCTTAGTATACCAGCCTTTTAATTAAGGGATAATTATAAACTTTAAGCTGCTCTACAGGCGATACTAGCTGTAATTTATAGTGAAGCGTTTACTTTAAGGTAAGGATCTAATTAAGCAGATTTACGTCCTATAGGCAGTTCGATGGTTAATTTACACTATAAATAATTAAGAATTGCTTTATTAAGTCTATATTATTTGGCTCTTATATAGGCCTACGGCCTTGCCCTTAAGACTATATCCCTTGCACCGATAATAACGTCCTATAAAATGTGGCCCGTGCGCACCAATCATATATGGGCGGTAAGTCGTTCTGCCGCATTACCAGGACTGCGAAAACACGCGAGATGCCCGTACCTACCCCAAATTTGTATACGCACGCATGAATGCACCTATTACCACTATATCTCGCCTATATACTCCTTAAAATAACGACTAAATTAATTACTATAAGCCGCATAAGTGCATTTATGCGTGCGCATACAAATTTAGGTAGGGAGAGGTGGGTGCAGGCATCTCGCCAACTTTTTTGTCCACAGCGTGCGCAAGAAAGTTTTGATGTTCTTGACTGCGTGCACGGGCCACATTTTATAGGACGCCATCGGTGCAAGGGATAGATCCTCCCGTTATTACTAAAATGGAGCAAATAGCGAAATAACTAAAGGCCGCAGAAAGAATTCGCGATATAATAAATATTTAGGATTTTATTAAGCTACTAGGTAAGGAAGTGGAGGATTTATTAGAGGATCTTATTAAGCACGTAGCAGAGCTATATGCAGGGCCTGATCGCGATATGGAAACAAATAAAGAAGTTATTAAGCAGCCTTAAATTAAGCTTAGTAAGGCGCTCGTAGCTTTATAAAAGCTTCGTCTCTATAAGGAGTAGTAAAGCGATTCTAATAGAGACGTAATTACAACTCTATTAAGGCATAAGCGTTGGCTTTAAGGCCGACGACCTTAAAACACCAAATAGTAATTAATTGCGATATATTTTAGTATAGCCGATCGCTTAATTACAACTTTATAAGCGTAGATACATAATATTATTACCTAATTTTGAATTTGGGTGCATTTTATATACAAGTATGTAATACAACGATACCCTTGGTATTACGATACGCTCGGCCGAACCAACCGTATCGTACTAAAGAGATTTGACTGTATTCCGTTATATCACCTTTCCGCTCTATTCGTGAAGTGTTCGGCGAGGTAGCTAGCTAGCCGCGGGCGTTTCCGTATGCGAAAGCGAGGGGGAACGGGCGATGGCGTAATTGCATGTGTGGGTGGTCGCGTGTGTTGGGGGGAAGGATACTAAAGGCCAGCATTGACTGCAGTCGGACAATTTTAGAACAGGGCAAGATGATAGGTTCGGGATAACGCGCCATTTGGCTAGATGGAGAATGGGTTTCTGGGAGCGAATGGACAAGGGGAGGCGCATGCGTTGGGAGGGCATTTCCGGTCAGCGGTGCCAAATGGGTAAGCCGGTGATGGGATGCGCAGAATAGAAATAGCTAAGATGGACACTCGCAGGACGGGAAGCTCACAGGACTAAACTTGCAGGACCGGAAGGACGAGGGCCGGGATGAGTGGGATGCGGAGGGGGGCGACGGTGCATTAGTAGCCAGCATGTTTTCTCGGTCGGCACAGGGCAATTTAGCGTATGGTATGTGGACACCCGGGTTCCATCACGGCAGCTAAGCTGCGACGGCCGCTTGGCAGCGGAAGCGAGGGACGGGGCGCGACGGAAGATTTGAGAAGCAGAACATGCGTTGTAACGCGGCATCTGAGCGATGTGGATGCAAGGCCCGCGCCGCAGATCTTAGGACCGGGTGATATACACAGGGCGGAACGTCGAATCTTGTCCAACAGTGTAGAATAGGCACCAGCACTAGCACCAGCATCAGCATCAGCATCAGCATCAGCAGAACTGCGATCGCTGGGGAGAGAGCGGATGGAACCAAGATGAACGTGCGTTGGCAAAATGAACCGGCACGTTCATGCAGGCTGGCGGGTCCGGTTTTAGGGAGAATGTTGGTGCATACAGGACAGGGATCTGGAGCCACGGGAGGCGAGTTGCTGGGTACTCTGCTATCGGGATGGAAGCGTGTGTATATCCGTGCTGAGAAATATAGTTCACTATATTATTCCGCATATATCGTCCGAAACGGGACCGACAGGAGAACGTTATAGGAAGGTAGTAGTTTTCGATTACGGAATATTTCCTTCGCTGCCCTCGCAGTTATGTAGTTCGTTGTCATGTGGTCAGAGAGAGGGGGTAGGGAGGGAAAGGGAGAGAGAGAGCGTATGGGTGATTTCCTATATTTTAAGGCTTTTTTTGGGGGGTTCAAGGTCAATATCGGAGATTGGAGATATTTGATGCTCGAACGAGAATTACCAAGACTGTCCACTAACGAGAAAAGGCATCCTCCAAATGGCATCCTCCACATATTGCAAGAAATTAAAAAAAAATAGAAGAAAAAATAAAGTTCCAGCCAGCGCTGGTAAATTTGTTGGGGAGAATTGAAATCACAAAATAATGCTAGTTTGAAACAGCCACGCCGGGGGTTAAAAATGCCGCAGGGAAAAAAACCGACGAAGAACTAAGAAAAAAAGCTGCGCCGAGACATGCAGATCATAAAACACCTTGTAATGGCAGTCCAGAAGAAGGTTAGTGCGAGGAAAACAGGACCCGAGCACGTGGTAAGACCAGGGGCTTTATTGTTATTCATTGGAGACGATGAGTTGTTTGTGGGGGAAAATGCGGGTGGTTGGGTGTTGGTACATATGAATTCATGCCCGACGTGGTCGTATCCTGTAAAGCGCCATGCTGCACTGAGAAGGCCACACATATACCGAGGTGAAAGGGAAAGCACGCCAAAGGGAAAGCGGTGAGGCCGATCTGTGTGAAGATGGCAGACATTCGGACATAGCCTAAAATCTGCCCGCATGCTTGGACGTGTACGTGACTCGGAAGAATGGCTGGATCTGCGGGGTGCTGGAGCTGTGGCAGTTGTCCTCGTGCCGTGGAAGCGGGCAAAATATCCTACTTGTGGCCGTGCTCGGTGCACCTTCTGACAACCCACTTCTCCCAGAGTTTGCGTTGCGAGTAGCTAACGGCTACACCGTCATCGCCCAGGTCTTCTGCGCTGTCTGGATAACCGGTCCGGCCGTTGCAATTGCACCACGGTGCGGAAGCAGGCGTGTCAGGTGAGAGTGGGAAATCCATCCCTCCTCCTTGCTCTGGTCCATCATCTGTGCCTGCATCCGAGCCTGTATCTGGGGAATCCGTGCTGTCGAAATCGGAGTGGTCGGGGGAGTCGTCGATAGGCGCATCCGCATGCGGATCCCAATCGCTCTCCTCGTCGCTGTCGCTGGCACCGCCAGGCGGGTCGTCCGGAACTTCTGCTCCGATGGTCCATTGTTCGTCAAAGTGTTGGGCGTAATCTATTCGCCGTAAACTCACCCAATCCAGCCTCGTCATGTCGTCTCTCAGAAAAGCCAGGACATCCTTCCATCTACTTCCGTCTTTCAGGAGAACGTCTCTTAACCGTAACCCCCGCAGTTTTTCGCGGTGTCGCCGTGCGAGGGCGATGATTTCATCCGCGTCTAACCTCCAGGCTTGGATGCCAAACGCGAGAAGTTTTTCCCATTTGACGTTGTGAAAAATCTCTTCTAATTTAAGACCTAATGGCCTGTGCGAAGGAAAGCCAATGTGCACGGCCTGCATGTTCTTTGCCGCGTTGAAAACAACCTTGGACAGCGAAGATAGCTCTTTCATCCGGTTATCCAGGTCTGTTCCATCGTCAAAATGGAGCTCTAGACACGTGAGGCGCTCCGCAAGAATCGCAAAGGTATTCGGTGGGTCACGTGCCCAAACGACCACACTCTGTGGACTTAACATGGGCGAGGAGAAGCGCGTACACGGCGATCGTGAGGCGAGCAGCGCTGCGCCAATCGTCTTTGTGCTGTGAGAACACGCTGGGGGCCATTTTAATTCCACGAGCTGGTTGAGTTCGTCATGCTGACGAATGTAGGCCAGCAAAAGTCCATCTTCTTGGTCCTGCACACGTAGAATCTGGACGTGTTGGAGAGAGGTGAATGCCGAGATGGCCTTGTTCAGCACTCGGGCATCTTCTTCCGACTGCACAATCTCCCGTTGCTCGGTGACTTTGCGCACAAAGTGCCTGACGTCCAAAAAGCCGAGACTGTCTGGCAGATTCGGCAGCAGCTCTCGCACCCGCTCTCTTCCTGAGACTCGGTTAGTAAAGATTCTTAGTCAAAAGATGGGGGGGGGGTTGGAGAGAAAAACCCTCGACGTAGAAATAGGGCACCATGTAGCTGAATTTTTTGACATGTTTAGCAAGATGGTCCTGGCCAGCAATGTTCTCCAATCGCTTCAAACCCTTTCGTGAAAATCTGGTGGTGACGCGGGCGAACTGATGGACAGCCCCTAACTCGGAGAATCTTTTGCAGGTGAGTCTGAAGTTGCTGATGTTCTGAGCCTGGTCTCGCGCAGGCGGCGGAGGCGGTTTGAAGCTCTCCTGGGACAGGTAGGCGCGGCGGTCGAGACTGACCAGCTTCTCAGGGTCTGCTTCGATATGGTCAAGGATCTCGCGCAACAATTCGTTGGATAACTTGAGAATGCCGGGAACGGAGTCCATGGCGACAGACGCGGGGTAAGGAAATCATCTACCGGATAAACGACTGAAGGCAGAGGTTGGAACACGACAGGGCACGTGTGCGGGCGTCGGGGTTCGCCAGCATCAGTTGGTGGAGCGGGTGATGCTAATGGGCGATATGGGAGATAGGGCAGAGCTGGACTGACCGTGGTGTTGAGAATCAGCAGGAGAGTCGTGCGTGGAATTGAGGTCACGGCAATCGCGGCGGTACATAATAAAAGCAAGGCGCTGGCTGCAACATGACAGCAGCAGAGTAGCAAGGTGCAGCGGTGTCAGCCGAGCGCTATCGTGGATGAAGTTCGAGTGGGCAGGTCGGAGAGAAATCGCATGCACGCCAGCTGTTGGGTGGAGTCGTGGCGGGCCAATGAGGCCAATGGCAGCAGGAAGAGCAGGAAAAGCTAGGTCACATGACCCAATGTATCTGCGGAGTTTCGCGCGGGACGGCCAGTGATGCATGTCGTGTCCCGCAGGAATCGATTTCGATGGAGTGTTGTGCCATGCATGAGGAGGCCAAGGGGGATTCGACCGTAGTCGCGGACGCCCGCCCTCAGCGACTGAACGACCGCCTGCCACCGCCTGCCACCGCCTGCCACTGCCTGCCACCCTGAACCCTTGCCCGCCGCTGATGCAGCGCTTCGCTGGCAACGCAGCCATAGCCTCCGCGGTCTTGGAGAATACCCTCTCAATTGGTGCTGACAAGCGCTTGAAGAACGCCGCACGAGAGCGCCCCGATGGCCGTAACGAGCGCGATGAGTGTGACGTGCGTCGCCAGCCGAGGGCGTGACCGGCTAGGGACTCTTTGGCTGTGCCTTCCGGCGCACCGCCGTGAGGCTAGGGCTTGGAGCGAGGGAACCAGCTATATGGAGCTATATGGACACACAAGAAGCCCTGGCCGCGCCCTGCCGAGCCCTGGCGGCGTCCTGGGTCGGTCTGGAGGGCCTGGTAGGCTGGGGACACACCTCCCAACCTCCCCCGGAGGCACCACCAGGAGGCAAAACCCTTACAGTAGAGGCACATCCTAGAGGCACATCCTAGAGGCACACTCAAGAGGGCTGAAGAAACGCCCTGAAACGTGTAAATGCGATGTGGGAATGGGCAATGGCTCACGTCAAAGGCCCCATCAAAAAGGGCCCATTCTCGCCAACGCCGAATCAATCCGCGTCCAATTGCCTCCACGGGCTACTCCATACCCCAAGCTGCATACAAAAATGTCCGCTTGCTGCTCAGCCCGGATGCTTTGCCTCCCTGCTCGACCTCGCCTCTTTTCTGCACTCTTGCACAGAGAAGGATTACAATCTGCAGTCATCCCTTCCTTCGGTCGACGTGCGCGACAACCTGCCCAACACACCAGTCCTGTCTTTGCCTTGTCTCTGACGCAATCCCCATCTCCACGCACATCGCCTCTGTTCGTACTGAGCCAACGCCTGCTCCCTTACCGTCCTTACCGTTGTTGCACCGTGAATCCCCTACCCGTCTACGACCGCCATGTGTTCCTGTGTGGCTTGAACTATTGCTGTCGCCCAGGATTCGGCCTTTTCTCCGAGCGCAGTCGGCCCTCCACCACTGTTACACCAGCTCTCGGGAAGGTACCCGCTCGATGCACTTACCACTGTCGGCCTCTTTCATTTCGCATCACGATCGCTGCCTCCAATGCTTCGAATGCATCCAATGCAATGACTCGATACCTAGCCGCTCAAATCGTGCTGATCATACAGGCATTGGACGCATAAGACGCCCAATTGCGGCATATTAAACGTGGCTTCTGCTTCTAAATCTCTCACTTTGCATTCGCCGGATTTCTGTGCTGCTCAGCTTGCTCTGGAACGTCTCGTCCACCTTGCCTTGCGTCACCGTGCCATCCTCCTCTTCAGCATCCAGAACGTCCACCTCGAATATATCCAGAGGCGCCCACTCTTTTTCCGCTCTCCTCGCATTGACTGCCTTGCCGCCAGACCGGGTCTCAGCAGAAATCACTAATGCGGTAATTGTCTCATCCGTAATAGTGGGGCCGAACGGGTCCCAGATCTCGACATACTTGAGAATGAGGCTGGACGGCAGTGTGACATAGACGGCATGACCATTCGGGCCAGGTTCTGTCTTCTCTTCCACTGCGATGCGGTTGTCATTGGTAGGCCCAAAGTTGAGAATTGACCTCAGAAAGCCGTCGACGGCTTGCTGCCGTTCATGCCAGCTCTCCAAGAATTCAGCAAACTTTTTATTCTTGAGCAGCTCGTCCCCGGTGATGCCTATGGTTAGACTTCTCTGAGCCCCTTCATCCACCGTAGATGCTGGCTCGAGAACAAAAGCAAACATTGTGAGTAGTAATTTGTGACCAATATGTAGATGATCGAAAGTGCCACCAAGCACAACCGAGAGGTGTCGTTTGAAGTGGGCTGGAGCATCTGTCGGTGGTGTTTGCTCGTCCTTGGCGGAAACTTGGACAATGCCCCCTCGGACTCTGTGCACCTCTCTGTCAGCCTTCCCTGCCAAGAGAAAATTCTTGAGTATCTGCTCGCCCTCTTCAGACTCGATGGCGTAGACTGTCTCCCATGACCTCTGACTGCAAGCTAAAGTCTGGATGTCGATAATAGGGCCTTGGGACTCGCTTCCAGGACGCGATTCGAGAGACTGATCCAGTTGTCCGTTCCGAGGATAGGCTACTAGAAGAACGCGTGCATCGATCCCTTCCGAGTCTCCCACGTCAATTGACTCCTTTGCAGAGATGACACAGATTAACTTGTAGAGACCCGCCAACAAGCTCTGAGTGGTTGAATAGAGAGCGTTCCGCGGAACACTTTGTCGCCTATAGAGATGTTCGCACGGAAGAGCAATATCTAGAATGGTAGTCCCCTGTGATCTGGTAGGAGAGCGAGCCAGTTCTCTGAGCACTGAGAACAGGGGTGAACCGTACGCTGCTTTCAGTGCGGCAAAGGTGGGCGGCGAGGGTGCGGGTGATAGCAGGAGAAGAGAGCGGCGGTAGTCCTTGTGCAACGGCGGCATTATCGTGAGTGCGGTGAATGCCCTTGTGGGAAAGGGCGAGTAGAGGCGTGTCAAACGACGGAGAGAGTGTGGTCTGTTGGCGCTCATCTGTTGGCGTTCATCTGCTGGCGTTCGTCTACTGCCCGGCTCAGAGTGTTGGCGGACCTCCAGCAGGCCCCGCCTAAAAGGCTCAGGGCGCTGAGGATCAAGGACTGCGGGGGGCAGGGCGGCCGTTGGAAATGTTTGGCTTTGTCATCCACCATTCGAATTGCTCGTCAGCCCGGGTCAAACAAAACACCACAAGAACCTCTTGTTTGCCGTATCTGTGCCTTGGTAGTCCCAGGCCGGACTGCGAACGACGGCATCATGNCGTTCCACTCTCACCACCACCAGAACGCGCAGCCAAACTCCCCTGCTGCCGGCCTCTACCAAGCTGCGCAGGCGCTGGGCTCCATTGGCGCGCCCACAGGCAGCTTGCGAACAGCAACTTCTGGAACAACGACAGCCGGCACCGACGCTCTCTTACCTGGCAGCGGGAATGCTCCTGGCCTTCATGGTGGAGGACAAACGGCCCCGCCATCGATACCCGGACTGCCTGGCCCAGGGGCTTCTTCAGCCGTAAACAACTCACGAAGTTCTCAGACCTTTGAAACACCGAGACGCTCGCAGACGCTGGGGAGGACGCCCGAGGAGCTGCATATATCTTCTACCAACACAATGGGCCAACATGGCTCCTCGCAAGCGCCCCAGCAGCACCAGCAACCGCCGCCGTCGCAGCAGCACCAGCACCAGCAACCGCAGCAACCGCAGCAACAGCAACAGCAGCAACAGCAACAGCAACAGCAACAGCAACAGCAACAGCAGCTGTACAACTCACCCGATCAGTACTCGGCAGGCGCTGCGCCCAATATAAACCTCCAGCAGGTCACTCCCCAGGGCTCGCATTACACAAACGCTCCTTCCAGCAATGTTCCTGGCAGCTTGCAGCCGGGCAGCAATTCTCAGAGACCAGGTCCTGCCTCCGCATATACCGCTCCCACAACCGTCCCCACCATGCCGCATATCTCCACCAACGCACAACAGTATACCTTACCCACCCGTTCCAACACCATGAATACCTCGCATTCCTCACATCCCTCACATACCTATTCGAGATCGAGCCCGGCTGGCCTGGAACAGAAATATATTCCCTTCTCCAACACACCAGAGAACCCGAAGTACGCGGCCACGCCTGGCCAGAAATACTACTCCGCAACCACACCATCAGGAGCAGCTTCAAACTCTCCTTTAGGTCTGGCAGATATACGGCCGCGAGCGAACTCAAACATGGAGAACGAAGCGTTAGGAGGAGGCGCTTTCTTTAACGACAGCGACCGGGTACCTTCAAACAGCAATTATCTGGCGCCGTGGGGTGTGTACGCGTATGATTGGTGCAAATGGCCGGTACATGGAGGAAGTAGTGCCGGCAAGATGGCTGTAGGGAGCTATCTGGAGGACACTCACAACTTTGTAAACTATCCTGTCCGAACCAAATCGGGAATCGTTTTGCCCGTTAGCGTGGTGTTGGTTTCTAACTCTCTACCCAGATACAAATTCTCGATACCCAAATATCCCCACAAGAAGTCACCTCACCAGGCGCGCCATCCTTCGGCTTAGAATATACTCGCATCGCCGAAGCTACCTGCTCATATCCCGTCACACGAATACTTTGGGAACCTCCTTCCTCACAGAAACAATCCACCGATCTCCTCGCTACCTCCGGCGACCATCTCCGGCTATGGTCTCTCCCTCAATCCTCTGCTTCCAGCGTAAGCAACACGATAACGCGAAGTTCTTCAGTGAACACCCGAGACCCTCCACCTCAGAAGCTCACCCCGCTCGCTCTCCTCTCCAACTCGAAGACGCCCGAACACACCGCACCTCTCACGTCCCTTGACTGGAATACCCTCTCCCCGAAACTCATCATTACCTCCAGCATCGACACTACCTGCACGATATGGGACATTCCGACTCTGACTGCGAAAACGCAATTGATCGCGCACGACAAGGAAGTCTTCGACGTCCGCTTCTGCGCCGGCAGCGTTGACGTGTTCGTCAGCTGCGGCGCAGACGGCAGCGTGCGGATGTTCGACCTGCGCAGTCTGGAGCACAGCACCATCATCTACGAGCCGTCCGAGAAGCAGCCCGGCGACAAAGACGGGAAAGGTACCCATCCCAACCCCTCCCTCTCCACCAACACATGAACTAACCATGCACCAGGCTCCCCAGGCCGCATGTCTCCCACAAAAGCCCAGCAGACAATGTCCTACGCACCCCCCCTGCTCCGTCTTGCCGGTACGTCACCCCACCATCTCCTGGCCCTCCCCAAACTAACCCCCCCNCCCCCCAGCCTCCCCCCACGACTCGCACCTCCTGGCCACCTTCGCCGCCGACAGCCCCCTGATCCGCATCCTCGATGTGCGGCAGCCCGGCCAGGCGCTCCTCGAACTCCGCGGCCACTCCGCCCCCGTCAACAGCATCGAGTGGTCCCCCTCGCGGCGCGGCATGCTCGCCTCCGGCGCCGACGACTCCCTCGTCCTCGTCTGGGACCTCATCCACGCGCACAACAGCGCCGCGCTGAACGGCGACGCCCCCGCCCCCCCTTCCATCAATAACCCGCCGTCTGCTGCGGCCGCCGGCGCCGGCGGCAGCGGCGCGGCGGGCGCGGTGAGCGCGGTGGGGCAGAAGGGGCCGTATGCCAGCTGGCGGTGCGAGTACGAGGTTGGGAATCTGAGCTGGGCGCCGCAGAGCGGGTTGACGGCGCAGGGCGGCGAGTGGGTCGGTGTGTGTGGCGGGAGGGGCGTGTGGGGGGTTAAGCTGTAGGGTTTTGGCTTGTTGATTCCTTTGTTTTGGGGTGAGGGGGTTCTCGTTGGGCATAGAGGGGTTGTGTGATGATAGTGCGGCCCCCTGATTATTATTATTTTCCTTCTTAGCTGGGTGAGGTTTTGATGTTGGGCGTTTGCTTTGGTGGAGAGGAGGTGCGGTGAGATGTGATGGGATGGGATGACGCGGGTTTTTGGAGGATGGAACGAAGTGATGGGGAGAGGGGGGGAAGGGAAGGAAAATGAAACGATGTCGGGGAAATGATACCATTTTATCCTGTTCACGGTTCCGGTGCTTTATGTGTGCGATACGGTGTTACGGAAGGGCAAATCAGAAACGGTGACGCGGTTGTGTGAGTACATCTATCTACAGCCTGTACGAGCTCCGGCGTCTCCCCCCCGTTGCGCAGCGCGGTACACACGCAATTTCGCTTTCCTGCACACTAGAGAACTTCAAGTTTAACTCTTACAATTAAGCCTAAAAATCAAAGACTTTACCATTCTTGTAAGTGCACATACCTTGCTTAGGAGTGCACAGCCTTTTTCGTAAGTGCACAGTATCTACGCTGGATGGTGCACTTGACTAAATATTAGCGAAATTGCGTGTGTACCGCGCTGCGCAACGGGGGGGGAGACGCCGGAGCTCGTACTCGGCCCCGTAGCGAGGCCCTACTAGCTCAACGATAATCACACACTCAACGATAACAAACTTAATTGTGACGATTGTATTAAGGCTACACCTATTTTATAAGGCTATAAAATCCTCTCATCACGTAGGAGTTCATCCGATCCAAATTGCTTGTAATCTCTAAGCTTATCGCTGCCAAAGGAGGCGCTGGAGGTGTTTAATTTACTGCTAGCGTTCTCCCCGGAGTTAGAGTCGTCCTTTATAAAAATAGGAGCACTAGCTGACGCCTCTGCAGTCCATTTCTGACGTAGTAGAAGCTCGTAGGGGTTATCAGAGGCTCAGTGCTGCGCGGCGACATTAACAGCAGGCGTTATGTCCTTAGTAGTAGGCTATACCTTAATGCGTGGCCCGTACGGGCCTGCACGTTTAATAGACTCCCAGCAGCGGTCCTGGAGCTTAATATAGTTATCCTTTAGCCATTTGGAGACGTCCCTACGCCTTGGCTCGTCCTTAAGCTGCCTCCGCCCGTATATTTTGCCATGGTTGCGTACAGTAGGGCGAAGCTTGGCCTACCGCGTGAAGACCTTCTGGCGCTCTCGCGCCTTAAGCCTTGCTAACTGTCGGTTAAGGGCCTGTATCTTATTAACTTTGCGTTTCTTTGACATCTCTCGCGCCTTGCCTGCGTAGACAGGTCCTCCGCTAGCTGTTATTACTCTCCTTTTACGCTTACGGCGCTCCTCATGGGTATTCTCTGCTGCCTTGGTGTTAAGTAGGTCCTTTTGAAAACTAGCTAAGTTAGTAGCCTACGCTTCTCCTCCTCTTAGCGTACAAGCTATATTGATTGCTATTGGCGACGGCAGCCACTGCTCGATGATCCCCTTTACTTAAGCGTTCTGGGTTTAAAGCGTTTGTATAGTAAGAGGGGTACTCCAGCTAGGGCGGCCGGGCTCAGGGGTGACTTAAGGAGGCGTTAAGGGCCTAGGGACAGCTCTGCGTGCTAGTGCTGCCTCCTATAGAGAATTAGTGCCTTCTAGAGCCTTAAGGTAATTAATAACTAGCTTAGGTTTAAACGGATATAATCTAGTTCGCCTCTACCCGCTAAGGACTGTACTACTCCTAAAGGCCTGCTAACGAACCTCCTTTATAGTAGCAAAGAAATCAGTCTTAGATATTTCAGTAGCGCCACTGCGAGAGGCCCAGTCAAGCACCTTGCCTTAGTACCACTTTAATGGCTAGAAGCACCCTACATCTAGAGGCTAGAGGAAGTGGGTAGTATGCGGAGGGAGCGCCCAGAGCTGTATCCTATTACTTATAGCGTACTCGATAAACTCTCTAGTAAAATAGGATCCATATCCGTCCATTAGCAGTAGTCTCCATCTACCCTTAGCTTGCCCCTAGGTTATCTTATTAAAATGCTTTATCCAATCTAAACTGGTCTCGTTATTACTATACCCGGTTTCGCTTTTATGCATAAGATAATCGTCCGGAAGGTCCATAATCCAGCCCTCTAAGATAGTCGCTGCTTTAACTATAATCATAGGAGCAATCGCGACGCCGCTGGCTGAGATAGCCTCTACTAGGGAGACCTGCTCACGGTTATTCAAATAAGGTATAAATATCTGCCGTACAGCATTAGGATTAATTGCTAGTAGAATCCTAGGATAATTACCTACTTACCGTGCTTTGTATATACATACTGGTTCTTAGCAACCCTAATTTAAACTCCACATTCGTCTATATTATATAGATCCTCTTAGGTTATAGCTAGCTCTTTAATCTTTACCCCTAGCTTATTAAACCACTTCTAAATAGCCTCTAGCTGTTGCGCAAGCTTTCTCTACACCTCTATAGGCTTTGCTTTAACTCTCCTAAATTACGGGTGCTCTTGTAGCCATCTTTGAGCCCAATGGACCCCACAGTAAGGGGGTGAGCCAGCCCCAGTATGTGAGGCAGCTAGGATTGCGTCGCATTGCTGGCGTACTAAATTATGGCGTACACCGAAGCCTATATTGTCTACAAAGTCAATATAGCGTAGGAGAGAGTAGTCCTGCTCCTCGGTGAGCAGGGCATTTATTTTTAAGCAGGTTTTACGATTTTTTCCGCCCTTATAAGCTCGGTTGAGCCTCTGGTAGGGTAGGTTGTGAGACCTAGCGTATTAGAGGATATTTAGATTTGGTACTACATAGAGCTCTTTAAGCGCGGCTTTAATGCGGAGGACAGTAGCATCATAATCAGATAATTCGCGCTTTTTTTTGGCCATAGAAAATACTAGGGACGAGTAAATTAATGATTTTTGACAGATGTTATCGTTGAGTGTGTGATTATCGTTGAGCTAGTAGGGCCTCGCTACGCGAGGCCTTTTGCGGAGCAAAAGTCGGAGACCCTGCAGGGGCCGAGTACAGGCTGTACGGTGGGATTCGGCTTGGATCAACGGTTAAGAGGTTGGCGCGGTGGGACTTGGCGAGGCTTGGGGTGGGTTGATTAGAGTGGAGGATTGCTTGAATTGACTTTATTCACACTCACAACTATAAACGACATAACTCCACGAGCAGGTCAAAACCCCAAGATATGCACGCTGTCTCTATTTGCATCGATTTATCAATGCTCCATCCAAACCCCAACAATGCTACTCATACATCCACATCAAACCGGCCTAAGCCAAAAAAAAAACATAAAACACGCCAAATGTCTAGCCCCAAAACGCAGAACAAAAACAAGAGTACATGNTTCTAGGAGAAATACAGAGATCTGCATCACTTAGCGCCCGAGATCCCGCAATCTTCACCACCTGCATGCTGCCCGTCGGAACAAATCTTCGCCCCCCACCACACCCACCCGGTGACCAGCATCACCTGCCGAGCGTCGGCACTATCCGCCAAACGCACAGAATGCCACCCCTCTAGCTAGCAGTTCCGTTGCTCGAAGCCGTCACGTTCTTGAGCTTGTTGGCCGCCACGACCAGCAGGTTCGGCTCGCCCAACTCGTTCTGCGTGAAGCGCGAGTTGAACTTGACGACGGACTTGATCGCGTTGAAGGTCGCGACGTTGAGCGGCAGCGGCTTCTGCGTGACCAGGAACATGACGCCCTCGGCGCACGGCGGCGTCGTCAGCGAGCCCGTGTACTGGAGGAGCGGCGTGGTCGTCAGCTGCGCCGACAGCGAGGTGAAGTCCAGCGGGCCGGTTTCGGTGACGGTGCCCGGGGTGGCGATCTCGGCTAGGTTCTTGGTTACGTTGGTGATGAGGTCGGTCGTGCTGCCGTCGGCGGTGAGTTGGAAGAGGGCGCTGACGACGGCGATGCGGCTCGAGTTGTCTGGTGCTTTGGTTAGCTGCGAGCTTTTTTTTTTCATTTATTTTCCATTTTTCGACATTTGGTTTTGGGGATAGGGGGACGGACCGGTTGCTTCGTGTACCATGTGCATTTCTAGTGGGAAGTACTCCTCGTCGATCCGATGTTCGGATGGCGTGTGGAAATGGAATTGCTTCAAGGAGTAGTTGGTTCCATCGAAAGTAGCCGTGCCATTAACGATTACTTCAACGGTTGACCCCAAGTTCTCGAACTCGGCTGACTCTACGCTGGGTATACAAATCTGAGGGGCCTCGGCCACAGTATGGATAGAAGAATCTTGTTGTCGTCAGTATTGCAGCCATAGAATAGCATTGACATGAGGAGTTTTAAGTTAGACATACCCATATTTATCGGGGACTGTCTGGTACCAATAGCGCAGGCGCTGTTGTCCGTAGATAGGCCAGCCCAGTGGAGAGGACCTTCGAGTTCGGTATAGCCAAATTTACTAACCTCCACACCTCCATCGGGGGTAGCGCGCCGTAAAAGATGTGAGGTGCCATGAAGGCAGCTAGCAGAGGCATAGCCGGTGAGTAGCAGAAATCCGGAAAACTCTTTGAAAAACATAGTGTTGAATGAACAGCGTAATGATTGATATTCGAAAAATGTAGTCGATCTGAGTGAGAGTATTGTTACTGTCTTTCTTGCCGGTGCTTCTTGCGACGGATTATATGTTGTTGTAATATAAGCAGGAGAATTTCTTCCGATGGGTCAAGTGAGCGACGATCAACGTGCACTTATAATTGACGATTACAAATGTGGAGAAGAGCTGAAAGCCAATTTTAAAGAAGGACTGACTCTGAGGAGAGCCGGCGCAGCAGAGGTTCAGCGAACGTAATAAGGAAAGGTGAATATTACTAAGAATGACCTAGAGGTCTCTGAAGATTTAGACGCTGCGCCATGTAGTTGCGTCGACGTTACAGCCAAGTACAAGGTAAGCCAAGTCATACTGACAAGAGAGTTGGAAAAGAAAGTAAGGCTCAATAGAAGTACACAGCCCATGGGACTGACGAATGCTGCTTGCCAAGGTCTGAGGCTCATACGCCAAGTTCTCCCGCCAAGTTCTCCCGCCGAGCGGAAAGAGCTGAATCTGTTAAGAACTTGACTATATTTAACTGGAAGCAACGCTTTCTGACATTACCAAGTCATGTTCGTTTGAGGGCTGAATGAGAACTAGCAGGTTAAAATTGTGGTACTGTGGAGACAACAATTTTATTGCGATCTCCCAAAGCGCAGATCACAGAGCTTGACAGTGAGAAAATTTAATTCCGTGCACGCACAGGTTGTGCACATAATTATGATATTTTTTATATGTATTTATAATAGAATGTAGACGCATATACATAAAAGTAAAATTAAAGTATTTTTAAATATGCTTACCAAAACACTTGGAGGGATTCCGCTGCTGAAACTTCTTGGAGGCTTCTTGGCGCTTACCTAAGTGTGTGGAGAGACGTGCATTGACCAATTCCACGCATCGCCAAGGTAGCTGGAAAAGTATTCTCCCATCTCTTACACTTGGCATGTTCGAGCTGGAGGCTGTCGTAGACATGTGGCTAAGCTAGGACAGGAAAAGAGGCAATATTTCGGTACCGGTTAGATCTATTTCCAATACGAGATTTTCGTCCGTCCCGGATCCTATACCAAAGCGACAAAGTGGTGATGTTGTGCAAGGCCCTCTAAGATGCTTCGGATGCAAGTGCATCTGTATTGCCGGGAGGCTTATTGGTGTGATTTCGCCCGGACTCAGAGTCAGGCGCAGAACCGAGGTTACGAAACGCCACAAGGAATGAAATAGGTAAGATCAGGGGCATCTCTCAAACTCTGGACTGTTGTGGACTGTTGTAGATTGATGTTAGGTGGCCCAACATCGAAACTGGATGACAGAATCATTGAGCCTTGGATGTAATCACGTGCATGATTACTGCGCCTGAAGTCACCTGGATCAAGACTAGCAACCATAACGATGCTTAAGCCACCACTTCACTGGGGTGCCTGGAGCTCACGAAAAGCTCCAGGAGCTCGTGCGGAATTCATACGAATCCTCAAATAATTTTCCAGCATGTCTTTAATCAACTCCATACTCGGTCCACTTTCACCGAGGCTTCGGAACCCTTCTGAAGATCACCACGAGCTCCAACTCTACGACACCTCCCCACTCTCTCCACAAGCTTTACCCGCGTTTCCACCCCGGCCTGTCGCGTCAAGCATGTACGCTTCCCCAGTAAGATTGGACCAGAAGGCAAGAGTACCGGATGATTTGCTGGCTGTACAACGGAAAGCAAGACATCTAGAGGAAGAGTTGCAAGATCTTCTGGATGCTCAAGCAGAGGGTCTCATGGCTGGATTAGGCAACGGCCAACTAGACGATCACACTTCCACTGGCAGCAGCACTCCAACGGTTTCCAGTATGCGAAGGAATGCCACAAACCCTCCTCGACAGCCGAGTCGCCGCAAATACAATCTCCGAGCCGCTCGACGAGGAATATATAGAAGGATTCAACAGCTCGCTGCTGTTAAAGAAGAAGAATCCTACTTATTGGAATCGGATCTGTCAAAGAATCAAGTTGTCTTGGAGAGGATAACTAAATGGGAAGCTAAGCGAAACGGTCTCGAGCAAAGAATTCAGACCATCGAGAAAAACGGAACTAGATCAAAGGCACATACACTCAAAGAGGAAGCTAGCAAACTTGAAACCGAGATTAGGCAACTGGAGGAAAAGTTGTGGGGGATGAAAGCCAAACATCGAAGAATTTTAGAAGAGCTATCTGAGACTGAGAATGCTGTGGAAGCGAAGCTGTCCTCTTACAAAGCCTCACTGTCTCTCCTCGAATTGGAAGTTACGAAATTTCTCGCGCGACCACCTCCTGAGTCTCACCGCAACCTATCAAAAACTTCGACTTTCTTTTCCCTCCCACCTAAGCGCCGCACGCTGGCTATGGCCAAGGATTACTGGCAAGATGAGCAAACGAGACTCGAGGAGAGCTACCAAGAAGTGGATATTGATAGGGATGCTCTGGAAGAAGGCGCTGTTCTGTGGAATGATGTTATTAATAACATCACCGACTTTGAGTCGGGTCTTCAAGAAGAGATGCAGAAAATGGGGAGAAGTCGTGACCCAAATGACATGAGTCCAGCCCCACCAGACAATAGCATCAAAGGCCTCATTTCGCGTATGGATAGAACGATGCTCTATATCGAAAGCAAACTGAAACTAGCGGAATCAAAGAACTGGAAATTGCTGGTCTGTTGCATCGGCGCTGAGCTTGAAGCTTTTAAGCAAGGTCGAGAAATATTAGAGAATGCTTTGTCGCTCATGCCAGACTCGAGATCAGATGCTGAGCAACATTCAGACACTTCGGAAAATGAGCCAGCAACGCACAGCAGCCTGGACCATGAACCAAACTCCTCGCCTGAACCCAGTCGCCAGTCATATTCGAATCAGAAATTCTTTGATACGGATGACGACGATCCTGATCCTGAGCTCCTTCTCTCACATCAAGATACTGACACCGAATGAAGCGGATTGATTCTTATGGATTTACCACCAAGGCCTGGAAGGTCCCTAGAGTACTACATGAGCGAGTAATACTGCAATCCATCACCTGCGCAATATATTTTCTCCGAGATCACCTTATTCTTATCCATTCTCCATGAGATGCCGTACTATTTACTCCCTCACTCACTCTTCGTACTCCTAAAGAGCGAGCTCACCTCTTCTACCGCCACCATAACCCTAATATGTTCCAAGCATACGTTGGAAATGAAGATCAGATGCTGGGTTCAGAAGACCTTAGTTGCAGACGAGAACCTCGGATGGACATGGACATTCGTCAACCCTAATGCACGCTAGCTTTGAGCCATGTCAGTATTCTGTACTGGTCAGTTGAAGTCTCGAGATTCAAATCGCAATGCAGCTTAGTGGTAAGAGTACGATCCGGGTAAATAGTGCATTGCAAGCGAGGAGGTAGGACGTTTAAAGTTTGACCGGAGGTTTAAGCATGACTAAGACTAAATGCTGGAGCAAAACATTGACCACCTATTTACTGCTTTCGATGCTCGAGTGAGTGCGATCTAGTTTGTAAAAAACCACAGCTTACCTACCAACTTTTTAAAACATGACCCTCAACATAGCTTAGCTTAAACGCCTCAGTCCATAGTGGGGTCTCTTGGTAAGTTATTGAAGGCATTTTAGGGATTGATATGGCCGGACCACCCCATGTGTATCTCGAAGTACATTTAGAGGAAGATGAGTAAAAGTACACATAAAAGAGCTTGTCAGCTTAAGTTTTTTTCTACCGGTACACCTATGGTAGTAGCACGGAGTTTCTACAAGAGTGGTTATCTCCATTGCTTGATTAGGGTGTTAGTCCAGCTTTATGATGTATATAAGGGTACACATGGATCAGGTCACACTCTACTACGAACACGAAGTAGGATTAGGGTAAACAGTAAAGCATGGGTGACAGGCGCGTGTCGATCAATAAGCACTGACCAGGAGGCTTGTTGTTCATCCGCACTTGCGACCAGAAATCTTGGCGGCCTCGATTTACACTACCCTTCTCTCTTGCCGTCTTTTCGCGTCCTTATTTAAATTTATGCATGCGGCCGCTTCCTACGGCCATACACTCCCAAAACGACCGGGGCCACGGATATTCCACTACTTTTGGCGTCGTACTCCTCCAGGATCAAGCTATAGCGGAACTAGTCAAGTATCTCGACTTTATTTCGACGTATCTAGGTCCCGCAAATATCCTAGAAGCCAACAAGGCCGGAGATATTAGTCCTGACGAAACCATATTCACAATTCCTACCGTTGCACCAGGGTGCTCTCATTTACCGCGTTATAAACCCCTCGCGTTCGGCCTAGCTCAATCATTAGCCGGGGAGTAATCCTCCAACGCATTTAGAGGGGTTCGTTAAGACTTCAAATACTCTTATTG
The DNA here is from genome assembly GCF_001692895.1 of Cenococcum geophilum 1.58. Taxonomy (NCBI): domain Eukaryota; kingdom Fungi; phylum Ascomycota; class Dothideomycetes; order Gloniales; family Gloniaceae; genus Cenococcum; species Cenococcum geophilum. Next base: position 4,590,884 of record NW_027137559.1, on the reverse strand, counting down.
ATGCTAAAATGGCTCAGGTTGGTGTGTGGCGCTGATATACGTCGTTGCCGGTTCTTCAAATGTCTCCCCATAGTGTTGATTCGAAACGCTGCTCGACAACAGAAACTGCCGAAAATCGAAATGACGATCCATTGAGAGAAAGCTATCAACTGAATTACAGTCTTCAGAGGTGGTCTGAAGAGGCTCCAAGAGACAGCATTTGGTCGTCTTTCAACCTTCGCACTAGAGTCGTGCGAGTCAAAGCTGTGGAGGAGTCATTAGAAGAATGGAGGGAAAGGTGTCCTGCACCAGGCTCGACTGTGATGTCTCTCGAAAGGTAATATTGATATTATAGTGGAACTCAACCATTAGCCATGAAATGTGCTAATTAATGAAAATGTTTATCGGTAGATTGCGAGCACCGCGACTTCTACCAACAACATCAAACTTCTCCATTTTTGAGCCATACGGCTTTTGCTTTCTTGTATGGCTTATTTAATAGAGAACTTGTTGTTCATTCGGTCTATCGTATTACGATGGTCTCATCCCATCGTTGTCGCGTTAGATCGTCTTACCGCCGCATCTACAACCACCCCCCTTTTTCGCTTTTTACGCGTCAAACGCATCAGAAGTATCAAGGTCTGGTTTGTATCTTGCTTTTCGCTCAAGTGAGCATTCGGCTTCACAATGCGCGTCTCGCTGTCGTCACAATGCGTGGCGTCTCGCTGTCGTCGCGTTAGGTCGTCTTACCCTATTCCTACGAGCAGTCTTTACCTAATTTTTCCCCTACCTAGCGGCGACTAGGAGGGTTTTTTGAATAGGTTTTACATTGAACGCTCTCCCCTACCCTCTGCCTTCGCTGGCTACGCTCCCCACCTTTCACTAGCGCTTCTCTTAGCCTTTGGGCCCCTTCCACACAATACACAATATTTGGGTATAGGTCTGTTCCTACTACGCTCTGCTTTATGGGAACAGCTCTTTCTGGGTCATACTTGGCTTTCTCTGCTTTACCCACCCTACCTGTAGCTGCAGGCCTGGCGCTGGCTGTGCTTGCAGAGATAGCCTCCTTTGTGCCTATACCTCCAAATATTGATATTGTTGTACGGTTTCTTCTTCTTCAGATGGTGACGAGCAAAAATGAGATAAATGAAAATGTTTATCGGTAGATTGCGAGCACCGCGACTTCTACCAACAACATCAAACTTCTCCATTTTTGAGCCATACGGCTTTTGCTTTCCCACCCACCATCCCTATGTATACACCTATATAGAGCTTCGCATATCTAGGTATAAAGGAGGTGATAATGCTAGGTTATACCTGGCTGGGTCATACTTGGCTTTCTCTGCTTTACCCACCCTACCTGTAGCTGCAGGCCTGGCGCTGGCTGTGCTTGCAGAGATAGCCTCCTTTGTGCCTATACCTCCAAATATTGATATTGTTGTACGGTTTCTTCTTCTTCAGATGGTGACGAGCAAAAATGAGATAAATCGTCCATTCAGTGCTCTTTTCAGCTGACTGGGGCAATGGCATGATGTCTCCATGCAGCTATGTCCCAGATTTATCTTCCGGCTTACGAAAGATACTTGGTTTTCAACCGCATCTTTTGTAGCTTCCGCTCAAAAATCTTCTGTGATGTCAAAGGGTTGCTCAACGGTTGCTGTGTTCGAGGGTAATCTGCTGTATCAAAACAAACAAACTCGTGGGCCTTCTCCTTGGCGGCCGAAGAGCCCTTCAATTTCAGAAGGGTCTGCCCCTTCCTGGACTGTCGGTTCTACTGAGTCTTCAGAGAACTGTACCACAACCTCGGAGCCTGAAGTAAACATGTTCCCTCAAATCGTTGAAGACGCTTCGACCTGGTCCTACCCCAAACTCAACGAAAAGCCTTGGGAGAGCTTTGAAGAAGGCCTCAAAGCTAACAAAATTGAGTCACACTTAAAGCTTGACTCGATAATTTCCTGGACTGGGCAGCAGCTACATCTTTGCGTCTTCACTACCACCATCGACCCTATTGTGGAAAGACCCCTGGTAGAAAAGCCACAAATGCCTTCCAATAGCTTACCTAATACTTTACCTCAAATGCCAACCAAGTCTTCTAATTTTCTGGATGAATTGCACGACTTAGTAAAGCGGAAGCCTTCTCCCGTAACTGAATTAGGAGAGAAAAACAACAGTGTCAAACGTCTAAAAATGTGCCCGGATCCTCAAGAGGGGAACACCAGTCGTGTTGGGTTTGGTTGTCCATTCTGCAAAGCCAATCCAGGGAGATATCGCTACGTCTACGGCGCTTGTACCTTTCCTCCGGGGTTTGACATAAAACGTACAACGTAAGCGCCTTCTATGAACTTAGTTTACTAAATCCACGCTTACTATTGCTACACAACAGGGAGCATCTTAAAAGAAACCACTCGTCAAAGCACTGTTGTAAGAACTGCCGGAAAAAATTCACCGGAGCCGCTGAAAAGGCGCAGAGAGAACTTTTTGGGCACATAAAGAGAGGAGGTTGTGATACGAAGCTGGAGTCGGTTGCTGATCCAGAGTGGATGTCTGAAAGGCAAGAGGAGGTGTTTAATCTCAATATTCTCAAGCGTTCTAGGACCACTGAAGAGGAGAGGTGGAAAGCTATTTACCGCTTTCTATTCCCTAAACACAGCTTTATCCCTAGTCCTTGTGAGTACTGCACTTTACATCCATAAGTGGCAATATCGTTACTGACACTCATACCTAAGATTGCGACTGCTATGTTTTCAATCAAGAAAATCTCGATGCACACAATGCTCGCAACCAAGCCTTCCCATCGCAAAACTACCATCCTGAAAATAGGATTATTCCAAATACTTTCCCGCGTTCACCGCTAGAGCCAAATGCCCCAAGCACGTATTCTTGTGAAGATGCTACAGTATGGTACGTGCCTCAGAGTACGGGCGGCTCCCAAGAACCCTTGAAAGCCGGTTATATCCATCCACAAAACTCATTATCCACACCTATAAATCGGGCCGGAGTCTCTGGGATAATTCTACCAGCTAGGCCAAGTCCTGAATGGCAGTCCTCAAACATGGTACAAAAAGACTATCCTTTAAACAATTTCGGGGAGGATCGTATGTCGCCATTGCATCCTGCACCTCCTCCGATCGAAAATCTTCAGTACCCACATCCCTTGACTTCTGCAGGCCTTGGCGAAGAGTCGCCATCAACGACCTCTGGCCGTATCCCAGATTCCGGATATGGTTCACAAGAAGCTCCAAAGGCTGACAACGGAGAGAAAAGGAACCCTGAGCTGTCTCATGAAGGGAGTGTATATCAAGACGAACTCGAAGGGGATTTAGACACTTTTTATCTAGATGCGGAATACCCCTGGTGCATGCCACCCTTCGCTCGTCTACCTTCGTCAATGAACTTTACCGACTAGTCCCCTTCTAGACTTCGGAGAAACAACGTCTTCGATAGGGTCTCCTCTCCCATCCGCCCATTTGAACAGAAATAAGTCGGAACGCATACATAATATTAGCGGATCCTTTCCTGTGTCATGGCGGTTATCTAAACCTTTAGCTAAAATGTCTCGTGCGTGCCGTCCTCAGGATGGCACAAAAGTACCCAAGCAGGTCCTGGAGATGAATTTTTGGGGGCGGCCTTGCATCGCGTTCATTACAAACCTTCTCCTTTTTCGATCCCGCTTTTGGGCTCAATTTACATTAGAACTTTTCGGCTTTCGCGTCTCGTGATTTGGGTTTCTTTCCAGTCCTAAGCGTAATGGTGGATATTAATGTTTATCCCTTAACCCGCTGAAATTCGTCCATTCGGTATCGATAAGAACAAACCAATAAGATCAATGCAACCAAATCGTCGTGATTAGAAATACGAAGCCGTTGTAAAATCGGGCAGCGGCCACGGCTCTGGTGGTAGGTTTTTAGCGACCCGATTTAGTTAAACGTTGTATTGAGTCGGCTGAACAAGGTCTATATCATTAGAAGTACGATTGGAAAGCATGGCTGATGATATTGTATTGATTGAATCTATGTAGGGTATACGCGTACTTCTGATTCTGGTGTTCCGCACGGACCACACACTCGATGGACGCCAGCGGGTTAAGGGATAGGAGGTGTGGGTTTGTTAAGGCGGCAAATTGAAAGCCTATTGATGGGAAACAACCTGTAGCCTCATTTGATGGCCTTATCCCTTGACACAGCAGGGTCCTTTGCCAAGGTCGCTTATATTCGCGACTTGATTCAACCGGGTATCTGTATTAACCCAGCTTTTCCAATTGGCCGATTCTTACCTAAGGACCAAAATTGCCATGTCAAGATATAAATCCTAGATGCTTTAAAGCTGGCTAACGGGCTGTATGCATTTCAAAATTTATACGGAGGTCGCTGTCAAAAGTTCTTGCACCTTCCTAATTAGGAAAGTAGCCTTGACCGCCTAATGGCAGAATACTTATTTCATCGCAAATCGATTAAAAGTTGCTCAAAAGGCTTTAAATAAAATGCGATATTAATGCGGTTGCTTTATCAATTAATTAGCTATATATTTTAAACGTCGCGAGCTCTGCGCGACCGTATAATCCTACCTTATACTAGCTTCTCTACCGAATCTACGAGCCCCTCTGGTTGAGAAACCACCTTTCGTCGCAGCCGTCTTCCTGATTGCTTAATATTTGTTTATATAGACTTTTGGTATTATAGAGGCTCTAAAGGTTCTATAGAATAATCTATAGGTAGCTCTATTAACTTCTCTCTATTAATTAAGCTGCTAGTAGAGGCTCCGCCCTTATTTAGAGGCTCTATAGAATAATCCGTGGGTGGCTCTATTAACTTCTCTCTATTAATTAAGCTGCTAGGAGAGGCTCTACCCTTATCTGGAGGCTTTGTAGAGGTAGTAGTAGAGTCCTTTTTTTTTACTAGCTTCTTTGTAGATTAATTAATTATATACCACCTAATATTTACTACTTCGCGTTAATCCTCCTACGGCTGCCGCTCTTACTACTACCTATTCTACTACTGCCTAATTTAAGGCTCTATAAAGCTAACTTTAAATATTGCCTTCTTAGTGTTTCTACCCTTTGTATTTAGTTGATTTTAAAGCTCTCGCGGCTGAGGAGGAAGAGGCTTAACGGGTGGTAGAGGCTTAAGAGGAGGCTTTTAGGAGGAAGGTTTTTAGGAGGAAGGTTTTAACTAAGTAGGCGGCTGATTAAGGGCCTATTTAGCTTAACAGCGGCGGCGCTGCTTTAGCTTATAATTGTTATATAGAGGCTCTAGATCTAGAAGTTTATTTGGAAGCTAAGGTCCTATTCGCATACACTTTAAAAGCTCTGGTTTTTACGGTTTTCTTAATAGGGGCTCTATAGGATTAACTTAATTAAGCCCTAAAAGCACCTGCTATTGTATATAAGCAATTATATTATATTGATATCGCGCTATGCGCTTTAAAGCCTTCTAATCGCGAGTAGAGTCAGTAGCGCCTTTAATGTAGTCATTGCCACTTCTGTAGCGAATTACCTCTTAAATATATTATGGTATTCGCTCAATCTAAGCTTAAATTCGCCACTACTTAAGCTCCTCCTAAGCCTATTGCTATACCCGTTTAGCTTCTGCTTAAGACTTTAGTGCTCTCTTCTTTATAGTAACTCGTTTAAGATATATCTAAGCTAGCTTAATTATATTTAGATTGGGTAAATTACCTAGCTAAATAAAACGCTGGAGGTATGCTGCGTTAAAGTAGATCTACTAATAATACGATATGTAAGATAGAGCCTTATCCTCTTAGATAATAGTATCTGGGCGGTTAATTTAACATTTAACGCCAAAAGGAATAAGAATTGGTAGGAGAATTGTTGTTAGATAGCGGTACCAATTAATACCGCCTTTTTAGCTAGTTCGTTTAAAGGCGCCGTTTGCTTCTATTATGTGGAATTAAGGCTTTCTACCTAGCTTATTACGAAGCCCAAATTATTATATATTAGTGTTAAGTTCCTAAGCCTTCTAAAGCTCTGGCTTAATTGTATTATTAATTGCTTTAAGTTTACGCTTTACGGCCTCCTTTTATACTATAGTCTCCGGCTTCCATATATAGTAGGGTGACTTTTAATTATATAAAAAGGCGCCCTAAAATATAAACTCTGTTCCTTTAAGAAAGCGCGGTTAAATTACCTTCTTATTTACCTTCTTACTAGCTAGGCGCCAAAGCCTATAGCTACCTCTTTAATAGCCTAAAACCACCCCCGTTTTATTAGTCCAGATAACATTTTTTTAATTCTTAATTATCTAGTATTAATACCGTAAGGCGAACTGTAGACGAGCTTCTTTTATCTTTAGTAAAAGGTAGGGCTTTCTTATCGGCTTTATCTTGCGATATCTATGGCGGCGAAGAACTCGCTAAACGGTTTTTGCGGAGCAGCTACACTCAGCAGCAATATACGCGGAAGACTTCTCTCTTCTATATCAATCGGAGGTAGCTTTCTTAATTATTTGTAGTTTAAACTTGCGGGTAATCTTAATCTTTCTTCTGGTACGAGAAGCATTAATAATATAGCCGTTGAGAATTAGAGGATGAGAGACAGGGTCCCAGCCACGGCTGCGGGCTTTTGAGAAGATATATTATAAATTACGACGCTTAATTTAAGTAATATTTTTGATATAGTCAAGAGTTGCTCCCATAGCCTTTATAGCCAGGGCCTAAGCCCTGGTTGCGAGCTGATGAAAGCCCATTATTAGCGTAGTTGTCGGGTGACGGAGGCAATTGAGGGGTGGAAGTATTCTGCCATTAGGCGGTCAAGGCTACTTTCCTAATTAGGAAGGTGCAAGAACTTTTGACAGCGACCTCCGTATTCCATCCTAGAATAATCAACAAACAAAAAATACTAAAATGTTTTGCAACAATGTATAACCGTTTGGACATAGTAAGAGCATAAAGACTGCATATAGGGAAATTTTGCTAGGCGAGAACTTCAAAATTTTAAGTCGTTTTGCGAGGCGTCCTGGTCACATCTGCGTACACAAGGTACCGCCATAGTAGGACTTTAGCGAAAATCGCGAAAATCAAAGTTCCCTATACCCGTGCCGCTGTCGCGATCCACTTACCTCGTTACCGAGGTAAGTGCCGGCCAGCTCAACGAGTAGAGCCCACCTCAACGTCAGATTTGCCAAGACACCCAAATACTATCAATATTCTTATTATATATTATTAACGCCATAACTACTAAGTATATTTGCGTCGAAAATAATATCTAGGAGGCTCTTAAAGAACTCCAAGAGTCTACCAAGCCCAATGTTGCAAAGGCTGCGCGCCGACACGGTGTTCCTAAATCACGCCTCCGCGCTCGGTGGAAAGGACGTTAATTACGTTGCGAGAGGCCTATAGTAGGTAGAAGGCTTATTAATAATTAAGACCTTACTCTTCGTAGCTATATTAATCGCTTGGATTTCTTATATACCGCCGCTTAACTACTAATAATACGTTCTATAGCAAATTAGATCTTAAATTAAGCTAACAAAAATCTAGATTAGCCACTACCTTCTATTAGCTCTTACTTTGTTAAACGCTAGCTTAGCTACTACCTAAAGTACTATAAGCATAGGCAGAAAATAATAGAGCTTAAGCGTACAGCGGTATATAAGCTGAAGGATATTAAGGCGTAGTTTTATTAATACCGCGATATTATAATTAAGTATATAGTTATACCTACGGATATATATAACTTTAATAAGTTAGGATTCCGCGTTAGTATTAATAAGGACCAGTAGATTATTATAAGGGAGCCTTATTAAAAAGCTTATATCTTTACAGATATAAATCGTGAGCTAGTTACTATAATAGAAATAATAAGTGGTAACGGAGTTAATCTATTACCTATAATTATACTTATAGGCGCTGTTGGACTCACAAGGGGATATCACGTAGCTACGGTTCGTAGATAGTATGATAATTGTTATTCTTATTAATTAATTCTTGAAGAAAGGGGTAAGGAACTTAAGGTTCCTTACCACGCTAGTGCCGCGGCGGCACGTGACGGCAACTTGCCGCATGTAACGGTAACTTGCTATATATAGTGGCAATATACCTTATATAGTAACCACTTGCCTTTATTTCCAACACTAGCAACTCTTTTTTTATAGTTGCTATCTATATATATATACCGCTTAACTAGCGTAATAAATATTAATCCTCTTTACTTACTATTGCTATTATAATATAAGTCTCGCTATCCTAAAATTTGCCTCTTAGTATATAGTGCTTTCTTATTTAGGAGTTATAGGTAGATATTGTATTCGGAGGGCCGCTAAGGCGCTAGTAGTAAGCGAGCTAATAGCGATTTTCTATCCCGGAGATGGAAAATCCTAATTAGCTAGATTAAGTTAGGCTCCCCCTTTAAAAAAGTCTTAGCAAGAGAATCTAACTAATTAGATAACTTTAACCGCCGGTTAAAGTTCCTAGACATTTTAAGACCTTACGTAACTATGAAATTTCTAGGGACTCCCTTTTAACCTAACCTTTAACTTATATATATAGAGTATTTATATTAATAAACGTCTCTAGTGCCTTATTTAGGTTTGCCTTTATTATTATATCTACTAGGTTATCTTAGCTATTAATCTATTAAATCTTAAAGAGTTTTTAATGCTTATAGGATTGCTAAAGTGCTATAATATCGATTATAAGGCGCTTCTTTTTTATAGTATTAAGCTTAACTAAATACTTATAGAGGGAATATAAGTTAGTGTATATAATTATAGGGATAATAAGAAGTTTAAGTTAATCTATAATTATCTTTAGGGTAGTTCCAATTGTAATTGCTATATTAACTCCGCTAACTATTCTATATATCTCTAACGCTAAAATACTTTAGGTAACGCGCTTACTCTTAGTTAAGCTCTAATAGATAAAATTGCTATAAATTATAAATAATAATAATAATTCATTGCTTAACGTCCGATTTGGATCCCTACTAGGCCCACGCAGACTACTCCTTATTTATATATAGGGAGAAAACTCTATTTAAGAAAAATGAGAAAACCCCGTAATCTATCTCCCCGCCTTTTAGGACTCGCCTACTTAGCGCCTGCGAGTCGCCTATAGTACTCTACTACCTTACTGTTTAACCTCTTTGGGAACCACTGCTGCCGTAATAAGCCTACGGACGCGCTAGTATTATAAACTTTTACTTTACTACTATAGAGTTACTAGGGGGCACCTGCTGCTTGCCCCCTTGCCTTCTATTACTATTTCCCTTATAACCCGGAACTGATTTAGTATATTTTAACTAATAAGCTACTAGGTAACCGCCTTAAGGCCTTTTTATATTAAGAGTAGTGTATTATAGTTCTCTATGCTAGCTGCTAAGAGCATTATTTCTTAATTAGTGCGTAGGGGGTATAGTAGTATTACGTGTTTTAGTGTCTGTCTTAGCCAGCTATATTTATATCTTAGGCTATCTACTAGGACACCCACCTAGTAAAGCCAATCTTTTAGTCCTATTATTCCTGTTCTTAAGAGTGTTGCTATTATATTTTCTACCTTTATTAGGCCTTCTTAGAGCCCTTAGGTATTTACCCCCTATAGCGTTAACTATACTATAGCTTGGGTTCGTTTTACCTAAGTCAGCCTCTGTACCTTTAACTCCTATTTACCTCTCTAGCATTAGTCCAACTAGTATTATATTACGGTAGATAGTTTTCTAGCGTTCTTGCGTGTTCTACTTTAGCTCCTTTCTCTATCTTACTATTGTCTTTACTAACCTCTTACGCGTCTCCCTTTCTCCTCTATATAGGCCTAGGCCCTAAAGCGGCACCATTTTTCTTTTGCTTTCTTTACCTGTTTCTCTAATATCTCTTCCCTACTTTAGGGTTATTGGTTTNTTNTNCTATAGGGCACCCTAGGGTNCCTCTATAGTTTACTTANGNGTNTNTTAATATACTTTATAANATTAGAGTTGCGTTTATTTTGCGTTCTTTATATTATAGCGGCTTTAATATATAACTGTAGGGGGGGAATATTGGATTTCTTCTTAAGCAGTGCTATAGCTGTTTGCTTATATCCGCCTATAATACTCTAGAGGCAGGCTGTTTAGACCTTTTAAAGTAGTTTAAGGAGTAATTTTAGGGGGCCCTTCTTAGTTTCTCCAATGGCCTAGATACTGGATTTATATGTTATAGTTAGCCGGACAACTGCTATATATAGTAGGCGTGACCTCTAGAAGTATGGACCCTATATAGAATTAACAATCCTAGATAAAGCGATAAACTGTGCTTGGCCTTTATAGGCCGCTTATGCCGTATATACGCTCTACCGGAGCTTGCTATCTACCTATACTCCTAATACCCTTAGGCCCTAAACTGGTTAACCCCTAAAGCCTTAGATGCGAATTATATGCTAAAGATCTGTAAATTGGTTGCGTTTTCTTATAAAATGGATTAGCTAGTATTTCTTTAGTAAGAATTGGACTTTATAATGTTTTGCCCACTCTATATAAGTATTATAGGCTTTCTTTAGTATTCTATAGTTCTCTATAGCTGTTAGCCTGTATATAATTAGGTTTATATTATTAATAAAGCCTATTCCCTAGGTTGCCCCTTTCTTAAAGGAGTTAAGTAGGTTGCTTATAAAGAAAAGGAAGAGTATAGGTAAGAGGGGTAATCCTTATAGTATTCCTGTTGTAACTGTAATAGGGGGGCTTTAGTATCCGTTAAAGACTAGTAATGTTTCTTTCTAGCCTATAAACCCTTAGATAAATTATATAATCTATTCTAGAAAGCCCTTTGCCCTAAGGATATATAGGAGACGCTTGTGGGGTATATTATTATAGGTACCACTAATATCTAGGCTAAGTATTAATACTATAAAGTCCTTTCGCATTACCCATGTAGATTTAATGGTGGTAGCGAGTAGCGTAAGTACTAATAGTGTTAAGCGGTTCTTTCTTGCCCCTATTTAGCTTTATAATAGTAGGGCATATTCCTTTACTATGTCTGCTATGTGTTCCGCTATTACCCTTTCTAAGATCTTGCTAAGGGTGTTTTCTAAGGCAATAGGGCGGTAGCTTTTTAGGATTAAGTAATCTGCTTTACCTTTTTTTTATAAAATAACCGTTGTTATAGATCTTCCGAGTCGCGGGTAGTAGCCTATAATAAAGTATGCTTTGGCTATATCTGTAAGCTAAGGTGCTATAAGTGGCCTATAGGTTTTTAGGGCCTTATTTAGAATCCTATCTAGTCCTAGTGCTATATTATTTAAAAGGCGGCTAATAGTTCTAGCCATTTCCTCTATTGTTATGTCGCTGTTAACCCATAGGTAAGTCACCGGTGTTTTACCTATAATATTACTAAGGTCTGCTAGAGCTGGTTAAGGGAAGAACCTTTCTATAAGGATCTTTGCCTTCTTATTATTGTTATTTATAGCTTATAATTCTCCTGCTCTTTATAGGGGTGGTAAATATAGGTCTTTTACTAGGCGCCCTGCCTTTTTTTTTACCTATTTTGCTATATCCTAAAGGCCCTTATTATAGGGGAGGCTTGGGTTAAAAGTATGCTTGTTTATAAACCGTCTCCAGTTATTCCTTACTTCTTTTTTTAGGGTATTCTTTAGCTAGTTTCTTATGTCTTTGTATTATCTCTTGTCTTTAGGGTTATAGCTACTTATATATTTCCTTCTTGCTTATTATTAGCTAGTAACTAGAACTGCGCATTATATAGACTATATATATCGCGTATAGGGGCCCGGTTTTAAGATCGGGCAGTGCTCTTCTAGCCTATTTTTAATTACTACCTAGATCCTTTCTAGTCTTTAGTTGATTTCCTTGGGGGTAGTTAATAGGCCTCGCTTGTTTGGTATTGGGTGGATTTCTTCTAGGTCTTAGAGTTGTTGTTTAACTATATTAAGGAAACTATCTGTCTTAAGCTTCCTTATTGCGTATCTTTTTCTATTTAGTTACGCTTTGGTATCTAGGTCTAGCTGTATCTAGATAGGGATATAGTCTAGGGTAAGTGCCTATTTTTCTTTAGGGTTATACCTTTTAAGTCTCTAGTATAGGCCTTTGTCTATAAATATAAGGTCAATTATACTTCTGGCGGTGCCTTATTACTATATAATTGCTCCTAGGAAGGTAGCTAGCTTAAGGCCCTAGATATTTATAGCTCTTAGTAGGCACTTTAACTGTTAGTCTGCAGCAATATAGATACCCCCCTACCGCGGGTGGTAGAGGTTTATATCTCCTAATAGGATAAACTCTATACCTTCGGTTTCTAGTAAGCTTATTACTAATATAATATTCTCTGTTTATAGGACCCCTTTAACCCTAGGGTTATATATATTAATAATTTATACCGGTCCCCTATATATTTGGATTATTATAACTATAATGTCTAGGTTAACTGCCTGCTATAACTATAAGGATAGGCTAATAGCCTTGCTAATTATAAAGTACATATATGTAACTGCTTTTAGTTTGTATAGGAGCTGGAATCCTTAGGGGCAGTATATTAATTATGTAAAGGTATTGTAATACAGCTCTTATATAGTAAGGATATAGTGTTTCTCTAGGTCTAGACTATTTAGTAGGGGCCTTGTAAGGCGGTGGTTTGTGTTGCCGCAGTTATACTATATAATGGATAGGTGGCGGACCCCCAGCAAGGGTCCTTTAACTTTCCTTTATTCCTCACTTCTTCTATTTCTACTTTCTTTAGAATATTTAGAGCTTCTGTCTTTTATATCTACACCCTAGTTACTACTTATTTTGTGTAAAGCTTTCCATTCCTATATCTTATGTTCCTGTTAGCGCTTCTATATTTAAATCTATTATTATTACCAGTTCTTCCTCTATTCTTACTAGTCGGCTATATACCCTTTATAGGTCGGCTATAAATATTATATTTGCCGTATTAAGTCTAATTCTTAATTGTTTTGGTCTTAAGCCTACTATTGCTGTCTATAGGGGTCTTCCTACGGGGCGTCCTCTCCCTTATGTCCCCTATAACCCTTATATCCCTAATCGGTCTAGTAATATTACGCGGTGTTGCTTCTAGCCTATTAAGGCTTGGGATAGCTGGCCTAGCCCTCTAGTGTTAAAGGTAGGAAATGCTAGGAAGGCATCTACGTCCCCCTGGCTTATTGCCTATTATTTCTATTTATATAACCTAGCGTGCAGTTATTCTTGTAGCTATTAAGCCCTTACCTTCCGTCTCCTATATTTAATGCAGTCTTCTCTCTCCTACGCCTTATATGTGCTTTGGTGGCAGTTTACGTATTTTATTTGGTCTTAATTTAAGTAATATCTTGTATTATAGGGGCCTGCACAGTGGCCGCAGCACACCTGTGCTGCGTATATAGATTAGGTGTGTCCCTATTATATATAGTGATAGTATTATTCTAGGCGTAGTCTGTAGTTATAGAGCCTTATGTTATATATAAGGCTATTTATAATTATTTCTTTTTAGATAAGGAGTTTTTGTATTCCTAGTATATATATACTAACAATAAGGGAGCTATATATTCGTCCGGCGTCTTCCTAGCAAGTCTCTAGCAACCCTTATATCCTCTTATTATTCTTATTATATACTTAGTTTATATTTTCCTGTTAAAGCTATTAGATTTAGGTGATTTTAAGTCCTAGTATAAGGCGTTCTATTTATCTTACTATCTTCTATATAATTACTGTATTATCCGCCTGGTGTCCCTTTTCTACCTTAAGGCTTATAGGAACCGCTAGGACTTTAACTAGGTAATCCTTATAGAGTACTTTTATGCTAATATGTTCTCCTAGCCTATCCCCTACCCTTACGGCTTATTCCTTTACCTATTAGTCCTTTAGGGTGACTCTAATGTCTCCGCTCTTAAGGTATTAAACTATAATAGCGTTATAGACCTCTTTACGTATCTCTATAAGGACTTCTGTTTCTAATTATCCCCTAAGCCCCTCTGCTTGTTCTATATTTAGTTATATTATAATTATATACCTAGTTATTAACTTAAGGGGGGTAGGTTCCCTATGCTGTAAAAGCGCAGCTATAGCGGCCTAGGTGCGGTTTACTAGTAAGGGGGGGTTATACTTATTTTTAATTTTGCTTAGCCGTTAGAGGATTTAATTAAGGGTTTACTAAAGGGGTGCCTAAGGTTTACTAGACTAGCGGAGCCATTCTACTAGCTATATTAGTTCGTTATAGCTAACGGTTACTCCCCTATAATTTTAGATACTAGACGCGTCTAATAGGCTTTATATTTTGTTAGATGCCTTCTTAATAGAGGTATTTCCGCTTTATGGTGTAGTATTCGCCTATCTTTATTGTGGAGGGCCATTACTAGGCGTAGTTCTAGCGGTTACGCGCAAGTGCGAGCCACCGTCGTTCGACGTGTGCCTCCCCTGCGATGCATGCATCTTAGGGGGATTCTCTAGGTGTTTTTCAGGGTTCTTTTAGTTGGTTTTGGTCTTTTTGGGCCGGGTGCAGCAAGAGCTCCAGTGTTTAGTGTTTGCTATAAATTATAAAGTTATTCTCTCTAGTAAATTCGCTTGCGATAATAATCTTATATCCTAACTAGGAGCTAAAATCTTTATTATTTATAAACGATCTATTAACAAATATAAAGAGCTTAGTAGTAGGAAGATTAATAGGCATATAGAGTAGTCCCTAATTAAGATAGTTTATTTACTAGAAAAGACGTTTATTTAGGGCAAGAATATTATCCTTAGTTAGTTTCTAGTGTTAGGTAGTAATAGAGAGATTAAATAAAGCCTTAGGTTAATAGATAGAAGTAATATAAACTCCACAAGCGCGTTACTTTATGTATCCTTGCTTTAGGGAATTAACGTTAATAACGTTAATTTTCTTACCTTAACCCTTTTGGCGTAAAGCAATAGAATCCTTATTTAGGGAGAGGATACATCTATTAAAGAGTAATAGTATTGTTAAATTAAGCTTTTCTTTTAGCTTTACTATAAGATTTGCCTTTACTAGCTTATCTTCTTTAAGAGCTAAGAATTAGTTGTCCCCTAAGATAATTATATTGTTAGTTTATATACCAATAATTCTAAATAGAGTTTCTGTGGTTGTAATAAGGAAGCAGGGATTAAATATAGAAGTAGTTATTAAAAGCTTCTCTTTATAGTGCTTGCTATAGGTAGCCTACTAATAAGTTCCTACTTCTGTGATTTTATATAATAGCTTAAGTATAACTATAATCGTATCTTTAGGATACTGGTGGCAAATTTGCTCTAGAAGGTATGCTAATATTAAGCGCTAAAGGTGCGTCTCTAATTAGGTATAGGCTTAAGTAATATCTTATAAATAAACCACTATTCTATTCTTTATTAAGGAGGGAGCTAGCGTAATAATAACTCGCTAACTAGCTTGTTAAATTATAAGAGATTACATAAGAATTACCTCCTTACTATTATTATTGTAACCTTAGATAATAAGCCTTAATTTCTTAAATGGGGCGTTAGTAGCTTTGCCTTTAATCTCGTTAACCATTCTTAACTTAAAGATACGAACTTTATTAAACTTAGTAGGGTTATACTTCTCGAATTTAAAGACTCCTCTTATAATAAGACCGTTAATCTCCTGCTTGTTAGATGCTTGGAAAGGAGCTTTTAGGGTTATAATACGACCTTCCTTTTAAAGCTGTTTTGCGAGCTTAAAGTTAGCCTTCTCTTTAGCTGTTATAAAGGCTATTAATAACTTAACTTTATTCTTAATGGCGGTAATAAATTATTCTTTAAAATTAATAAAATATTGGCGATTTTATAATCCCTTTAGGCAACCTCTACCGTGTTATAGTTATGGCGCATCTACTATAATTATATTAGGATTGTAGTCGTCTTTTAAAGTACGTTAATTGTAGTTCTTTTTTAGGGCCTTTTTTAGGGCATCCTATAAAGGCTTGGAATTATTATCTTTATAGTAAGGCTTAATAATAGTTAAATAGAATTAAGTAGGTTTATAAGGTATCTAAATAGTATAAGTTTAACCATTAATTGTAATAAGTTGATGTGGGCCTAACTATCCTCCCTTTTTACGCTATACGCGTACTTTAGACTAGAGTAGTAGATTAAGCGTAGTTAAGGTATTTAAGCCATTTCTTATTCCTAGTGTATTATTAACCTAGCGTATAGCGTAGAGACATTATACCTCCTTTATTACCTTATAAATAGCCTTAGCTTATTATATAACGGAGGGAGATAGTAAAGAATTATTAGTTATTTAAGGGTAGGCGCTAAAGACTAGCAATATAGGTACGAGTTTATCCGGGCCAGTGGAATTGTTAATAGCTTTAACAGCTATTTATAAGGTAAGTTCTTTACTAGCGTCCTTTAGTTCTAAAGAGATAATCTTATATACGCGGCGTAATAGCGTATAATATTATTTTACTTTTCTAATACTATTATATGCCTTAATAGGGACTTCCTTAACCTTAATTACTATTACCTTTATCTATTATTAAAACTCTATAGATAAGAAGTTCTTTTCTATATTATAGACGATTTAATTAGGGGGTTCTAAATAGACATTAATCTAGCATAACTAAAGGGCCTCCTATACGTTTCTAGCTAATATATCTTTTAAGAAACGCGCGGCTTAGAAAAAGGTTAAAAAGTTAATAACTTAGAGCACTGGCTTGCCGCTAAGATATATAACGTTAATAATAATATAGAAGTTAAAGTCGTAGTTATTTTTAAGGGTAAACTTAAATCGGCTAGGGGACTTCTAGTTTATTTAGTAGTAATAGTAATACTTTATAAGATGCTTAATTGCCTTAACCTTAACTTTATGGCCTGCTTGCTAAAGAACCCTAAGCAATTAATAAACAGATAGGTGGCCAAAATAATGGTGTAGTTGGCGTAATTTTAACTTAGTTAAGTGGCTTTAAGTAATACTCTTTTCTAGTTAATAAAGAAGCAACTAGGGGTAACCCTACTTGCGTATAATAGGCACCTAATTATCTCCCTAAATAAGTATATTTTTAAGGTTATTAAGCCTAACGCCTAATTTATTTATATCTTTAATGCAAAATAAAAACGGAGTATTTGTAGGAATAATATAGAAAGTGATATATCCTAAGGGGGTTTGGACCCTAATTATGCTAAGAGAGATTATAGTACCCTTGCCAAAACGAATTATATATTAGCCTACCGTTAAATAGTTAATCTAAATAAAGTTATTAAGCTACTAAAGAGCTTAAACTTAAGGTTCTCCTACTATAGATACTCCTGCGGCTCTAGTATCTAGTATAATACTATAGAAGATATTCGCTAAGTATTTATTATTAAAGGAGAACGCAGAGCTCTCCTTTAGCTTATTAAAGATATCTAACTTCGTAATAGAATAGAGCGTAGATTGGTTATTAAGAATAGTAATAGTTTGTGTGCCATCTACCTTACTATACTTAGTGAAGTATTAGTTAGGAGAGTAGTTCTTAATTTCTATATCTATAAGGAGCTATTTTGTAACGTGGCCCGCCTCCACGTCGCCATACGGCTAAAAAGACTGAGAGTGCTTGCGAACTTATCGCAAGCGCGGCGGGACCTAATATATATACTCTTACATATTTAGTCTTATTAATCTTACCCTTAAGATTTTCTACGCCTTTATATTAAACTAGGAAGCTTTAAAAGTAGGCTATAGTAACCTTATAATTTTTAATATTTCTTACACTCTAACGGAACTTATTATATGCCTCTTTTCGCTTATTAAGGGAGTGTCTAGTTAACTAGCAATTTAGTTTCTTACAAACGTAGCACTTTTTCTGGCAATTATTTTAAAATAAACCTCTATAAGGACCTCTATAATTACCTTATAATTAATATTAATTATACCCTTTACTATATTCCCTACTACGGCCGCTATATATTTAATTAGTCTAGTTATAATCATATTAGTTAGGAACGCTTAGTTAGGTAGAGCTTTTAGTATAAAGCTATTAAGATTCTTATGTTTATATTACAGTACCTACAGCGGAGCGTAGCTTAGTATATACTCCTTTAAATATATCCGCAGGTTTATATAGCGCTAAGTTACACTTAGGAACGCTACGGCATGCTAANATAACCTAGTCCCTTAGGCTGTTCTTATTTTAGTAAGTTTTAGTAAGTCCGCGTTAGATTTTCTAGAGTTTATTAAAGAGTAGTTAAAGGCACTTTAAATAAGTCTTTATTAGGTTAGAAGTAATAACTCTNTANAATATAGTCTCTNGCTATTTAGATATATAAAGTTAGCAATTTTTATTAGTCTTAAAGTGGGCTTTAGTAAGCTAAAGCATTATATTAAAGCTATAGTTTTTACCCGTAATATAGTCGTAATAGAATATTACTACCTGTCCCTTTAATATAATAAAGAAAGCGTAGTAGTACTAGTAGCATTAAATTTTAACCTTATTGCAACAGTTATAAAAAACCTATAGTTTTGCTCCAAGTATATTGTATAATTCTCCTCTAAACTTCTTCTCTTCGTCTAAATATACCTTTATTAGATTCGTAACTTCTTATAGTAAAGGGTTACCAGTTGGCTAGAGTAGAGAAGCTAAAGGCGGCGGAGGTAGAGGATAAGTATCTCTAGGTAGGAGAGCACCTTTAGGTAGGAGAGTAGTATTTTAGGGGTTTTATTCTAAATTAAAGTTGCCTTCTAAAGAATATAGGTTGGTTCTAGGTTTCCGTAATTAACGTATAATCTTAGCTTCTATCTATACTAGTTCTTCTATACTAGTAATAATAGCCTAAATATTACTAATAATTGGGTTACCGTTCTTAGTAATATATACCCCTTTCCTATAGAGGAAGTCTTAAAAATCCTAAATAATATTAACATTGCTAAATGCCTAGGTGTTAGCGGTCTATCCTATAAAATTCTCCCTAAAATATTCCTATAACTATATATTAGCGTAGTATCTACTTTAATAGAATATAATATAGTGTAGGAAAAAGCTATTAACTTATTTTATGGTATAAGTTATTATATTAAAGGTAAATTCATCCTAATTTTATTAATAAGTTTCGCGTATAAAGCTACCCCTAGTAGTAAGGAGTCTTCCTAGTCGTTTAAAGTAGGCGTAGCCATGTTTTTAGAGGGAGGGAAGTGTTATTAGTATAGGGATTATCGTTTAGTACGCGTTTGTAATATATATTTATTATTTAGTACGCGTTTATAACGTATATTTGCAATTATAGGGTTTAGGACTAGTTCTAGCCTTAAATCGCGAAGACTTATAAAGCGTATTGTTCTGCGTAATAGACGCAAGAATCTATAATCTTAGAAAGGCTTAGGACTAGTTCTAGCCTTTAAATCCTTAGATTTATAGAAGAGTTCTATTTAAGGTTTAGGACTAGTTCTAACCTTAAAAGACAGCTTCCTTTAGCACGAGTAGCACTAGTATAGTAGCTCGTCTCTTCTTAGTAGAATACCTAGCTGCTCTATAGTATAACAGTAAAGTTAACCACTAATTAGTGTTGGACTTATAAGGGAATATCACGTAGCTATGGTTCGTAGATAGTATAATAATTATTATTCTTATTAATTAATTCTTAAAGAAAGGGGTAAGGAACTTAAGGTTCCTTACCACGCTAGTGCCACGGCGGCACGTGACAGCAACTTGCTGTACGTAACGGCAACTTGCTACACGTGGTGGCAATATGCCTTATATAGTGACCACTTGCCTTTATTCCTAACAGGCGCATAGTTCCTCTACTAGTAGTTTAAAAATTCAGCCCTTCCTAACTACTATCTATTAGGCCTATTAGAAATAGGCTATTTAAATAATAAATTAGCTTTTAATTGGCTTAAGCACTTTAACGTATATAGCTCTTGGCGCTAGCTAGGTGTATATAGGCTCCTAATTTTTAATAGCTACGGCTCTCACCTTACAAAGGAGTTTATTAAGTATTACGACAATTAAAAGATTATACCATTTACCTTACCTCCGTATATAAGCCACCTTTTACAGCCTCTTAATATCGTTATATTTTAGCCGTATAAACACCACTATAGTAAGGCAGTTAAGTAAGCGACATAGATAGGCTGCACTAACTTTAATAAAGTTAAATTCCTCTATGTGATTAAATTAATTTATCGCTAAACATTTAAATTAAGTACAATTAAATTAGCCTTCTGGCAGGCAGGCCTTATTCCTTATAACCCTTAAATCGTCCTTAATTCTATACGCAAGGCGCGTCCTACTACCTTATAAGCCACTATCTACACCATATACACTAAGATCTTTACGTATAGTTTAGAAGAAAGTTTTACTACTAGCTTAGGAGGTATACAAAGATAATAAGGAGGCTATAGATATCTTTATAAAATTTATAAGAGGTAGTTCAGCAAATATATATACACGACTGCAAGCCAAACGCAAGCTTATAAATACACAAGCAGTTACCAGAGCTTGTTGGCAACGCCAAAAAAGTAACAGAAAGGTTATATACGCAGCAAATGCACGGTTAATTGTACAAAAGCGCGAGCAGGAGGAGGCTCTAAAAGCTGCACGTGCATTACTAAGGAAGGAACGGGCAACTGCGAAGCAGCTTCTTTAGGACGCCACAAGGCGGCCAGAGCCTTAACCTATTATATATAGAGACTCCTTCTATTAAGAAACCAGTACTACACCACAAAATTCTAAATATTCGACTTTTTAGTAGAGTTCTGCGGCTTTAAAATCATGGTCTTNGCAAATCTNACGTTGAGGTGGGCTCTACTCGTTGAGCTGGCCGGCACTTACCTCGGTAACGAGGTAAGTGGATCGCGACAGCGGCACGGGTATGCAGTCTTTATGCTCCATAGTCTTACCATGTATACGAGGGCTGAATAAGTAATCATGCTGAGAAACAAGACGTGAGTGGTGGGGCATACGTCAGGGCGCTTTGCCAAGCTTCGTGTTGATCCGAGTCCGTAACCTCAAACTAACTTGTTGCGAGAGTTACCTACTGAGTGCTTGATCGTATGCTTCTTTTCTCTTCAGAAATGAGATAAAATGTTCTCATGGGGTCATTGGGCGACCCGAAAATGGTCCTCCTTGAGCCTCCCTTCAGCTTCACTATCCCCTCCATCCACGACGACACGACTTTGGACTGCCGCATATATTACCCTGCACCTCTCAGAGACTCTATCTTAGACCCGTGCGAATGGCAAAAGAAGGGCGCAGTTGTTGCGCATCCATATGCTCCTCTTGGTGGAAGCTATGATGATCATGTTGTGGGCATTATTGCTGAGGAATTGTTGAAAGAAGGATTCGTGGTTGGCACATTCAACTTCAGGTACGAAATAGAGAGCCTCTGTTAATTGAGATCATCTAACATACTCCTCATAGAGGGGCCTACACATCAAAGGGCAGAACGAGTTGGACTGGAAAACCTGAGCTTGATGACTATGTATCCTTCGCCGGCTTCTTCATACACTACATCCACTTACTCAACCCTACGGTTTCCCGAAATACATCACCATCTACACCTTCTGTACCTTCTACCCCTTTCGACGCGCCCACCGACAATCATATTGGCTTCCATAGCGAGGGTACACGCATTATACTTGGTGGTTATTCGTACGGCTCTCTGATCGTGAGGCATATCCCACCCACAAACAAGATACTGGAGTTATTCTCTAAAGCTGAGGACGGTACAGCGGCAGCAGAGATACTTCTTCGGGCATCCAACCTCTCGATGCAGAGTAATCGCGAATGGGAGAATGCGCTAGCAGCCCGAAGACGGCAACAGAGCACGAGGGAGCAGCGATATACCAATGAGCATTCCCTATGCGTGACGATGGGTGGGGAAGAGACACCACCTGAGAAACGACGCTCTAGCCGTGAAACCAGACGAAGTTCAGAGAGAACAGGCAGCTTCGAACTCCCGAGAGGACTCGGATCAATGTCATTGCGCCGAAAGAAGAGAGAGCACAGTTTGTCCGTTATCGAGTCCCATATACCAACGAATTCTGGTCCATCTCAGTCCACAGCATACCTACTCGTCTCGCCGCTACTTCCGCCTCTCTCGACCTTTGCGGCTACATCCATGGGCCCCAAGTTTTGGAGCAAGCCTAAGGACCATCACGAGAATATTGTACTACGACCAACACTAGCTATATTCGGTGACCACGACTTTTTCGCCTCAATCAAAAAATTGCGGCCCTGGGCCGAGAAGCTTAGTAAAGAACCAGATTCTGCTTTCGCGTATGAGGAAATCGGTGGTGCCGGTCATTTTTGGCACGAACATGGCGTCGAGCCAAAGCTTCGAGAGGCGCTGAGGAAATGGGCGCACGGCCTCGATGATGTACAAAGATATCCAGAAATGAAATGAGAACTATGCAATCCTGAGAAACAGCTGGGAACGTGACACGTGACAAGGGCTTTCACGATTTTCTAGCTTTTCTCTGAGATGAAGTATCAGTCTTCTATACTCCTACGTAACTCCCCTAAAACGCGCTGACAACATTCCCAAGTTGCTTCATTCACGTCCTATGCAGGCCACATAATTTGCTGCGCCCTCATGCGTCCATACTTTAAAATTACTGCTTAACTCCCAAGGCAAAAACCCAGCAAACTGGCTATAGTGATTTAAGTTTATCATAAAGAAGTCTGGGTCATATTCTTTGCCAGGCGCCCTAAAATTATCCACATCAGTCCGGATGTGATGCTCTTCTCTCGATGTGGACTTTATAAAATGCAGAGTCTTGCTTATTTCATAAATCAGACCCCCGGGGAGAAATCCCGCCATGGCGTGACGCTAAGGATCTAGTGCGACGCTTGTGGACTCCTACAAAGTCCTAAGCCAATCAAATCACTATACCCTAGTCCTGCAAAGTCCTGAACCAATCACATCACACCGAGAGGAATATCTCCCTAAGAGTCTGAGAGCTTATGGGAGCCCTTTATATACAAACTTAAAGTTTCTTATTAGGCGACAACTCTTCTATTATAACGCTGTATCTTATACCCCAAATTAACTCTAAAATACTTCCGACCGTATTTAATTAAAAGCTATTTACTTCCTCTATCTTATTAAGAAACAATAGACGTTACCAGCGGAATACCTACGCCCCTATCCGATAATTCGCAAAGCCCTTTATCTAATATCCCTCCTAGCTCTCTTCCGCCTTTTAATGGATATCCTAATAGGTATTTTAATAAACCTAATAGCGATATAGATTACCTTAATAATAAACTTAATAGCGACGCTATTAAGGCCCTTTAGCCTTCCTATAACGGACCTTTCTCTCCTACCCGCGATTAATATAATATAAGTAATAGGGAACGGTAGTCTATACAATTTAAGCTACAATAGGTGGCTGATATACTACGCCGCGTTTAATGGAGCTTTCGAGGCTTTATGCTTGCTTAGGTTAGGTTAGAAGAAGGCTAAGAGGTTATAATTAAGCACCGCCTATATAGCAGTTAATAATAGCGACGGCTTAAACTAAGGCATGCTATAGACGATCCGCGTATAGGGGACGTCTACTTGCGTTATTCTTTAGCAGACTGTTTTGCTATAGAGCTCGATAATCTTATCTATTAGCCTTACTTTGCTTAATTTGATTATACTATAGACCTAGAGACGCTTAACTTTAAGCTAGCCTTTAGGACTATTTAGGAGGTTACCCCTATATGGCATACTGTTCTTATAAGACTTATAAGCAATTAGCGCGCCTACTAACCTAGTTATAACGCTCCGCCTTAGACTAATGCGTTATCTAAGTAATTGTTTACTATTACTAGCATAGTATATTATTCTTGGGCTAAAAAGTAATCCGCCTTCCTCTCTTTAATGCTAGATATCTATTTAGTAGGCTTTGGTATAAAGCGGCGAGTAATTAAAACTCTGTTAGGGCTTGGAATATATTATAGTTACTATTAGGCTAGTTAGTTAATAAATAAGATCGCTAAGGCGGCAGAGGTATAGTATTTAGTTCCTCTAAACTCCTAGGCTAACCTACTAACTTCTTTAGAGGTAACTCTAGCTTTAAGCGTCTAATAAGTAGATAGTAATTGTCTATAACAACGTTAACTTTAAAGAGAGAAAAAGGGACGAGGTTATAGGCTATACGGATACTATACGGTCAATAACTGTATAATTATAGCACCTGTTGTACCAAACGCGTGCTTACGCGTTCGGTACACCAGGTACGCGTTTACGCGTTCAGTGCACCAACCACTCGCTTACGCGTCTGGTGCACTTATGAAGCACTAACTAATTAGGGGGGAGGTGCATTAGTATATAGACCACGTAGTCTGCTTTATATAA
Source organism: Cenococcum geophilum 1.58 (assembly GCF_001692895.1). NCBI lineage: Eukaryota > Fungi > Ascomycota > Dothideomycetes > Gloniales > Gloniaceae > Cenococcum > Cenococcum geophilum. The sequence goes on along the minus strand of NW_027137559.1, from coordinate 4,566,703 downwards.
TTGACAGTTACCATCTAAACAAGCATATAATACTACATGTATTTCGTGCCCGTGGATATAACTTACTTGTGCTATTAAGTTAGTACGAACACTGATTAGTGAGCGCGTATAGATTAGCAATCACTCAATACCTCCCCCCAAGCGATATATACGACAGCGACCACCCGTTTAGACTCCTAGTATAACCTACTGGAAGGTCGGAAGTTAGGGATTACGGACTTATCTCTAACTCTATATACTTATTTAAGTCTTAGTACGGTTTACCGAAAGTATAATAGACGCGAATACAGACCTGTACGGAACCCCCTACCCTTAAACCTTAAACCCCTATCCCTACTACACCCTCTTTTAATACCTCCGACGTCTTTTTAGACCCCTTACAGAGACCCCCTACCCCTCTACAAACTACTACGGACCTGTTAAGACCCCTTATGGACACCCTTACCCTTCTACAAACTGCTATAGACATTAACCGCCTTTACGGACCACTATAAGACCTCTTCTACCCACTGCGTACTACACTACACTATATAGTATGGCAGACCTAAGGAAGTAAGTTAATAAAGGCCAGGAAAAGTAGAGGTAGGGAGCCGACCTTACGTCCATACCTGACGTCAATAACTATATTAAATTTAAAGTTCTTAAATATAAATATTTTAAGCTTATAAACGTCAACCTATAGGAGCAATACTAGGAAGACTTCGCGGACTTTACGGAAGCTATTTTTAAAGTATACAACCCTACTACTATTTGTAACCTACGGACCCTCTTATATAACTAAGGTGTATAGGTTAAAAGGAATAAACGAGTTACTGTTGTATAGTCCTTATATAATATAATATATAAGAAGGACCAAATAGAATAGACTAAAGAGGAAATCCTAGACCAGTTCTAAGAAACTAAGGAACTCTTTACTTCTTCCAAACTTAATGTAATCGCTGGCCTTATACCTAACCTACTTAACTAAATTCGTCCTATAAATCTAAGCAGTTTTAGAATTAATCTTATAGGCTAAAGCATATTTAGTACTTAAGTTACGGACTATAATACCCCTATAAACTAAAATACGGACTAAATTACCCCTATTGTTTAAGTTATAAATCCGCAAGCTATATATCCGCAAACTATAAATCCGTAAGTTATAGATCCGTAACCTATCTAACTAAAGACCTACGGTAAGGAGCTAACTAACCTGGCTAAGCTCTATACCGACGAATCTAAGTACAGCAGCGAAAACGATAACTTTAACTTTAAACTAACTATCTTTACGGACCTCTGCTAGAAGGCTAATATTCCTAAATAAGAGTTTAGCCAAGCCTACTCTACTATACTGCGCGGCCTAGCACTTAACTACTACTATACTAACCTTAAGAGCAACCCCTTAGTGTTCCTTTTAATAAGCTATACGAAGCTATACGTAACTACTTTAAAGGACCGGAATAAAACCTTTACCGTACATGCAACCTTACCAAAAGGTAGCGCCACACTCTAAAACTTACGCATACCCATCTTACCATCAAAAACAATTGATTTTCCAACTTTTAAGACCTAATTCCTACCGCCTAGCAAGCTAGAGGTGGATTTATTTGTCATTTTACTCCCTTATCCCAACAGAAAATTTTCTCTAGGGGTGGTCCTAGCTTATAAGCGAGGCACGGACAGGAACACTAAAACTACTACTACTACTACCAATACTAATACCAATAGGGGCTAGTCTTTCTACTCCCTTTTAGCCTAATCTCCCCAGAAATCTTCTAGTAGGATTAGTAAGGAGAAAGGTATAAGGGTAGAAAAAAAAACTAGGAAACCCCCCTATAAGATGCTAAAGTCTAATAGGCATAAAAAAAAACCTCCTATAGAAATAAGTGATAATAAGTCTATAACTATATTTACTTTTTCTGCCCCTTCTCCTTCTCCTGGCCTATTTAGGATAGGAAAAAAAAGAGGACATCCTTAGTCTTCTACTAAAAAAGAAAACCAAAAACCTGCAAAAAAGACAACAAAATTAATGACTTTTACGGCTAGTATACCTAGTATATCTTTCCCTCCCCTTTCTCCTAAACAACACCTATAAAAGGCCCTAGAAAGCCTAATACAGGCCTATAAAGGGCTAGAAGAAGAAGAAAAAGAAGAAGAAAAAGAATAAGTTAAATAGCTAGAGGACTATATACGGAGTATTCTAGTAGGAGAAAATCCCTTTATAAAAGGAAAAGAAAAGGCAAAAGATATCCTATAAGGATTAGTCAAAGAAGTAAGAGCTCTCCGTAAGGAGGTAGCTCCTACTAAGGAAACCTATACAGAGAGACTAAAGAAGAACCTCCCTTCCTCGTCCCCCCTGCCCTCCTTACCAATACTATCTCCTACCCCTTCTACTTCTACTAGAAGTAAGAAAAAGTAGCTATAAGAAAGGAAGCTAGTCCTTATTACAGACTAAAAGGACTAACCTCTAGATACCTTCTCTATACGAAACAAAGTTAATTAACTATTTACATCAAAACTGCAAGTAGAAAAACCTGTTTTAGCATCTATAGCTAGAACTAAAGGAAAACAAAATATTCTTCTTATAACTACGGAANAGTATAATGCGGATTTCCTAGTTAAATATAAGGAAATCTGGCATAATTGCTTTACTTTTTAAAGAGAACAAAAACTAGAACCATGGGTTCAAATTATAGCCTATAGGGTTCCTACCCTACCTTTCCTAGAAGAAGGAGGCTCTAAGCTTCTAAAAGAAGAAATTAAGACCTTTAATCCTATAAGGATACAAGGACTACCTAAATAGATCTTATCTAGTGTAAAAAGACACAATCCATAGACCAGATTCGGCTCTATAGTTTTTACTATAAAAAACAAAGAAAAAAGATAAGAAATCCTTAAGTAAAAAAAGATATCAATTGCAGGTACAGCTACTAAGGTAGTAAAATACCTCAAAGTCTCTCCTACTACGCAGTATACAAGCTACCAAAAATTTGGCCATATAGGAGACAGGTGCTCTACTAGGGCCTATAGATACTATGCGGCTGCACATTTATCTAAAGACTATTCCTATTCTACCTGTATAATAACAGGCAAGCCTTGCCAGCATACTACCCCTCTTTGCATTAATTGTAAAGAAAAACACTTTACTAATAGTAAAGACTGTAAGACTCTTAAAGCTGCTAAACTAGTACGCGAAGAAGATTTTATAGAAGAATAAAAACAGATAGGATTCTAGAAGGAGGCAACTCCTACTAGGCTCTTAAAATGATATTAGAGAGCAAAAGGACAGAAATAAATTGCAAAAGGACAGAAACAGGGGTTAGGATTTCTTATAGTTTTTCTTACCATTTTCTCATTCCCTAGTAGTTGTAGTATCTTAGTATTTTACTAGGAAACTATAAACTCCCTAATTTAGGGGTTTATAAACTACTAGGAACATAGCTACTAGTATATATTAAGCTGCCTAGAAAGGATTTTATATATAGTGAACTATAGCGCCATAGCCTAGAGGCTGCATGCGCAGTATTGTACGTAGTATAATACAACGGACCTAAAAAAAAAAAAAAAAAGGACGGAATATAAGCGTGATATCCTTACCTAATGAAATGTAACTAAGCTACGGACCATAATAGATAAGAACACTAAAAATCGACCATAGAGTGCCTGCAAATCCTTATTAAAGACCTCCGCCACCTAGCACGTCTTAATATCAAGCTTTAAATGGACGACTTCCTATATAATAAACTTATTACGGCCTGCCAGGAAGTAAAGCCCTATAAGTACGCCTGCTATAAGCCTACAGATACCTTAGCTGGCCTCATTAATAACTAACGCTCCTCTATTATAATGTACGAAGTCTTAAACCACCAGGCAGCACTTAAGCCTTTATTACGGATATTTAATATCCGTAAATAGACTTAGACATTTACTTTACGGACCGCCGCTACCGCTAGCAGCACCTGTACCGACCAAGTCCTACCTATAACCCCGTAGTAACCCCTGTACGAAAATATACCCCCGCAGACAAACCAGCTAGAAGTGCTTTGTGTGCAGTAAGGAAGAATATTAGTCTATAAGGTATACCTGGGAAGAACATAAAAGTCTAGGAAGAGACTTAATAGCCGTATTAACCAGTTTATTTTAGAATACGAAGGAGAGGAAGTAGAAGAGCCCCCTAATAAGTTAATAGAAGCCCTTATAATTAACTTTAACTTAGACGCTTAGGAATAAGAGACCTTAAAGACGTTTCTAACTACTTTTAGACCTTTTACGGACAGCTAAGCCTTTAATATTACGACTGTATTAGCCGACCGCTCCTTTATATACTTACTTACGCCCAAAAACTATCCCATAAGTACCCCCGTTACGGATATTATAGATTATAAGTAGAACCTATTTGTATATATTACTATAGAACGCTATACCCCTAAGGAATTCTATAGTGTTATAATCGACATAGGTGCCTCTAAGAAGTCTATTATAGGCTATAGATAATACCTCGTATATAGGACCACCATAAATAACAATACGGACATTAATATTACGCAAACTGGGGCCGTAAACGTCTAATTTGGTATCGGCTTAACCACATTAATTAGATTAGTTAAAGTTAAGACTTTAATTAGCCTAGTTAACTTCTACGTGGTAAAAGCGGATACCCCCTTCCTACTCTATCTTATAGACATGGATAGGTTATAGGTGTACTATAATAATGTTACGGATACCCTAATTAGCCCTATAACTGCCCTAGGAAGCAAGCATATTACCCTACTAATTATATAATAATTTGGACACCCGTTCCTTATATAAAGAGAGACTTTACGGACCTATATTTAGAAATCTTTTAACTATAACCTATGCTACCTTACTAGTACTAAGATCTACCGCCTATACCGCTGTTTCGGCTACTTATTAGCCGAAAAGCTGTATAGAGTCCTTAAACGCTCTAGATATAACAACGTTAATAAAAAGGTAATTAACTACCTAACTAAATACTACTTCTTCTGCTAGAAATACGGACGTTCCCTAGGCCGATTTAAGTTTACCCTTTATAAGGACCTTAACTTTAACTACTTAGTATACGTAGATATTATATATATTAACGGCAGTCCAGTATTATATATAATCGACGAGGTAACCCGCTATTAAGCCGCCCGTTAGTTGTAAAATATATCCATAAAATACACTTAGGATATTTTACGGACCTACTGGATTAATATATACGTTGGACCTCCGTAGTATATCACCTATAACGCTAGTAGAAACTTTATTAGCAAGGAATTCTAGTAGTATGCTACGGCCATGGCTATATTAACAAAAGCTGTTCTAGTTAAGGCGTACTAGTCCGTTAGGCTTATTAAGTAAGCTTACCTAGCCTTATAGAGAGCTTACTAGATCATTACGGACGAGTATAAGGATATTTAAAAGGAACTGGCTTTACAGATAGCCGTAAAAGCTATTAATAACACCGCTAGCCCTAATGGACTAGTACCTACCCTCTTAGTTTATAGAGCCTACCTAAGGATAAGTAACCTAGGCCCTCCTACCCCGTCTATTATGGAACAAGTAGCTGCAATATAGAAGGCAATAACTAAAATAGTTAAGCTATGGGCTAAGTAAGCTATTAATAACGCCCTGTACTACCGTAACGGACCTAACACGACCCTAGTATATAACCTCCCGCTTAATTCTAAAGTCCTTATATAGCGTAAAAGCGGCAGTTAGAATGGACCTTATTATCTACTAGCTGTAGAAAATGAGACGTGCTGCGTATAGCTTCCTAGTGGGCTAACTAGCTTTAGAAGCACGTCCGTAAAACCCTACTTTCGGCCCGAAAATACCTATGATATTAAACCAGACGAACTGGAAGTACCCGTTAAACTAGACGAACTAGAAGTACCCGCCAAATTAGACGAACTAGAAGCACCCTTGCCTACCCTAAAAGTCCCCTAGAAACCCACTAAACCTACTAAACCTACTATAAAGCGTGGTTAAGGATGCCCCTAAAAGCACCCTATAACTAAGAATACCGTAATAGAAAATTACCTAACCTCCGCAGGAATATCCGTAAGGCAATCTCCGCCTATGGATATATTAGTTCTAGTATAGGAAACCCTGTTTACGGACTTATAATATAAAGAGATTAACGGACTACTTAAAAAGGGTATCTTTATAGTTATAACAGAGAAAGACGTCCCGTAAGGCGTCCGTATATTTAACTTACGCTTTATTAATAAGATTAAGCACCCTAGTACTAATAAAGCCTTTAAGAAATTAAGGCTTATCGTATAAGCTTATAACAATAAGGGAAAGGACTTAGTCCTTATGTAATCGCCTATAATTTAACGAGTTAGCTAATAAATTATACTTGCACTTGCGCTGGGACTACAGCAAACTAAACCTGTAGCCCTATACTTATGGGATATCTCGCAAGCCTATATGCAGTCTAATATCTACCTAAGTAGGGATATCTTTATACGACTACCCTATAAGCTTAACCTATAACTAGGAATAATTTTATGGGTTGTAAAACCTCTTTACGGAGTACTAGAAGCTAGGAACCACTAGTTTAAGACATACTACCAGCATTATGTTAGTAAGCTTAAAATGGAACAGTTAACCTACGACCCCTGCCTTCTATACAGCCCATTAAACGGCCTTAGTATTGTTAGACTTTAAACAGATAATACCCTATTCCTAGTAAACTAGACCTTTATAGACGCTAAAGAAACTAAACTATAAAAGGCTAAGTTCCTGGTAAAGCCGTAAGAGTAGTTAACTAAGTAGAATCTAATTAAGTTTAATAGAGGCCTAATTACATAAAAGGGNAACCTAATTAAGCTAACTTAGGAACGCTAAGCTTAAAACCTAAAGCTTATTATAGCAAAGCCTACGGACCTTACTAGTTCCCGCGGAGAGACCCGTAAGACCGTAAATATAAAGGACTAATACGCTGTATAGCGTATAAGAGGCGCCTATATTACCATAGTCTGCTAACCCAAATCTGCCTATAACTTATCCTTTACGGCCTAGGTAGTAGATCTGTAAGAAGAAAATATTAAGTAGCTTAATAAGCGCATTTAGTAGTAAATTAATAATGCAGTAAGGGGACTTACTTTTATACCACTAGACCTAAATTCCCTTAGCCTACTAGCATTTACGGACGCCTCCTTTGCTAATAATAAAGACCTATTATTATAAATTAGCTTTGTAATTATACTTATAGACCGTAATTAGAACGTAAATATACTATACTAGTCTTTAATTAAGTGCAAATAAGTAACCTATAGTGTACTAGCTTCTAAACTATATATACTAGCTTATAGATTTAATATAGCAGCTGTAATTAAATTAACGGTCTAGAAGATTCTATAACTGGAGTAGTTACCCCTAGTTTTATACACTAATTTAAAGTCCCTTTACGATTGCCTAGTTAAACTAGGTATAACATAAGAGAAGAGGCTTATAGTTAACCTAATGTGCTTATATTAGGCCTATAAACGACGTAAAATTACGGAGGTTAAATGGATTAGTAGTGGAGATAACCTAGCGGACGCTATAACTAAGGTAAAGCCGTATTAAGCCCTTAAAACCCTAATTAATACAAATAAGCTTAACCTAAAAGTTATAAAATAGGTAGAACGGGACTAACGGAGCACCTATAGTATGTCTACGGCCCGTTGGAAGGCCGTACGGCTCGTTATACGGTATAGGTGGAAAACAGTAGAAAGCTATAGTGGAATTTGGTGGACTTACGTGACCTGCCGAATTTTATAGGGTGGTTAAATTAACCAATTACGATTTTCTATCCCTGGGATAGAAAATCGCCATTGGTTCGCTTAGCACTAGCGCCTTAGCGGCCCTTAAAATCTAACTTATAGCTCGTCTACTGCCCGTTAAAAGGCCGTACGGTTCATTTTACGGACCGTAAGTAGAACTTATGGCTAGCTTAGGGCACCGTTTAGAAGGCAGCCTAGACGGCACCTTAGGGAGATTTCCTATGTATTTTTCTTTGTGTTCTATGGTTTTATTAAAGTAATTACGGAGGCTGTATATAGGTGGTTTCATTTTTTAAGTACTGCCAGTGTATAATTACAGCACCTGTTATACTAAACGCGTGCTTACGCGTTTGGTACACTAGGTACGCGTTTACGCGTTTAGTGCACTAACTACTCGCTTACGCGTCTGGTGCACTTATAAAGCACTAACTAATTAGGGGGGAGGTGCATTAGTATATAGACCACGTAGTCTGCTTTATATAATCGACAGTCACCATCTAAACAAGCATACGATACTATATGTATTTCGTGCCCGTAGATACAACTCACTTGTGCTATTAAGTTAGTACGAACAATAACAATAGCGGCTATTGTTCTTTGCCTTAAGCTACCAACTTTGGGTTTATATTAGTCTATATATAATCTAATAATACCCCTTAGGCTTAAAGATATATTAGCTGCCCCTAGTATATCTAGTAAAGATAGTAGGATTAAGTTAAGTATTATATAAAGCCTTATATTAGATATAATTAAGAGAATTTATACAGCTAGCGTTACTTCTATATTTAGAGATAGTAATTACTATCCTAAAATGCTAAGTATATATTATCTTAACGTGAATAAGACTAAGTTCTGGCAATTTAGGGCTATATTTAAGGACGAGGGTACTATTAAAGGTATATATAGCGTCCATAAAAGTATATTCCTAAATTAGCTTAGTTTATAGGCACTAGAAGACCCTACTAAAGCTAGGGCTATCTATAACGACTTTTATAATTAGTTTTAGCTTATCTATAGAGACTAACTTATAGCACGCTATATTAGGGCTGTTAAAAATGAGTAAACCTAGGCACGCTGACTATATAACCGACGGGATTAGCTTTTTAGTTTACCTATATAGTTCCATTTCCAGATAAACCTACTAAATACTATTATCCGTATATATTAGGCACCCACTCTTTCTAAAAAGGAGGCTTATTATTGCCTATAGGCTAATACTACTATATAGGGCCGCAGTTAGTGTAGTTAGGAGAATGCTAAATACTACCTAATAGAACCAATTATTGCGCAGGGCTTTATAGCGCGCGTAGTTGCATTATTTTACGCGGCGATGCGATGTAGGGGTTACCTTATTGCCTCTAGTAGAGACTTCTTTAAGCGAATAGACCACGTTACTAACGCTATTAATTCCCTTATACTGGATTAATTTTTAAAACTTGTGGAAGACGTCCATCTAGCCGCATTTATATTAGATATATAGAATGGCAATAGTTCTACTAAGCAACTATATAACGATATTAAATTCCGGATAATATATCGTATGCTTTAAGAGGTTAAGCTATTTTTATCTATTTGGTATGCTGTTAAATATATAGATATAGGTATGCTAAGGCACTTTATTAACCCTCTTATTATCTACTTTTTTAGCGCGTCCTAGCATAACTATAGCCGCGAGATGTTATTCTATTGGTAGAATCTCTCCCTAGTAAATACGCCTAAGTTATAGCATGTAATACTATTCTCTAGGCTTATAAACTGGCTTAGTAGGGCAACTATACACAAAGCAATTAACCTTAGGCTTAAGCATCTTAATAGTAGCTATAAGATTGAAATAAAGTATTATAAGAACTTAACCTATAATGCGGATATTATATTTAACTAAGTATGTCTATTAAATACTTAGGTTAGAACTTTATGTAAAAGACTAAAGGCTATATTTAGCGAGCATATGCCCGGGAGTTATACTACTACTATAGTATTACTGGATATGTTTTTACTTACTTATACTCTCTTTACTTTAGATTTGGCTAAACCGCGGAGTACTAAGTAATTAGCTAGTATAAAGTTCTTTAATTCTTCTAATATCTTATAAGAAGGTATTAGGGTGCTAGTGGATAAGGTTAATTAGTTTAACTAATAGTATATTTAACAATTAAATGTAATTAGAGGGTCGTATCCTTTTAAGACTATTAATAATACTAATAGATTTACTAATATAGAAGACTATGCTAACTAGGTTAGAGAGGGGTTAGATAGGGTTATTAATCCGACGATTAACCTTATAGGAATTAGGACGGCTAACTAATTTCTAAACTCCTATAAACTTTTATAAACTCCTACAAACTCTTAGACAAATTAAATGCTTATATTTATCAATGCTCTAAGCTAGTATACTAGTAGTAACTTTCTTAGGTTAAATTTACTTAATCCTTAAACTCCTATAAACTCTTATAAACTCCTATAAACTCCTAGATTATATAAACTTGTGTATAAACTTTTATATGAAATTTTATATAAGATAATAATAGAACCCGGTAACTGTATTTAACTACTATTTACTTATACTACCTACTAGGTAACTTTAGGGCTTCTATAACGCCTTATAGTTAGGCCCGCACTAAATAGTACCGTCGTTTAAAATTACCCCTTAGATTGATATAGCTAGATTAAAGCTTGCCTATAAAGGATGCCTTATAGTTAAGCCTGCACTAGATAGTGTTATTAACTGGGTTTTACCCCTTAGATTAACACAACTGGATTAAAGCTTACCTATAAAGAATATGCTATAAAAGCTGCTACTTTAGTATACCGGAGTGCTAGAAAATAACGCTAACCTACCCCTCCCTTTACCTCTACCCCCCTTCCCCTTACGCTGTAATGCCACTACTGCCAGGACCTAGTGGTGGACTATTAGACGGCTTATACGCCGCTAAAGACCTTAGCCTAGGAGGTGGGGGTAAGGGATCCTTAGGGTCCTTACGCCTATGCTTTAAGAGGCTACACCCGCTAGAGCGGGCCGCTACTTAGTAGCGAGCGTAGGTATTCCTAGGCCTGCTTACCTGCTATATACCCTTTTTAGAGTATACCTAATACTTATCGCCTAAGGCTTAGTAGGCAGTGCATTGCTTACCACCTACTAACTCCACCCCTAACTCCGTCTCTATTATCCGGCTAATATAGCCCTAGTCTCTCTGCTTATTCGGCCCTATAGCCGCTAACCCCGCCGCTAACTGCGACTACTATTTACCTTAGGCGGTAGGGGCGTATATAGTAGTTATCTTGCTATAGGGGGCCTAAGCCCACAGTAGGTAGACGGGGTTAGCGCGCTGGGTAAGGGCAAACCTGGTAGTAGTAAAGGTAGGTAGCGGGAGGGTAGGTAGTAGGGGAAGGGTTAGGGCGGAAGCTAGAGCCGGAGCCGGGGCTAGGGCTAGGGTTGGTAATGGTAATAGTGGTGGTGGTCTATAAATATATATAAGCTAAGTATATACTATATAGTTATTAATACTTACAGCTCCTTTTTTAACTCCCTACCACCAAACCATTTATTCTTATCCTTATCCTTATCCTTATCCTTATTATCGGCGGCGGCGGTAGGCGGCAGCAGCGGCAGTAGCACTGGCGGCAGCGGCGGCGGCGGAGGAGGTAGTGGTAGTGCTGCTACTACTGCTGCTGTCGCTGCTGCTGCTACTACTAGGGGGGGAGGATAGTAGCAAGGGCGAGGGCAAGGGCGCCTATTAAATCCAGTTAGTTATATCTTATAGTTAATAGTTAGAGTTCTAATACTAATTATGTCTTAATATAAATTCTACTAGACCGAAGCTAGCGATAATAAAGGAGGGCTGTAGCCCGTAGTATTCTCTCCTTATTAAGGAGGACGTTAGGGGGGTGCGCACGCACTTAGAAAGTAGGAGGAGACATTTTAAAAGCTTTTTATTAATAAAAAAAAGCTTTAATAGGAGATGGTTAATAGATATAAGTATAAAAAAGAAATTTTTATAAGGTTAAAGATATTATTAAACGAAATTTTAATTTTAATTTATATTTACTTTAATATTCTTAATTTTCTAAACTACTACAAACTCCTAGGCTAATTAAAAACAACATACTATCTCCTGCAAACTCCTACAACCTCCTACGAACTCCTAGGCTAATTAAAAATAATATACTATCCCCTGTGAACTCCTATAAACTCCTAGGCCAATTAAATATATTTAATACGAAAGTTTTTATTACCCTTTAAAGTCGCATGCCTTATACGCCCTCTCTTTAAAACAGGTATAAAGGTTAGTATTTTATCTGTATTTAAATCTCTCTCTACTAATAACAACCGACGTATTAATGGGGTAGTAGGCTCTAAACTATTACGCCTTTACCTTTATCTTTTTTAACTAAAAGTAGCACTTTTCTATATATCTAATACATTAATAATTAGCTACTGGATATTTAACTAGCTGTTATTAGGACTATACCTAGCGACGTTTACTCCTAAGATATAAGCTTATTTAAGCTATCTTATAGCACGTTAAATACCTTCTAATATACTATTAGGTGGAACAGGTAAGGCTAGTAATGGCGATACTAGCGTATTAATAACTCTATTAACCCATTCTTCTAGTTATAAGGTTAACGGCGGTATACCAACTCTCGCTATACCTAACGACGTATATTTATTAGCTCTAGCCGTCTTAATTGCGCGTAGCTATATAGCCCTTAACACCTCTCGTCTCGCAACCTATATGGCAAAAGTATCGTCCCTTTTACGAATGGTTGCGGTGTAATTAAATACACTAGTATAAGATTCCTAACTATGCTAGCCTTATAGCTCCTATTACTGCTATTACTACTATTATTACTTTCTTATATATCTTATAGCCTTTATCTTAGTATGTAAATCGTTAACCTCCTTAATAAAGTACTAAAGTTGCTCTACTAATAGTCGCCTAGCCTCTTCTCTATAAGGCCATATCTAAAGTAGAGGAGCTTTAGTATAGAGATAATTAAAGGTAAGTATATCCTAGAAGTCTGGCCCTAGTTTATACACGTATGCAAGCTACTAGCGGTATATTTTATTTATATACCTATTTAGTGGCATAAGAAAGCGCCTACCTGCGCTATATAATACTTCCGCTTATATAGTTATCCATTTATTAATAAGAGTTAGGGTAAAATAAGGTCGCGAACCGCCTTTTAGCTAAATAATTAGTAGTAGGACATCTAAAGCCTAGGTAAGAGTTAAAAGTAGTGCCGGATTATAATAACTATAATATTAATCTAGCGGTACGCAAGTAACCTAAACTTATAGCAGTAACTTATCCTTGCCGAGGTAAGTTAGAAAGGCCTTCTAATAGCATATACCGTTAATTATTTCTATTTATATAGCTAACAGCCTAGCGCGATAAGACATTTCTGCCTTATTTTAAAATTTAGTTATTATAGCTTTATTAATAGGAGTAGGAGCCTAGCTTAAAGCTAATATCTAAGAGGAAACACTTTCTATATTACTTGCGTTGCTGGGCGTATAGCTATTAGCTAGTTAACTACGTGCTATTATTTAATTAGCTAGTAGTTAATTCTAATATAGCCTATAAGTAGTCTTTTAAGGTACGTCTAGTTATAACTATAGCTATTTAATTTCTGGTTTATTAACACCTTCTATATTAAAGGCCCAATACAGCAGAAATATGTAACCTTTGCTAGTTTAACTATAGCCCCGTCCACCGCGACTAAGACGCTGCTAATAATCTATAAGACTCTTTATAATTAGAAACTTTTAAAGCGCTACCTATTTAATATTTAGGACATTAATACCCATGCTAAGAGAGATTATTGCTACTATAATCCTTATAAACGATAAGGATTTCTTAAACTCTTTATATCAAGTAGTACGATTATACTCTTAAATATATATAGTATACATCTAGACTATATTAGTAACGTAATAGGCTTTACCATCAGCATTTGTAGTATACTATTTATTAGGTATAAAGGTTAAAGTCTTTATAAGAAGTGCTTTTTGGAAGTATACCGCTACTTTTTAAACGGACCGACGACCGTCTATAAAGATAATCGTCTTTAGTATTTACTCTAGGACTGCGGTATCTAAATCTATATACGTATCTAATAGGAAGTATAGTACGTCCTATAAATCCACCTTGCCTTTACTAAGCGGCAGTACGCAGATTAAGACATTAGGGCGATCTATAAAAGTTCTAATAACCTTAGTTTGGTATATACGACTACTAATAAAGCAAAAACCGGCGTTCTAAAGAACTAGTTACTCTGCCTTCTTATTAAGTATAGCTAAACAACTAAACCAAACTATATCCTAACGAAGAATTGTCCGTAGCTCGCCTATTATAGTAAACGCTAGTTAGAACGTTTCCTATTGCTTTACTAGATAACACTTATTAATTATAATAAGTCTAATCCTAGCCTGTAGTTTTAGGCTCTTTAACGCAGCCCGGAAAGACTTTAATAAGGCCTACTTAGGACTAAGAAGAACGTGTATATACACATCATCCTTTACCTTTATAATTAAGGCCTTATCTACAATCCTACTCTTAGCAGTAATAAGACATAGATTAGAACCATTAAGCTTCTAGATATTATCTAACTGCTTATCCCTAAGCTTACTTAATAGGACCAACTGGATAGTAATCTTGCCCATTAAGATTAAAAAAGTATAAAAAATAAGACTCTTTCTAAAACCGGTGCGTGCAATAAGAAGTATATTACTAAAACTAAATATTAGATGTCTTAAGGTGCGCACCTACTCCGGATAAAGGGTCTAAGGGCGGCCTCCTGGGTTTATATACTGGAGTATTTATTTAAGATATTCTTTTAAAACATTCGTCTATAAAGGAACATTTCCCTTATACTAAGCTTCCTAAATAATAGACGGCAATTCTTCTAGATCTATCTAATCGATTGCTGTAATACGACTTGGTTGCAGTATTAGGCGTAAATAAGCTTCTACCCCGCCTATCCCCGCCTTCTACCGGCCGCCCTTATACTATTTCTTCCTATAATTACGGTTAGGCGGCATTTAATTGGCCTAGGAGTTTGCAGGAGTTTATAGGAGTTTATAGGAGTTTATAAAAGTTGGCAAGAATATAGCCTGGTGGTGTTCTAGCCGGTAATAGGTGTATGTAGTAGGGCAACGCGTCCCAGTGTCCCGCATATAAGCGTTCTAGTTAACCTAGGAGTTTATAGGAGTTTGTAGGAGTTTATAGGAGGTTATAGAAATTAACTTATAACAAAAAATAGACGTAATATGGTTGTGGTGTAGATAATAGTAGGTAGAACGTCTGTAGGTAGTATAAAGATGCGTTTTAAAAACGCGTTTAAGGTTTTACGCGCTATATCTCGTGCCTCTAAATGCATTATAATTAGTATTTATATATATAGAATTAAAGGTTATTACCTAAAGATTAAAATGCATTAAATAAAGCGATAATAACTATTAATAGGGCCTCTGTAGAGCCAGTTAAAGCTAAAATACGCGATTTAAAACATTCAGTTACCACCAAAGAGACTCCCATAAGCTCTCAGACGCTTTATAGAAGATTGCTAGTGACAGGGGGTGCGCAGGGGGCTAAAACTAGTTCACGGTTCTGATTGGTCTAGGAGTTCGCAGGAGTTAGCGTGCGGCCCATGCGTTGCCCCGAGTCACCTGAAATCTTCTGCGAAGCGTCGGATTTATGAGATAAAGTCTTGCAGTCTTTCATCATAGTGTGATCCCGTGTTATATTACAGGAGCTATGCTAAGTCTTCGATGACCTAGCAACGAAAATCACACATTCTTTCCCAATCTTATTCATTTACACAAAAGTATTTCTCCAAGAGCGGAATTAGCGCTTCCTTTATTTGGGTAAAGCTCTCGTCATCGCCACAGTTAACGCCAGTAACTAAATGTGCAGCACATCTGTCCGCCAAGTCTTTTTCCGGGAAAGATTTTCCGGGAAAGAGAGTATCATGGGTACTTGTCGCAGGCGGACGTCAGTAAAACCAGCGGCATGGCAAATCTCGGCGGCCTTGCAGAAGAGGTAACCGGCATGACTGATAATCCTAGACCGTGTGCTGAGAGGAGCACGGACCCTATTCATTAATCCGAAGACTTCATTGTCTGGTACAGCTTGTACAAGAATGATACAGCTATGCGAAGATGAAGGGTCTTGTCGAACGGACATGTCAAGAATGAGAACTCTGTTGTATCAAGATAGGCTCTTGAGCCTAAATATTTACAGTCAAACGGCCAAGACACCCCTGATCTATACCCAATATAGACGCGCTAAATTAGTGAAGTTGTCACGATCGGCCGACATACCCCCTTAACCGTCCACTGACAACCTTGATCTGCAGAATAACCTGTGCCCGAGTCAGACAAAGCCCCCACCCTCGAGAATTCATATCAATTCAACTAACGCTTCGGATAGAATGCGCAAAGTTCTTGTAGTGCCTCAGCTCCTCGTACCTCGCTCCCAAATTGACCTAGGCTGGCTTGTACTAAACAAGACCAACCCTACGCAAGATTACCACACCCTTCCAGTTCCGGCCAACTCCACTGTAGCCGTGCCTTCACAGGAGCTCCTTACTCGCCTTATTCGCAATAAGTCAACCACCTTGCTCGCTCAGCTGACTAAACACCTTACCGCCAATTTGGGGTCTCGCTCCGACACTGCTATCAAACTCTCTGCTCCTCAGGCAACAAGCTACTTTTTCAAGAATTCGCAAGAATGGTATGAGGCGCAGCGTCACAACGCGACAACAAAGCAGTGGCTAGAGCGTGCTATCGAGCGGGGAGAAAATGTTTACGTTATTATCGGACTATACACTCTTCATGATGTGCAAGTATCGGGCCATAGTGATAAGAATACCAACATAGCAGGGTCTTCAAGGGTCGGTCTTACAGATATAGTGGCCATGACTTCAGCAGCGATGGCGACCAGGGCACCTCATGCCGCGCGTAATGTTGCCGATGCTATGATCGGAGCGAGTGGAAATGCGACGAGTAAAAGAGAACAGAGCTGGTCTACTACGGGAGAGTTGGTATTTGCGGTCCAGTACAGGAAGATACAATTCAATTGGTATTTCAGTAGGCAGGTGGAGAGTAGCTTCCTTGAAAAAGGAAATAGATGGCAGGTATTGTGGGATACAAGAGGTGATAATGTGGAAGAGGACGAAGCAGAAGAAGATGTTTTAGAAGCGATGATGACCGACGATGAAGAGTTGACCGAAGAAATGATACTCTTAGAGGATGATGAGGCTTCTATATCCTCATAATCCGTCTACAATATATCAAATATCTAGAAACTCTTATACGCGCTGAACGCTGCATTCATGTGTGAATTCGATACTTCTATATACAGAAGACTCCAAAAGATTTAGTTAAAATAGACTTCAGATACGGTAGACAACCTTTCCCAGTAATGACGCAATCAAAAGGGGTAGATGGAAGAAAGTTCTACCTACGATTATCATCGACCACTTTAAGGTTACCAGGGTTGTAAATCAATCAACGAGACTTCAATATTGAGTTGAGTTGGTTGCCAAGACTCAATCAATTCAACCAACTGAGAGTTCGCTGGCTTGGCAATTCAATCAATTTNGAGGCTCCGATTNAGTTGAGTTNATTNAAGAATATTNAAGCTTTNATATTATATAGAAAATATTACTAGAGTTCACATAGAGCAATGCTTTAAACCTTATTATTCTTAGTCTTGCCCACCAAAAATAGTTTACCCGAGCATCGCCCGTTATTTACACCGTTATATTACCACCCGAGCCTTAGCAGGTTAGAGTCTTACTCCTAATTCTATAATATCAATTCTACTGCTACCATGGCTTCTAACGCATTAGATAATAGCTAAATAAATACCTTGGTCCTTTCTACTGCTTATTCTAATCCTACCGTACCTACTAACCTCTAGGGCGCCTTAGATTATAGTATAATTGGCAATACCAACGCGTTAACTACCGAATTCAAACTAAAAGATTATGCAGAAATTAACTGGACGCGTCTTCTTAGCTACTATATTCCTTATTTAACAACGGGCAAATATTACGGGCCTATATAGCAGTACGGATATAATATTAAGCATAGCAAAACGGGCAAGCGGTACTAGGTATATAAGCTCTGCTATAAAAAGAAGGCTTATATACAACACCTATATTTAAATATTGGTACTATAAATTATTCTAGGTATATGCTAAACGAATATAATATTAGTAACTCTACTATAGAGAAAGCCAAGCAAGGACGGTTAGTCTTTAAATAGCTATATCTTTAAGCTAATAAGCTAAAGGATTAAGCCTAAATAAATACTATTATCCAAAGCCTCTATCCGGATTAATTTACTTAGCTTTTAATGCGATAGATTATACGCAACAATATTCCGTTTTATAAGCTTAAAAGTAGTATATTTTATAATCTTATAGGGTATACTAATTAAGCTATTCTAACCGCACGCCTCCTGCCTTCTTATCTAATAATAAGAGAGTTAATACTTACTAAGTTTAATTAATATAAGAAAGTAATTACGGCTCTACTGCATAGAGCGCCGGGCAAGATTCATCTATTATTTAATCTTTAGACATCTTGTAATTATTTATTGCTACTTAGTAAGCTTAACTCTAAGGCCTCTATTACATTAATTACTAACTACTATATAGGAATTGTAGTTTACTTTATAGACGCTATAAACTAGTACCGTTCCTTCCTTCTAGCCCTCCCTTATTAAGAAGAGCGATATACTGGCGTTAATATAGCAGCAAATATCAAGAACATCCTCTCTAAATTTAGAATTAGTGAGCGGCAAGTAGGCTACTTTATCGTAGATAACGCGGATAATAATAACACCTGTATTAACGAGCTCTCTATAGAGTATAACTTTAATCCGCTATATCTTCGCCTTCGTTATATAGGCCATATTATTAATCTAGTTGCTTATATACTGCTTTTTAGCGTAGATTTAAGCACTCTAGATAAGGAAGAAGAGAATAAGGATAAGATCCTACGTTAGATACTAGCTTGGCAGAATATTGGGCCTATTAATAAGCTTCGTAATATTATTTTTTGGATATTTAACTCTAAGCAACGCCTCTAAAAGCTCCTTAAGCTTTAAGATCTAGAGCTCGCATCAACAAGCAACGACTTATCGCGAGCCAGCACCAAGCTTCTTCCAATTAAGCCAGTAGAGACGCGCTAAAACTCTATAGAGTTAGCAATTAAGCGCGCGATAAAGCTCCAAGACCCTATTAATCGCATTATTGGCAATAAGGTCCTTAAATAGACGATATACTGGGCTAAAGTTACTAAGAACGGTATAAAGGATCCGCCTGCGAGAGTTCGCAAAGAGCCTAATATTATCAGGAACTATTTAACAGGGGACAATTAGGCTACGTTAACTAAATATCTAGCTATTTTAAAGCCTCTTTAGATTGCTATAAAGCGACTAGAAGGACGTCTAAAGGAAGGTCCATATAAACGACGTTATAGATTTCTATTACGCACTAATTAATATAGGCAAATTTGGATCTCTATAGGAGGTCCTTCCTATATTTAAGTATCTACTTAATTAATTTAAGCGCTATAAAGTACAGTACAAACACCACCCGGAGCCTTACTTCCGCTATAATATTAATATAGCTTGGCTAAAGCTAACTAAATACTACGAACTTACTAATCGTTCGCCCGCTTATATTACTGCCACAGTCCTTAATCCAGCACATAAATAGACTTTTACTAATAAATACTAAACGGGTAAAGGCTAAGCTAGTTAGAAGGAAGCAGCTAAGCAAGCTATTTGCAGTCTATAGCTTAAGTACAAATATCTTCCAATCAAATCAACTACTAACGGTGAATCTCTTAAACAGCGGCGCGTCTTTTTATCTAAAATTAATAACTACTTCGCGGGCGGCTTTGCTCTGCCTATACCTATAAATAATCGCGACAAGTATAATAATTAGCTAGCCCAAGCAGGTCACCCTAAGGACGCTTAATATACTAATCCGATTTTATATTAGCGGGCCAAAGTAAATAAAACTTAATATCCACAACTTGCTCGCATGGCTCTTAATTTAATAACTACTCCACTAATATCATTAAGCCCCAAACGTATATTTAGCCTTACTAGCTTACTCCTTACTACCAGTCGCGCACGACTATAATCTGATATAATTAGAGCTTTAATGGCGCTAGGGTTATGGGATAGGGAAGGCGTTATTAATATAGTAGATAGGCAGTTAAAGCGGCCGGTAAAGAAAAAGACAATATTAACGGGTGGGAAGGTAAGTCAACACCATGCCAAGACTCGCGATAGACCTATATTAAGAGCCGGGCGACAGAAAGGACAGTAGGAAATAATTTAGGCGTCGCTAGGTAGGTCGTCCTGCATCAACTCTATGCCAAGAACTCGTGATAGTTGCTAACTACTACCCCAGTTGAACTCAGTTAAACTAGTTGCCAAGACTTCAATATTGATTCAATCAATTTAATTAACTAAGCTCTCTGCTTACAAAGCTTTCAATTCAATCAATTCGAAGCCTCAGTTGAGTTGAGTTGATTGATTTACAACCTTGAAGGTTACATACCAAAGTGAACAAAGGGAGCCCATTGCAGAACATTCCCCGGTGAATCCCGTCTTATCTCGGCCACTACGTTCTGCAAAACTTCCGCATAACAACCTTTAGGTACCCTATTACCACCGCTGTCACCATATCTCTTCGCTAAGGCTTCATAAAACCTGACTGCTACCTCTTTCGATACATCGTCATTCACCGACCATAACGTAGCTATCACATTACAAAACCCCAGCATTTGAAATTCGCTCGCAAGATGCATGCCTTCCTCAATAAGTTCTTCCGCTGCAACATTCGCGGATGAGCATACTGATAAGAAGACACTTTCCCATCTACCCGCTTCAGCATCTATCTCAGAGATGTCTTTAACAGTAAGCCGATCGGACTCTTCAAGCTCTGTGCCATGCTGCAATATAATACCGCTATTTGATGGACTCTCGGGATCAGAGATACCATGACATGCAAAATGGACATGACTACACACTGGCAGAACATCGATAATAGTGTCTTTCGTGGGACAGTCAACTCGTACAGACTCGGCAACGTTTGCGATGCTTCTTTCAATGCTATCAAGCTCAGCATCTACTTGAGGAAGGTCGGAAAGGCCTGGAGTTTTCATCATTCCAGCGAGAAGATAAAAGTCTCTCTCAACCTCTTGTCGGTTTATTTCTTTTGCATGATTTCGCTTCTGAGAGAGGGATAGAGCTTTCAGAGTTGTCCCGTACGAAGATACAACATATGTGAATACTCCATGGTCTGGTCGCTCACACGCAACGTGGATAGGGAAGTTGGCCATGATGCCACCAGGAATCCACCAGATACGAGGTAGAGATTTGCCTCGATTTGCTTCCTTGAGAAACCCTAGCTCTTCGAGGACTGGCCGTACTGTTGTTTTCCATAGCCAACAAAGTATTTCTTGCAGCTTCTTTGATCGACTAAATAGGGTGCGGAGTGAACCCTTTAGAACTTTCTTCTTTAAAAGCTCCACGCGTTCTACAGCTTCTTGGAGAGCTAACGCTGGCAGATCAAAAGCCCGAATCCCGCCACCCGTAATGATAATAGCATGTGCACTTCGTTCTGATGCGCTTAGGAAAACCAACGGACCTCCACAGTCTTTACTAAGTTGCGAATACTCTGCGGCAGACTCTGGAGGGAGAAGGAATCTTTCGTAGCCGTCAAGAGCACGTATAGTCTGGAGTATTTCATCAAGATCACGAACCGCGTTGTTCTTCGCTACTCTAGCCAAAACGCCCAAATCATCAAACTCCGTGCCCGACGGAGTAGCATCTGCTGCAGCTTTTCTACGTTTAACGAATTCCTCAAAAAGTTCTGGGCAATCGCTGTGAAGGTCTCCAGACACCAGTGCCTCCTAGTAAGGCAGAATATTAGTGGCAATTATTCCCCTTCCGCACTCAACCAAAGAAAGAAGGCTATCGACTAGCTTGCCTAATTCCAAGCCTAGCGAGAGAGCAAGTTCGCAGATACCCAGAGCTAGGCTAAGCCAAACCTCTAGAGACTCATCTGAATTGCCGTCAGAAGTATATCTCGCAAACGTCATTCCTTCTCCCTTTGCTGCAATGAGCCTGTGCTCATGATCATCCCTGGTACCTGATGATCGTACAAGGAATGGCATAAGACCTATGGCAGACTCAAGGCATTGAAAACCTTCTTCGAGTCGACCGTGTGTTATAAGCAATTGGCTCATCTCAATATAAGCCCCGTACTTGCTGTGGAGGTTGGTCTCATAGGTGATTGCTTGCTGACCACTAGAAATAAACATATTCAGATCACTTTCTTGTTCCCAGGTGGCATACCGCTCTCCATATATTGCTCTAAAAATTTGATGAACCAGAGCTATACATTGGTCATCATTTGGGACGCATAACTCTGCCCTTTGTAGCTCGGCCATGGCCTCGTCGAGATACATTTCTTCTGAGAAGTGTACCATTTTCCGGTAGAGCCGGGCTAGGGTTAGATGATTATTGAATTTCCATACTGAATGTGTTTCTGGTGTATCGGCGATGGCTTCTTTCATAACCTCAACTGCTTCCACCATTTCCAAATGAATGCTATCATCTTCAAACAAAGAGCCGCTGTCAAACAGGATGGCACACTTTGTGGATATGCTCTCTGCCAGCTGTCGTCGATATTGTATGTTCCTTATTTTTTCCAGAGGGTCTCGTGCAGTCTTATCGATAAGGTCATGAAGAATTTCAACGGACTCATTATAATCTATGAGTTGCTGCAACCTGTAGAATCTATACTTAAGCAACAAGCTCAAGGAGTACAAGATGCGGTCCCGCCGTGTATAGGAGATCGGAAGGTTTGCAATTGTCTGTCGGGCAATCTTTAAAGCTGCTTCAAGGTCTGCCAAGGTTTTTGTAAACCGGTATCTTTCGTACAAAATGTTCAATAGGAGAAGCTTGGCCTCAGAAAATACGGCTTCGTTTAAACCTTGGTCCTCCGATATTGCATTTTGCAAAAGTGATGTCGCTTCATCAAGGACGGATAGGTTACCGGAATTTTGGAAGATTTTTAATTTGACATTTGCATAAACCAGGACATATCCAAGTGGGTGTGGATGCTTTGGACTCTTCGAATTATGTATCTCTTCCAGTATTGCGTCAGCTTCAAAGAGGTCCTCCTTGTTATCAAGAAACTGGTATCGACGCTGATAACAATCGGCAAGTCCATGGAGCGCACTCAGTCTTCGAGGATCATCCATCGGGATAAGCTGTATCCCTTGAATGTGGCTTTCTAAGGAAGGGTTGAGGACGCTTGAGTCACCGTCACAATCTAGCTTTTGTATGTACACACCTCCAAGGCGCAAATATACAACAGCAATATCCGTGTTTGAGCCACAGGGGTTTTCCAGTGCCATGTGAAGGTAGTTCAGAGTCTGCGTCAGATCGGCCGTAGATCCAGTGAGTTGATACCGGTTTTGATGTGCAATTGCTAACATCGCTCGTGCCTTAAACAATTGCTTGTCATCCTCGCCATTGTTAATAAAAATACTCCGTTTGATGATTTCGATACCCTCATCGCAGTCTTTCACGTCTCCTCCACGCTCATAGCGTGTTCCCAGGGCTTGAGCTAGTGCTATAAGCCAAGTTTGAAGTCCCGGGTGGTAAATAACTTTTTCTGTCAAAGCGATTGACTGTTGTATGTGTCTTATCCCTGTGTCGAGATCTTCCGCTGAAGGCGTCTGGAGGGACCGACGATAGAAGTATAATCCGAGGCGGTAGACGTACCAGCCTTCTGTTAATCGATCTACGGAACGTTCATCAGCTACGTGGGGTACCACAAGGAGCGCATCCTGAATGATGTCGATCGCTGCTGAAAAACTCTCGACAGTATGCGTCTGTATGATCTGGAGCCGAAGACTTGCCACAAGATCGTCTTCACCGTAAAACTCCTGGCCCTGCAGGCTCAATGGGCCGAGAGTATTATGCGGCTGAGTATAGCTCATTGTGGATGTATCTTTTGAGAGATTTTGGGAAGTGGGGAAGGTATTCCGCGTTTACCGCATCTCCGTCCGGACTCTTTGAGTTGACAAGGCTGGGCAACCAAAAGAACTAGCGGTAGACCCAGCCACAGTCCGTGGGCCAGCCTTCCTACGTACGGGACCAAAATATCGTATCCGGTAAGGCTGATTTTGTCGGCTTTCTCCATGCCTTCCTACGTACGGGACCAAAATATCGTATCCGGTAAGGCTGATTTTGTCGGCTTTCTCCATGAACAAGGTGAGCTGTTGATGTTCAGATTCAGCCTTGCGCACACAACCGTTAGCTTCTTAGTTTCCCTCGACAAGTTTTCTCCAACAGCGAGTTCAGTACCGAAGAGAGCTTCAGCAGGCCTTCGCTAAATAGCCCTCGATTCTTGGAGTATTCTTGCTATGTCAGACCCCATATCTGTTACAGGAACTGTGGTCGGGATTGTTTCCTTGGGTTTATCTCTATGTCAAGGCTTGGTGGACTACTTGGAGCTTTGAAGTGCAGACGTGAAGAGATCGAATCGGCGTACCAGCAAATCAATGGCCTTTAGAACTCCTTTAGCGTCATCAAAGCTGTTCTTCCGAAGCTACGGATGGACTATCAGGCTTCTGGACAGGTGGTCCGGAATCATCTTCGCCTATGTGAGGACGAAATAAATCGCCTTACCAGTGATCTATTTGGACTGGAGCGGCGTGGATCCGGCGTGGAGCGCCGTTGGAGCGCCAATTTACGTTTATCAATTATAGGTTTAGCGCTTTCCTAAAATTGATAAACGTAAACAGGCGCTCCAACGGCGCTCCACGCCGGATCCACGCCGCTCCAGTCCAAATAGATCACTGCTTTAGATTCACGGCCTTTGTTTATGCGAGTTACCACGGTTGTCTTGAAAGTCTTGAAATACTACTTGAAGCTGGCAGCTGCCTCTTTCCACTTAATTCATCTGAGCCGTACCGGAGAATCGCATTTTGCTTCACAGAAGCCTTTTCTGGAAGCTCCAAGGCCATCGGAGGACGGCTCGTTGAAGCTTTAGTTGCTAGACGCGTGTGCTTGCGAGAGTTAGCTTTGGGCAACTTGCCGCCTGATGAAGCTCGAGATTTCGGTCTGTTTAGCGATACAATTCTGGATGAAAAATCGCACGACGTATGTCTTGCGTTGAAAGCAAGGAAAATCAACATTCCTGAAGCCTTGGCCGTCCCAATTCGATCATCTGTGTATCACTTTAAATCTCTAAGCTTAGGATGTGCTCAACGGCTCTACGACATGGGATTCAAAGGCGTTGAAATATTCGATGAGGATGGACTAACTCCGCTCATGTGTAATCTGAGACCCGAGCATAGTATTCCAACCGACTACAATAAGGCAATCAATTCATTAAAGTTAAAAGCCTGGCTAATATCGAAAGGAGCAAATCTTTATGTCACAGCTAAGTCACCCCAAGGCAGTGGTGTGAACCCAAATGCTACCGCTGCACATTTTCTTGGTAGCAAAATCAGAGAATTTAATGCTAAAGGGGTTTTCTGGGAAGGTTATCCCCCATATAATCCTATAGTTTCCTCACTTTGCACTGCTCTGTGCTCTATCTCTGCGCTCGATGTTTGCTGTTGCGGCTGTTCTAGCATAGGTTGTAGCCCGACCACCATGGTGTTTAAAGGATATATTAAATTTCGATCTGACAAGAAAGGTATAATTACCTTGGTCTGCTGGCTAGTCGAAATTCATATAACGGCTAAAGCTAGCCAGCGGGTATTTGCTGAGATGATACGTTTCATGACCTTTGATAGGCTGGGCATAAAGCATACCTGTTGTTAGACGGATTGGGGATTAATAATCCGATTGCAAGATGAGGAAGAGATGAAAGAGATACATGAAGAGGAAAGTTTTCGTCTTTAGCTGCTGGAAGATCTTGTTGGTGAATTTGAGACAAGATATAGCGAATTAAGGGAACCGCTCATGGATTTCTTTAAGGGCTATTGGGAAGAGCGTATAAAGCAGGTGCAGAGCGAATTGGAGCCTGTGAACGAAGAAGAGATCAGAAAGATAGAAGCGATTGGTGTGGTGCTGGATAGAGCTGGAGTTGGACTGTAAAAAAATAAAATAAAATAAAAGAAAGGCAGGAAGAACAGTACCAAAATAGGGATATGTTTATCGGAACCTCTTATTTTCCTTAATTATTCTGCGCGCCAAATAAAGAGAAAGTATGCTAAAATCTGTGTTCATTAAGATTTCATTTGCTTTAAACTGTTTTAGCTCATAGTAGTCCATGCAAACTATACAGTTATAATGCCTGAGACGCTCGTCCCTCATTTGGGCATCTTCAACCTCTCCTTCCTCCTAGCCTTTCGTTTCTCCTTGTCCACACCCACCCGAGCCTCCCAAAATCTCGCTTTCTTC
The DNA here is from genome assembly GCF_001692895.1 of Cenococcum geophilum 1.58. NCBI lineage: Eukaryota > Fungi > Ascomycota > Dothideomycetes > Gloniales > Gloniaceae > Cenococcum > Cenococcum geophilum. The sequence goes on along the minus strand of NW_027137559.1, from coordinate 4,540,482 downwards.
ATTCTTGCGTTTTCTCTCCTCCTTCGCTCCTCTTCTGTGTTCTGCTCTAGCTCTTGGTTTCTCAACTTGCTCTGTATCTTCCTCTCCTGTGACACCCACCGCTCAAACTCCGACCCACCCAGCACCCCACCTTCCCGAGTCCTCCACTCCAATCTTCTCTGCCCATTTCTATTCGGGCAGTTCTCTACTTTCTTGCCTTGCTCGCCAAACTCAATAGTAGATACACAATATCTAGCTCTTGGGTCTGTGAACGTTATTTCCGCCTCCTCAATTGCCGGTATATCGTGCCACGTAAGCCCAGGGGTAGATGGGTGCAAGGTTGCTATATCTTGTGCAATCTTTCTAGATAAATAGCTAGCATTGGGTCTAGCAGTGCGATCTCTGAGTCTCTTCTCAGCCATGATTTGCTCGTTTTCGGCTACGGAAAAGTGCGCGAGAGGGTAGATGTCTAGAATCAGGAGGTGGGAGAAGCGACGGCTGCATTTAGTTGGCGGCGTTACAGTTGGGCTTGATAATGTATTGGAGATAGCGTCCGGGATACAAGGTAATCGCGAGCGGAGTCCCTTTGAGGGACTGAAGACCTCCTGTGACATTTGCCTTGGGCGTGCGGGAGACAGGTTATCCGTTGACAGGCAGGTAGAGGTTTCCGTTGAACAACAGGTCATCAAGTTTCTCATCATGTCCTGCAGGCTGGTTCTGGAGTGCTTCAGAGAGGTTTCCAGAGCCGTTTGAACCTTGGTGAGGTATCGGAATGGATGTAGGTGAAGGTGTTCGCTCCAGTCTGAAAAGAGGTCGAATGGGAGAATGCCTTTTCTAAATCGAGTCACTCTCCAGGTGGTCTGTCAAATAACGAAAAGAAATATACAGGCCAGTTTTATAGTTTCAATGGTTGATTTTGCAACTACTATCCATATTAATAGCCTTTTGGCGCGAAGTATGTTGCGGATTCACCTTGCGATTGAGTCAGAATCGGGTAAACTAAGGTCAGGGAGGAATAGGATGCGACAATAGGCCCACACAATGGATATTGTGTGAATAGCATCAGCCGAGAAGGGAAATGTCTACCAGTATCCTATATACATCTTAGAAGCATGCAGCCTCTCACTCAGTCTCCTAAGACATACCACTGTTGTCCACAAATCAACGTTGAGCACGACCTAAAATGCCATACCCTTTCCAATTTGGGCACATTCGTGTTCCTCAGGGTAACAGCTATCCAGATCGTCTTGTCTTGGGCTGCATGACGTTTCCTCGGCCAGAATCTTTTCCGCCAGTACCGCCCCAGCAGCAGCGTTTTCCTCCAAGAGCATATCCTCAAGATCACAACGGCATCGATCCAACGATTTCTGTATCATATGCGCGCCTCCAGAATCAGCGAGGAATTGTTCAGAACCAACCTGCGTCAGCAATTCTGCAACACCATCGATTTGCAGCACCTCATCAATATCAGGTATCAAGAAGCCTGCAACAGTATGACCAACCTGTGTTAGAAAGAAATCCAACATACCAGCGATATCCACGCATCCCGATGCTATCTACCACCAGCGGCGGTAAACCCGTTCAGAAACCTCCCAGCCCAGGTCCCGCCAGGTCACCCAATCCGCAAGCGCAGTTTCCAGCGCACATATCTCCATGTCGCACCGAAAACTCCCCAAACCGTTCCTGAAATCAAGGCTACCGGTTCGCCCTCAGCTCCTCATCACACATCATTGATGCTCACACCTCCATCGACACCCACGCCATTTCCGCGCTGGTCGAACAAGCAGAGTCGCCCAAGCACGACTACTACCAAACGTCCCACCGCGACGCAGTGGAAGCGCTTAGCAGCAGCAGCGACACCACAGCGCCCCAACCCTCCCCCTCCGCCCGGCTACGCGCCAGCATCCTCCGTACCTCGAGGCTACGACGCAGCGCCAACTCCGCCAATCCCTGCCGCACCCTCAGCCGCCTACCTGGAAGTCTGCAAGTACTGCTACGGGGTGGGCGGAGCCCACAAGCGCCCCTGCGATACCGCGTTCCGCGTCTTCCAGACTCTGCCGCCGAAGATTGCGAACCTCGACCACGCCGATCATGCCGACCGCGCCGCTCGCGCGAAAGCGGCTGCAGAGCGGGCGGCAGCGTCGCAGGCGGGAGCGCAGAGTGAGCAGTGCAAAAACTGCAAGGTGCGGAACGGGGAGCATCTGCCAGGGTGTGCGTTAGCGAATGATCAGTTTGCGCCTGGCGCGAAGGCAGACGCTGGTGCGGTTGTGGGACGCAAGCGTGGGCGGTGCGAGGACGAGGAGCTCTTGGCGCTTGATCGGGAGAGTGCGGAAATGCGGGAGTTGAGGAAACACAGGGTTGGCGAGTTGCTGGCGGAGCGGGCTGGGAGCTATTTGGCGCAGGAGGAGAGGGATGCGAGGGAGTTGGGGTAGTGGAGATGGGGAGGGTGTTCTAGTAGATGAGGGGATGTTGGAGAAGAGACAGCAAGAGGCGAAATGAAAAGAACGAGGTGTAGCTAGAGGTCGTTGGAGTAGCTGATTGGATGAGATGTTGATTGGTATTTTTAGTCTGGTGTTCTCAATTAAGCGGTTGGATAGTATTCAGATACCAATTCCGTCGGTCTTGAGGTCTTTTAGAGCTGGCTTCTTGAAGATTCTCAGCGGTCCCTGGTCGTTTTAGTCATTCAGTTTCTTCATATTTTAGTTAGATAGTGTTATGGAGAGTTGAAGAGGGTTTGGATTATTTTCTGTCCATTGTTCGCGTACATTGTTTTACTGAGGTAATTACGTCGATTCTCTAAGTGGAAGCGCGGACGTCCTATTGATAGCAGTATTTACGTTGGATATCGAATCGCGAGACTGTACAAACTTGACTGTTCCATTGATGATACTGTGAAGCACTCCCGAGAGGTATCGCGCCCTAACGCCAACTATCGATTCATAGAGCCAACATGATCACTGATACATGCCCTTGCTCTTTTTCTTGCTCATCAACCTCGTCAACCAATGCCATGACTGTATGTCCAACCCACTCTTCGCCCAAGTTCCCTATCCCTAGCGCTTCCTTTCGAAAAAAGATGTCGAGGCCATAATCGCGACGCTCTGGTCCATCGCCCACTCGCCGACCCAGAGGTAGTTATCGATCCATTTTTTGAGCTCAGGTGATTCAGTGACACTCTCTGATCGAATGCTGGGGCTACGGTCCCAGGATGTGGGATATGTTAGCCTTGGGTGCTCTCTTTCATATAGTCGCATTGGGAAAAAATAACTCAGTGGGTCGAGTGGAATAGGTGGGTGCGAGGGATGCCGTACGTTAAGCCTGTTGACCGCTTCACGCCGGCCAGGAAGGCGGAGACTGAGAGATAGATTAGCCGAGAGATTATGCGTACGGGTACTGGAGGAGAGGGCGCACAGAGAACGGCGTCGAAGGCGTAATGTGTTAGCCTGCCGAGCTGGATGGGATGTTAGAAGTAGCTCGCCCAATAGCTGAACAAATTGGGTTACGTACAACCATGATAGGCCGACTTTTGTGGTTACAATGGGTTTTATAGAACCAAGATAGGGTGTTGAGAGTAGGAGGGAGTGAGAGAAATTGTAGCGTGATGTATAGGAGGTCACTTGGGCCGGGTGTAGTCCGTATCTTGTGATGGAGCTGGGTGGCTCGATAGCGCAGGTGAGCAGTCGATTAAGTTAATCACGTGATTACAACATCTGGTAGCTGACTAAGTTCGAAAATTTCCTCGGAGAAATCGGGCCGTTCTTCTTTAAGCCTTAGCCTATTCGATACGCGCAACAAAAGGTAACCCAAGGCTCCAATAGTTTTTGTTCTTTTGCATTTAAGCCTCTCTGGCACGCAGCACACGGTGAATATTTACTATGAATATCCTCGTAGTTCTTGAAGTTTAGCTTGATTCAAAGACGAAGAAACGGAAATCATTGGACGTCAATTCCGTGGAGATCAACTTGTTGCCTGGCCTTATCGCAATGCGAGCTTTTTGGGGTGGTGGGGTGAATCTAATCGCTGCACATGGACGTCAAATCTGCTTGCATGGATTTGCTTCTTTTTTTGCTCCACCTTTGCGTATAAATGAGAAATCAATGACCTGAGACTGCCGGAGCTCCAGCTTACTCTGTATTCCGGTCTGATCTCCACTCTGACCTTGAAGCTGTGATTACAGCTGTTGCACAACGTCGCCGGCCCCATTTACCATCTGCCCCACGTAATCCCGTAAAAGGTACCAACCGCTCCTTCCTTTCGCTCCCCGAGTAATGAAAGCTAATGAAAACTGCCCGTGCTTAAATGCAACTTGCTGATCTGTTCCCTGCCTCAACCACTTTTAGTTCTCCCAAATCCCTCACATCCACACCAAATTCCCACCTCCCAACTTACCTTGAGAGATACCCTCAGTCATGGCGAACGCTTTAGATCACTTGAGTGCTGGCCGGACGAGGATCGAATGGCTCTCACAGCTAAACACCGAGTACCATCCTGCGAAGGAGTACCGCCGGACTTCAATTATCGGCACCATTGGTGAGTGCAGAGCTGCGGGAGAGCTACTTCAGAATTCAACCTCTCAGAATTGGAACTGGCTAACAATTTCCCGGCAGGTCCGAAGACAAATTCTGCTCAGAAGATCAACGCCCTGCGAAAAGGTAACTTGGAGCTTTTCGAATGCTGAAATTCACAATGCTAATAAGCTGTAGCTGGTCTCAATGTTGTTCGCATGAACTTTTCTCACGGATCATATGAGGTACGTCTGGTTGCAAGGCTAGTCTACTCGATCGAATGGAAGCTAATCGCTCGATAGTACCACCAATCTGTCATTGACAATGCGCGAGAGGCTGAGCGCACTCAGCCTGGTAGACCTCTTGCAATTGCTCTGGATACCGTGCGTTTATCCTCTCTATCCACTACACGTCGATATGAACTCATAAATATACTCGAGTTTAGAAAGGCCCTGAAATCCGAACTGGAAACACTATCGGAGATGAGGACATTCCAATCAGCGCTGGTGACATAATGAACATCACGACTGACGAGGCATATGCAACAAAGAGTGACAATAAGAATATGTGGGTGTTATTTTTACAAGCTCAAACCTTGCTTAGAAACTTTATGGAAGGCTGAAGCTAACACTTCTTGTTATTAGGTACGTCGACTACAAGAACATCACTAAAGTGATCGAAAAAGGTCGTACGATCTACGTCGATGACGGTGTCCTCTCCTTTGGAGTCCTCGAAGTCGTTGACGACAAGACCGTAAAATGCAAATGTTTGAACAACGGCAAGATCTCCTCTAAAAAGGGTGTCAACCTCCCGAAAACCGATGTCGACCTTCCTGCTCTCTCAGAGAAGGATAAGGCAGATCTCCGCTTCGGCGTGAAGAACAAGGTCGACATGATCTTCGCCTCGTTCATCCGCCGCGGCGACGACATCAAAGCCATCCGTGAGGTCTTGGGCCAGGACGGCAAGCACATTCAGATTATCGCCAAGGTTGAGAATCAACAGGGTGTGAACAACTTCGATGAGATTCTCAGGGAGACGGACGGCGTCATGGTTGCGCGTGGTGATCTCGGTATCGAAATCCCGCCCAGCCAGGTCTTCATCGCCCAGAAGATGATGATCACCAAGTGCAACATCGCAGGCAAGCCAGCTATTTGCGCGACACAGATGCTCGAATCCATGACATACAACCCTCGCCCGACCCGAGCTGAAGTCAGTGATGTCGGTAATGCAGTGTTGGATGGTGCGGACTGCGTCATGTTGTCTGGTGAGACTGCCAAGGGCAATTACCCTGTGGAAGCTGTCACTATGATGCACGAGACATGTCTGCTGGCTGAGGTTGCTATCCCATATGTGAGCGCTTTTGATGAGTTGAGGAAATTGGCCCCGGTTCCAGTTCCTACTACAGAAACCTGCGCTATGGCGGCTGTGAGCGCAAGTTTGGAGCAGAATGCCGGGGCTATCTTGGTCTTAACCACCAGGTAAATTATTTCTGATTAAGCGGAGGTTGGGGATTTAAAGCTGACGATGACTAGCGGTAACACTGCGCGCCTGGTTTCCAAATACCGACCCGTCTGCCCAATCATCATGGTTACCCGAAACGCTATGGCCTCCCGCGTAAGAACCGGAAATCATTTCCCGCTTCCTAATTTCAACTAACTTGAACAGTACTCTCATCTCTACCGTGGTGTCTACCCCTTCTACTTCCCTGAGCCAAAACCCGACTTCAGCAAAGCTTCGTGGCAAGAGGACGTCGACCGCCGTCTTACATGGGGTATTATGAACGCCATCAAGCTCGGCGTGCTGAACAAGGGCGACGCCGTCGTATGTGTGCAAGGCTGGCGAGGCGGCATGGGCCACACCAACACGCTCCGCATCGTTCCGGCCAGGGAAGACTTGGGCCTGGACCAGGATGCTTAAAGTAGTGCTTGGGCTAGGGCTAGGGCTAGGGCTAGGGATTCTCTAGCGGGATAGGTTGGCGCTTTGTGTATCTACAGTAACGAACTGCAATGGATTTCTACACAAGCTGTGTGATAAGATGTGAGGGAATTGTAAGGGGACAGGAGGGTTGGATTGAGACGCGGTCATGTGAGGGCACTCTCGCTATTCGCGCTAGAAACTAAGCATCTAAATATGTACGCGTATGGAGCGTACGATATGTTGTGCAACAAGGATTGGCGTGCAGTTGCAGTTTATTCGCAGTTCACCTCTAACAGATCTCTTCGTCTGTCAGGATTTTGCCACCTCTTAAATACTTGGAGCGCTGCCTTTAGAAGCTTGTTGAACTTTTTGCGAGTATCCCTTAGCACGATGAAATGGGCCCTGCTGTTATCGATAAGAGTCAGCCAATTGGATCAATAGGATCAAGCGTACTTTTGATGTTCGCGCACAGACCACCTTCCCGTAGGGTCCCATCGTGCTAAGGGATAGAAGTGTCCCACGTGATCAAGGGAGCTAAGTTTTCTTGATAGGCTAGAGCATAATTCAAAATTGCAAGCGAACCTTCGCTACGGATCACATAGCAGAATCTCCTTATATAAACTCTACGCCTTGCTATTAAGTAAAGGCTATCAATCTGCTGTCTAAGTACTGCATAAAACAATCCATATAGCCTATCTCTTAGGGTTAAGCCACTTAATATAAGGTAGCCAACACTTATCCTTTCTACAGAATGGAATTTGACATATTTTACAGCCACAATGCGTCCTTGGCGCTCTTGGCGCTCAGATCAGTATTATTGGAAGTACGATTGGAAGTACGATTGGAAGGCATGGTTGATAGTAATGTATTGATCAAATCTATGTAGGCTATACGCGTAGTTTTGATTCTGCTATTCCGCACGGACCATTACCAGAGTAGCTGTTTTATGAAGGGTACCAACAGAGCAGTTTTCGAGATCGCACCATCCTATGTAAAACTTTTTACTACCGCCCACAACGTTCAACAACCACCACCAGCACCTACCCACACGCTGTGCGACGTCTCTGCGTCGGTTCTGCTAAATCCGAAGATTAGCAAGTTCGTAACCGTCACCTCGTACAGGTGCAGAGTCCGATTTCGACGGCCTATATATGTATATATCTATGTCTATATCTCCGTGTGTATATATAGCATATACTCTAGACATTTTAGTGTGTGCGGTTGCTTAAGTTAAATATAGCTACCGATGCGCGTTCTGTATAGGTAAAAGTTAGGTACCGCCGACCTTTTTCCGGCGGCTCTATCGGTGATCACGCTGAGCTTTCGCCGATCCCCATCGGCGACCGGACCACGCTCAGCTGTTCCCCGGAACTTAATTTTTCGCTACGAGTGACGTGGCGATGCAGGCATGCTGGTGTCTAGTTCAGCCACACAAGGCTTGGCTCTGTTATTAGCCGGGGTCCGGGTTAATAAACATATCCCTTAACCCGTTGATTCTGGCGCAACGATATCGATAAGTATTAGCCAATAGGAGGCCCTTATTCGAACCTTTGTGTACAGCTCAGCACGGTGCCAAGCTGGCCTCAGCGTCGCGCCTCAACGGGATATGTTGTCTGTTACTTTGTCTTCAGTGTTTTCTTGCCCTTAAACTCTTCTATACAGTTATACTTTGTTACGGGTCAAGCTCTTGGTGGAGATGACAAGGATATTAACCGCACATCAACCACCTGACGAAAGTGATTTCTTCCTGCTCTCCCTTGACGGTGGTGGGGTGCGCGGTCTCTCGTCGCTGATGATCCTCCGGCAGCTCATGAAAACGGTAGACTCGGAGAACCCGCCCGAGCCTGGAAGCATTTTGACATGATTGATACCTCGACCGGCGGGCCTATCGCGATCATGCTCGGCGGGCTCCGCATGAGCATTCAGAAAAGCATCACTGCATACTCGGGCCTTTCGGACAAAGACTTTAAAAAGACGAAACATCGCGTGAATCTGAAAGGCAAAATCCAGGGTAGATTCGACGGTGAGATGTTCAACGGGTCATTGTCGCCAGCCTTGAAGCCCTCCGCGAGGATCTGTTGATGAGCTCCGATAATGGATCGGTACGAAAACCTCCGTTCAGCTTCACAAAGGCGGGGCTTACAGCCAAGATTTCAAATTTCGCCTAACCCAACATTATGGCAGACACCATATGCCAGAGGATCGTCTTCATCTGCTCGACATTTGCCTAGCCCTGAGGAGGATTCCCTAATAAAAGCACGGAGTACTTGACGGAGAACACCGGAGGCATTGTTTTCTAGATTTCAACTATCGTCAAAACACTCCTCTCAACAATTCTTTGCCCCGCATATACTTTCGATATCCTTGAGAAGACACTTGATACATTACCGCCAACTATCGAAAATCTATATAGCTTTATTGTTGGTGATGTCATTACTAGGTTGTCTAACAGTATCAAAGGCGAGCGGTATGAAGGGCGAGGAAGTGACCTTTTGGTACTCTCTAGAAAGAGCTTGATTTGGGCCTACGGAGCATCTTTGCATCAGCCTTTGCGCCTCTCAGAGCTATGAGATGCTCTTGCCATGCCCGATAAGAAAGACCGCGAGCTTTTGAGCTGGGATCCCTTCTGGACACATCGAGTGCAAATTGACAACTGGTCACAGTTCCACCGCAGCCCCTTGGATTTGTGTGGACCGCTCTTGGACTTCCTGTCACCAAAAATTGTAGAACAAAACAGGTTAGACGATCAACAGAGCAAGGTCGGGCCCTCAGATATTATTCAGCTGCTTCATTCAACTGCCAAAGAATTCCTCTCGAGTTCTAAAGCGGCAAAATGCTTTGCATTCCCCCTTGAGGATGCTACGATTCTTGTGGGGAATGGGTCCAAACTCTACTGTATATTGAAATCACCCTGCCAACAAACCCCACGGAATTCTCGCTTCTACTGGTGCGAGCAGAGAGTGGCTCGGACAGGCTAACCCTCGATGGAAATAGACGGCGTGTGAACGTGACTGAGCGCTGAAGAGCTGACGGTGATTTGCTCCTAAGTAAAGGGCCCTGTTTACTGATACAAGCAAGAAGCTCGATAGAAGTTTATTTGTCTACCCTGGTAATAACAATAACTTTCTATAAGACTATACTAGGTAGCTGACCCACTATTTGAGAATCTGCCAACCCTTTCAAATGGTCTCAAATTTGGCTGCTGCTCCCGTGGGACGGCGGGGCCACCTAAAAAATCCTTTCTCCTAATGGTTGGACTAACTTGAGGAGATTGCACGTTACCGTTTTCCACACTGATAACCAACGAATCCCTCCGTGCAGATCCACTTATGGAGCTTCCGCCCGCGCCCCGCCTGTTCCTCTTTCTGCACTCGCTCACTTCCTGCTGGGCGGAGATAACTTCGGCCTGGTCATGCCAGAGCACGTATCCTTGGTGCACGACCGTCTCGTCCCCAGGGATATGTAAGCGTGGGAAAAGATACAACGCCTCAGATTGTGGTGTCTGTTGCTGCTGAGTTATTTTGCCGAAAGCCTCTAACCAAGCCCAGTCGTATTCGTACTCAAGGGGCTCTTCAATATGAACTTCGATTTCCTTTTTACTGTGCTGCATTTCTAGCCACAGATTCGCAGCCTCTTTAAATAATTCCTCCAGCCTGGCTTGGAATTCTGTGCCATCATCACTAAGGAAAAGGCGCAGCTGTTCATGAACATTCTCGGATGCCTCTCTTGCCACATCGGCCACCGCGTTGTTTTCGTCTTCTGTCTGACGATTGGAGAGGAGGAGTGCGCGCACAATATCACCCTTCCGGCTCCTGGCCCCGAAATGACGGTTCAGGATATCCTTGGTCCTCCAGCTCTCTTCAACAGACTCAGGGACGTACCATGGCCTGAAAATATTCGTGTAGAGCTGGGCGGCGAAGATATGCAATGCAGCAGCCACACGCATAAGCTTAGCTACGGGGGAGTTAGTAGGAGGAAAGCTTAGCTTCACACGCAGCCCCCTCAGCTTCTCCCAGGAGGTAATATCCTGTTAAGGCAAGGTTAGTGTTTTAGAGGTAGTGACCGGGGAGCGAACATACTTTCAACGCTTGACTAGGGAGATCAATAGAAAAAGTGGTGTTCATCACATCAAGGCAGCGTTGGAAAAACTGGTCCAGATTTACCCTTCTATCAGCCCTTAGAGTCAGTATATTGGATGTCTAGGCATCGCCAACGTAAGTATTTCACTTACAAATCATTGAGATTCATGTCTTTCAGTTGGGAGAGATAATTGTCCCATTCCTGCAGCCGACGCTTGTTGATATCGCACTCCTTTCTCGCGAAATCTGCTTCCTCGGTCGCTTGAGCTAGACGGCTATCTAGAAAGCGAACATTCTCTTGCAAGGACACTAAATCCGCTTCCATGCTTTGTACTTTCCTTTTATACGTGGTTTCAGCCTGATTTTTTTCCCTCTCTCCCTGTCGTTTGAGATCAGCCGTTTCTTTATCCCACTTCTTGTAACGAGCCTCAAAAGTGTCCAGCATTTGCGCTTCTATAAAAGAGATGCGTTTATTCTTCTCCGACAGCTCAGCTGTCTTCTCGGCAAGTTCACTTTGCATCGTGCTGTTCTCCTTAATGATTCGGTCCATATCGGAATATTCGCGAGAGTGCTTGGAGACTCTCTGTAGTATATCCTGAAAATCGTTCCAGTCTTGCGACACCTGCTTATGTCTCGCAGCTAGATCTTTTTGCGAGAGGCTCCCGGTTCTCGTCGGGGTGGTGTCGCTTCCCGCGGTGCCTCCAGCAGCGGAGCTGGCATTGGAGTTCAATTTCGACGACATACTATGGGGGTTGACTGGGTCATCAAGTTAGTTTAGTATAGCGGCTAGTTGACGGAGGGGATATAGTAAGGGGAAATCGCGTACCCTGCTTAGCCTGACTGGCTGCGACCTCCCAAAGTGAAGATCGACCGCTCGATGAAGCCTTTTGTTAGATTGCTGGGTTCTAGCCAGAGTAAATAAACATCAGTGTGCAACAGCCTCACATGGGCTGCCGCGCCGTTCTCTAACACCGCATCGTCACACTTGGCTGCCTAGTTTGCCCCGTTCCTAAAGAGAGAGGCAGGCTGGCGGATTTAGTTTCCACGAGCCGTTTGCATATGACAATCGAGGGATGGGCATGCAGAAAACAGCTTTTCCTGCAAATGGCGCGCAAAGTGAACGATGTGGTTCGGTGCAATTGGCTGGGACAATCTTGGACCAAAGCGCCAGTCACAATCTAGGTTGGACGATTTCCTTGGCTAAGCCACGTTTTAGATATGCGAAAGCTTGAGTGGACCATCGGCTGGGCGTCTTGCAGGGCGTTCTGTCTCGTTCTCTGGGTCCCCAAAAGCCTTTGAAACGTGCCCTCAGCAGATAGCTCCGACCTCTTTTCTGGTGAATCAATGCTGGGGGCAGTAGAAGCTAATGAACAGAGATCGTTCGATGCCCTTGCAAAACGATAGTTGTGTTAGATCCCCAACCAAACATGGGCTAAGTGACATTCCGAGGAAAATTTTGTTTGTGAGAGATGATGGTATCTATTTTCTTCCGCCTTACGAAGACGATTGACTGGACCAGCATGCCTAGATCCAATAATTCGTCGGGATAAAAAAAATAAAAACTATACAGGAGAATACCGAAATTCATTTTGGTTACAGAAATATTAAGTTACGATAACTCACCGTTAAACTTATATTTTACTTCTCCTATAATATTAACACAACCCAAAATAACCCTGGACGGCATAAGAAGGTCCTATGGAGGTGGGAGCCTCATCACCAAAAATGGACGCTCAGTGGAGCGTGGGGTATATCAGAGCATGTCAACAAGATCACTGAGGGAGTAGATAATAAAGGGCTATACGCGCAAAAGCGTATTATATTGGTAAGGCAGAGTACAGAACTTAAGCTCCCTAGCCCTATATCTATCACATATCGGGGGGGCTGATTTGGCGCGGTTACGACCCGGGTTAATACGAGGTTAGGGCCACCCCTGCTGATAACGCACCCGAACCCCGCACGAGGTCGCGCAGCGACCGCCCCCGAGTACTTTCTGTCAGGGCACTGAGCAGGCTGATGGAATGATACATATGATACTCTATGAGGAAGAATCTCAGGGGCTCGAAGGCCCCGAGAAGATATCTACACGATGGCCCGCGCGCTGTCACGTGACACGTCGCTGAGCTCAAAGAGACTGCCCAAGTACCCCCCCTACCAACACTTTCGCATGCGATTTTGGGCGAAAAGGTACATAATTTGTGTTAGATTGGTACTTCTGGACGGTCGCGTAATGTTGATCTGAATTTACAACACCTAAACGGGCTCTATTCCTATATTAAGGCGTCTTAGTTGCTATAGTGTAGTTATATATTAAGACATCTTGGTTACTATAGTATAGTCCTATATTAGGGCGTCTTGGTTAATGCAGTGCAGTTATATATTAAGGCGTTTCGGTCACTATAATACAGTTCTATATTAAGGCGTCTCGGTCACTACAGTGTAGTCCTATATTAAGACGTCTCGGTCACTAGTACAGTCCTATATTAAGGCGCCTTGGTTACTGTAGTAAAATAGGTATTATCTACTACCTAAGAGGGAGTCTCCCCTGCCCTAGATATTCTTATAAAGCCAATCTAAAGAATGCCGGCCTTGTAGCTATTCTAGCTAGTTAATAGCCTATCTTTCGTTTCTTGCCGTACCGTCTTCTACGCGCCGTCTTATATCTTTAATTATCTTACGGCAACGACTATAGAACATAGCCTCGCCATTAACCCGCCAGCGTGCCCCCTAGCAGCGGTTAAAAGCTTTAATTAACAGCTTACCTGCTAGCCCTAAAGTCTACTTAGTCTAGAGCTAGAAGACTAAATTACCACCTTAAAGCATTTTATATTTCCTTAGCGGCGCCTATAGGTTAAGGATAAATAGGAGAGATAGTTAAGTATTAGCTTATTCCTGCGTTAGTAGGGGTAATGCAGATATAGTAGACGGCTAAGTAGGCGGTGTAGATATTGTAAACGGCTAAGCGGATAGTGCGGATATTATAAACGGCTAAGTAGACGGTGCGGATATTATAGACGGCTAAGCGGGCGGTATAGATATAGTAGATATTATAATAGACGGCGCGGGCTCGCCTAAAGGTAGACATATAGACTCTATAGGCCCTATTTAGATACCTATCTTTCCTTACTAGATCTATATAGGTGCGAATAATGCTAATAACCTTTCTATCTCGCTAAGGCGTTCTAAGATTATCTACACGCGTAATTAAACTCCCTTTATCTTGGAGATTACGGCCTTATATCTTAGCTTAGCTACGGCCTTATAGGTGGGCCAGTATTTCCATATTATTAGCTTATTTAGCGTAACTATATTAGCTAGTAAGCTTTCTACCTATATAGCAAACCTCTAGTACTTCTTATAGCTAAAGAGGGGGTCTTTCTATAGGGGGTTAAGTGGGAACTGCTTATATAGGATTACTAAGTCATATAATAGGATTACCCTAAGCGTATAGAGGAGGCGTAGAAATCCTAAGCCCGTAAGGTTAAGCTGTATAACCTTATTATTAGCCCTACTTAAGTAGTAGGCCTCTATACATTTTAGCTAGACGTTAGTTTTAGGCTATATCTTTAAATAGAGGGCCTCCTCTAGCACCTTCCGTGCGTGGGGGAGAAAGTAGCCTTTTCCTTTCTTTAGGAAGCTAGTAATTAACCGTATAAATATATAGGGTAGGTAGCTAAGGTAGGCTTCTATTATTACGTCCATATTCTAGCGTCCAGCCCATTTAATTTAGGTCTCTTTAACGCCGTTAAGCTCGGTATACCGGACGCTCTACTTATAGGCGCTATAGGTTTTCTCCTTTAAGTAAATTCCTACCCCCTAGAATATCTTTTTATTCTATTTAAACTGCGTATAATAGCTTAGCGGCTATTATAGTACTTTAATACTACTAGGGAAGACGTATAGGTTATAGTAATTCTCTAGCCACTAAAAGGATGGGAAGCTTTTAGCGCTGTTACGGAACGTAGGCAATGGCTACAGAGCGTATATATTTGAGGAGTCTGCAAGACGTTGCGCGATTAATCGTGAGGGTCGAGGGCGTAAGGAGGTAATATACCTACGCGTAGCTGACATAAGCTGTATATAAGGTATACGCAAGAGCATAGGGCTCTCCTGTAGAGGCCCTTACGGTAGGGTTCCGTAATACTACCTCCCCTCCTATAGAGGCGGAGCTCTAGCGACGCTATGGTTACTATATATATATAGAAGGGACACTTAAGGTATAGAAAAGAAGAAAGGGGGGTATTATTAAAGGTTTAATATAACGTTATATAATAAGGCTTAGCATCTAAGAATCCAACTAATTAAATAACTTTAACCGCCGGTTAAAGTTCCTAGACATCTTAACAATATTCTAGTTACGTAATTGCACTTTACCGCAATCCAATAGTAATTTACCCTTACGTAGTAATATATAACGGTTTAACTCTATAAGGGCTCCTATAAAGAATTAGGTATAAAATCTCTACTTAAGCCCAGTTTCTATAGGTTCGCGTAGTAAAAGTCGCTAATTAGATCCTTTACATTTTTAAAGTCTTCCTATAATTGCTATTCTGGCTAATTTATATCGAATCCTATATATATAGCTTTATAGTAAAGCCGTCGCCCTCCACCTTTACTAAAGTATTTAGAGTTAATAATTTGTTTAATAGTCCACTCCTTATAGTTCCTATCTTTATTCTTATCTCAGATTAGTACTAGTAGGGGTTTAGGCTATATCTGCCCTAGTAAGGGGTTAAGCTAATAGAGGTATAGTAGCTATAGGTAAAATATAGGCTATATTTTACGGGTAGCTAGGGTAAGTAGGAGTTTTAGCTTATATACAGCTCCCTTATTAATAACTCGTTTAATTAAATAGGGGCTAAGGTTTTTATAATTAAGTGACTTTATAGGCCTTTATATAGAGATATTATGTATATTTAGCTATACCTAGTCGCTAATACGCATCTCCAGTGGCGGCGTTTTATAGCAGTTAGTAAAGTAGGCCTGCTTTACTTAAGCCTAGGCCATTTCTCCCTTATAGTAGTTAAGTAGATTTTTTATATAGTCTGTATACTAGTCGGCAAGTAGCATCTTAAGGCGTTTTCTATATAGTAGTTTTTTATTAATAGGTTCTAGTGGCTCTATACCGGATTAGGGGTAATAACCCTTGTTCGCGAAGAATAGGGTAAGTCCTATAGTGGTTAAGATATAGTTATTTACTATAAATTTACCTAGTAGGAGGTGATTTACCTAGTTATCTTAACTATAGGCAACTACCTATTATAGGTACGCTTTTATGCTAGTATTAGCGTTTTCTAGTTACCTAGTAGTTTTATAATAGAAGGATGTAGATATCTTAACGGAGATACTAAGGCGTTAGTAGATTCGTCTCTATATATTAGAGTTAAATTATATACCTTAGTTGGACGTAATTAAGTTAGGTAACCTATATAGTCGGTAAACTTTATAAAGGAAGGCGTTAGTAACGTCGCTAACGGCTACGCCTTTAGTTAGGATATAGTGGCGCTCTTTTATAAGTTAGTATATTATTATAAGGATATTCTTATAGGTATGGCTATGTCATTTATAGGGTAGTAGGTTAATAACGAAATCTATAGCGATATCTGCCTATCGTTATATAGGTACTAGTAGAAGGTGCAGTAGTCCTTAGTACTTTGTATTAAAGGCCTTAGCGCGCTTATAACCGTAGTAGGCGCCTATAAAGCATTTAACTAAGTCTATTATTTTTAGTTAGAAGTAGTATCGGCTAAGAAGCTTATAGGTTCCTTTTTTACCTAGGTAGCTACTTAATTAGAGGTCGTGGGCTATTTAGATTAGTTGCCGTTATAAATTTTCTAAGTTAGGGATAAATAGGTGACCTCTATAATAGAGCCTGTTCTCTTTTACTTTTAAGGCTGCTATATTAATCTGGCCTAGGCTTTAGAGGTTAATAGATAACGTATAGGCGCTAACGGTCTTTACGGCAATAATTTAATACAGTAATAGGTTAATAGAGGTATTATATGCCGTAGTAATAAGCTTATTAATTTTAGGAGGTAACTCTAGTTTTATAGTATGCAGCTAAGGTACAGTTAGCTCTATTATAGGTAGTATACTTAAGGCTAAATTTCGTACTTTTAGAATTATCTATTATTAGAACTAATTATAGGGGTTATTTTTAGACTAAGGAAGGTCTTACGAGTGGCGTATTAGGCTATTAGGTTTAGTACCTTATACTTCTAGTCTATATATAATTTTAAAGTTAAAACTAGAGAGGAACTTGTTCTAATATACTTAGTATTAGTTTAGCTACTTTATAGTTATAAAGTACTTAAGGTTGCGATGGTCCGTAAGGACTTTAGTTAGCTAGTTAGGCTCTACTAAGGAGAGTTCTAGTTAGAATTCTTTAAATGCTTATATAATTGTAAGGAGTTCTTTATTATAGATCTTATAGTTATACTCTTATAGTATAAGCTTAGACGAGTAAAATGCAACTAGGTAAAGGAGACCGTTATTACCTATCTAAAAGAGGACGCCTATGTTAACGTGGTTTAAGGAGTCGGTTTTAAGATAAAGTTATCGTCCTAGTATAAAGTAAGCTAGAATAAGTGCTTTAGTAAAGGCATTTTTAAGGTCTTAGAATGCCTTCTCGTATTTAGGCGTCTAGGTAAAGCGTAGGTATATTTTTCTTCCTTTTACAAAAAGGCCCTTCGTTTACATTATTGCTATAAGTAGTGCTACTACGCCTAAGAAGTTATATATAAATTTCCGATAAAAGTTAGCGAAACTAAGAAAGGCTTATACGTCCTTAATACAGTTAAGGGCTTACTATTTAGTAATTATATATACCTTCTTAGGGTCTATACGGACACCCTTAATAGTAATAATTAGTTTAAGGTATTTTACTTCTATAACTAAGAATTTATATTTCTTTAAATTAATATAAAGTCCTATATCCCTAAAGCGCTATAGGACCTTTTAAATATATTTGGTATATTTAGAAGGGTTATTATTATAAATAAGTATATCGTCTAGGTACGCAGAGTAGAAATTATTAAGGTAGTCTTATAAGACGTTATTAATATAGCTTTAAAAGGTGCCTAGGCCGTTATATACGCTAAAGGGTATAATAGTATATTTAAATTGGCCGAAGCGCGATATAAATGCGGTTTTTTATTTATTACCTTTCTATATTTAGAGATAGTTAAAGGCGGCAATAATATTAAGCTTAGTATAGATTTTAGCTTAGCTAAGCCGCTTAAGGGTCTCCCATATAAGCGGTACTAGGTATTAGTTTTTAATTATAATAGCGTTAAGTCCTTTATAGTTAATATAGAATTAAATACCTTCTTTTAGCTTCTTAGCGAGAAGGATAGGGGCGGCTATTAGTAATATGCTAGGATAAATAAACCCTTTATTAAGGTGCTCGTTAATATACTTTCTTATAACTAAAAGTTTATCTTTTAATATTAGGTAGGGTCTCTTATAAGGTAGCGTTTTTCCTTATTTAATATTAATGGTATAGTTATTAGGTTAATATAGAGGGAGTATATCTACGCCCTTTTATGAGTATATATTAATAAAGTTATAATACCTCTTAGGGAGGAGCTTGCGGAGTTCTGTATTAGTAAGTCCTTTTTTAAGTTTTATAAACTTCTTAAAGTTTAAAGGTAAAAGTCTATAGAGTTTTATAGGGGCGTTATCTTCTAAAAGGTCGACTATATCTATCCTATTACTATAGAGGACGTAGTTTTATTCTTTATTAAGCTTATATAGTTATAATTAGAAAGCTATAGTAACGGTTTAGCCTTTCCTATATACTATATAGTAGAAGGCCGCGGCACTTATATAGTAGTAGTTAGTTATAGGTAAAATAAAAAGGGGTTTCTTAGGTTAATATCCTAGTAAGTAAATAAAGGCGGCTAGGCTATATCCTAGGTAAGTCTCTCTATAGTATTTAGAGTTAAAGGTTGCTTTTTTCTTTTCCTAGTTAATAGCGGGGTTGTATTATTTAAGCTAGTTTATTTTAAGGATAATAGGGTAGTTGTAACGGAACCTTGTAGTAAGTACTACGGTGGGTCCTGTTATTAGGCTAGGTGTGTAGGTAATGCGTAAAATCAACAACGTAATAACAACTAGTAGAGTAGTTGCCCAATAGATTAACTCTAATTATATTCTAAGAATCACTATAAGGAAAGAACTATCTAGGTAGAAACTAAGGTCCTTTAAATACATAACCGTACTTCTATGAAATCCTTCTTATATATAATATACGTAAGGTATATAAGGTACATACGTTCCGTTTATTCTCTACGTTCCTTACGTAGCATATTATATAACTTATACTACTATTCCTTATTATATAGTTCTACCGGTTCTATTTTAGACCGTGCTTATATTAACTAACTAGCTTCTTCTAACTCCTCTCTAAGTAGTTATAATATTATACTTAAAGCATCCGTAATACTATCTCCCTCCTTTCTATTTTTATCCTTAAAGATTCTAAGCATCTCTAAGTTGTTTACTAGAGGTATAATATCCGTCTAATTAATTTAGTTAATATTATTACTTATAATGCCTAAAGCCTCTTCTTCTTTATACGCGCAATGACGTACCCGTACTATTACTGTAATACTATTACTAGGTAAAATTATACCATCTCTATATTCTTGTTACTTAAGAGAGGGGTTAGTTTATATTACGCTAGCAAGTCCTTTATCTTAGCAACCCTCCTCTTATTTAGAGTATACTAAAGCGAATATTCGTTTATCCTGTAACGTTTGCTTTTCTTCTAACGCTAAATATACACATCCTATAACTCTTAATAGTTATTAAGTTCCCTAAGTAATTTATTATAGGGTCTTATATTTAATCTGCCGCTATAAAGCTTAATAGTAAGTTGTTATAAGCCTTAGCTAAACTAGAACGTTTTTATAATATGGAATAAAGAGCTTTAGACGCTTAAATCGCGGCATCTACTTATCTTCTTTACCTTAAGAAGGTTCGTAAAAAGGTTTTTTTTTAAGGAGTAGAAACTTATAGAATAAGGTCTATAGGAACTTAGTAATAAAAAAATAGATTCTCTTCTAACAGCAAAGGAAATAACTCTAAGTAATTCGGCAATCGCTCTTCCTAGGTCCCCCTTAGGTAACTCGTTCTTTAATAATCCTTCTTTAATATTACCTAACCTATTTTCTTTTAATACTCCTATACCTTTCCTATAGCTTTCTTTAAATTCTCTAGTGGTTCCTAGGTAGTCTTATTATAGCCTATCCACTTAACCTTATATTATATTTTATTATTAACATCCTTATAACTAATGATCTTTAAAACTTACTATTTGTCTTTTTCTTATCCTCTATATATATCTACTTTATAAACTAGTGGCTTAACTTTCCTATATACTAGCTCTAGCATTATAATATACTATATAGGGTAGATCTTTATCTTGGCTAGTAGGTTTAACTTAAATATAACTAGTGAAATCTTTTAACTAATTTTAAAAGGTCCTAGCCTAACATAGTCTAACTTTTTACTTAGTTATTAACTCTTAAAATTTTTATGTAGTAGCTATACTTTATCTCCCTCCTTAGGATCTAGTCCCTTAGATTTTTTAGCATTATAGTATTTCTTTATTCTTTGCTATATTACCTTAGCTGTTTCCGTAAGGTTCTTATAAAGATTTATTAATATCTCCATCCTTTATTTAGCTGTGCTGCTTATCCTCTTTACTTAACGTAGTAATAGCAATATTCTTAGCTTATATCTATAATTCGCCTTAAATAGTAACATACCCATTCCTTCTTATAGTGTTATATTATATACAAACTATATAACTAGTAATAGTAATACCTAATTATTCTATACGTGATTAATATAATATCTTAGATACTGCTCTAGTGTCTAATTTAATCTTTTTATTTAACCGTCTGTCTATAAATAATATGCGGTAGAAGTTACTATTTAAACTCCTTACTCCACTAAGAATACCTCCTAAAATACTGCTATAAATCTTAGATCCCTATCTAATATAATTTTACTTAATACTCTATACCTTATAAATACTTCTTTAATATAGATTCTAGCGATATCTTCTGCTAATATTTCTTCTATATATACTATAAAGTATCCCTACTTTATAAGCTTATCTACTATTACTAAGATTATATTATAATCTTATCCGGTAATAGGATCTTTTAATTTTAGTAACTTAATAATAAAGTCCTATAATATAACCTCTTATGGTCTCTCTAGTATTTTAATAGGTTATAGCCCTCTATATAGCTTATACCTTATTAATTTTTTTTTTTAGCAATCTAGATACTTCTTAGTAACCTTTCTAGCTATCCTCTAGATTTTATTAATAATATACTCCTCCTAGAGTTTTAACACTAAGCCTATAGCTTCGTTATGTCCTTAAGTTAGTCCTTTATAGAAATCTTCTATAAATTGCTCTACTATACTTCTTAGGATATACTTTGCTTCTTAGTTTTCATATATATCCAATTATAGATCTTTTAGTTATACTTTTAGAATTCTTTATACCTAAAAGCTTTCTAGTAACTTATAGATTTTCTCTAACTCTTCCTAAGTTACTATAATTTTTGGATAATTATACCTAATTAATCCATCTATATCTTTTTGTAATAAAGCCCCTAATAGCTTTTTATTATTTTATAGTTTAGCCTTTTAACTTAGAGCGTCTACTTTTGTATTGTTTATACCCTTAGTATACTAAATCTTAAAATAGTATTCTGTAAGCATCTCTGCCTATCTAACCTATCTTTAGTTAAGTTTCTTTGTTATTAGGAATCCTATTAGGTTTTTATAATCCGTCTTAACTATAAATAGTTTCTCTATACCTTATAAGAATACTCTCTATTCCTTTAGTGCTGTAACTATACCTAATAACTCCTTATTATAGATATTATAGTTTAGTTCTAGTAGTATTATCTTTTAACTATAATATACCACTAGGTGCTATCTATTTGGATGCTTTTATATAAAGTATACCCCTAATATAAAGTCTAATATATTTATCTTAACAACCGTTTCTAGTCCTAGTTAATAGATCTTAAGAACTAGCTCCTAGGTAAATAACCTTTTAACTTCCTTAAACAGTTCTTATTATTTCTTTCCCTATGCCTATAGTTTCTCTTTCTTTATTAACCGCGTAAATGGCTTAATATCCTTTAACTATTGCGCTATAAACCTTCTATAGTAATTGCAAAACCTTAAAAATAATCTTAACTGTATAATATTCTCTAGTTTTTGCTAATTCACTATAGCTTTAATCTTCTTTAGATTTATACTAAGTTAGCCTAGTTTAATAATAAATCTAACAAAATCTATCTTCCTAGTGAAGAACTCGCATTTCTTAATTGCTACTAGCATTTATTCCTCTTATAGTCTCTTTAAGACCCATTTAACGTATTCCCCGTATTCTTCCTTAGTTATTAAGTAGATAATAATATTGTTGAGGTATATTATAATAAATTTATCCAAGTATTCTCCTAATATATTATTAATTTGTTTTTAGAACGTTGCTAGTATATTTATAAGCCCGAATTATATAACTAATAGTTTATATAGTTCTTCCTTTAACCTAAAGGCTGCCTTTTATTTATTACCTTCCTTAATTCTAATCTAATGGTATACCTATCTTAGATCTATCTTTATAAAGATTTACGCGTTACTTATTCTATCTTAGATCTTACTAATTAAGGGTAAAGAATACCTATCCTTTCTAGTAATGCTGTTTAACTATCTATAGTTAATATATAGCCTTAGCTTACTATTCTTCTTTAGGACAAATAGTACTAGATAACCCGCTAATAATTATAATAGTCTAATATATCCCTTTTATAAGTTCTCCTAAATAAACTCTTTTAATGCTTTACCTTCTTTTTTAATAAGCTTATAGATTAGAAAGAACCTTAGACTTATTTTTAGTTCTAATTTTATCTTATAGTCCTATACTATATACTTTAACAGCTTTTTACTTTTTAGTGACTATAGTTTCTTACTATACTTATAGTATCTCTTTAGTATATAGCTTAGTCCTTTTTCTATTTCCTTATAGGTCGCTCCTACTTAGTACTATACTATTTTAGCTTATTATTATATCTTACGGCGTTAAGTATCTCTAATATTGACCTAACCTATAACCTAATTAATCTTTAGATTATATTCCTGTAACTAAGGCATCCTTAATATCGCCTCGTCCTTCCCTAATAGTAGGATATTAAAAGATATCCGAGTCTATCTTCCTTTAATAGTTAACTAAATAGGTCCTATTTTAAGATTAATAATACTATCCCCGTAGGCTATTAGATTTTCTAAAATTATTACTAATAAATATAGGTGCTCCTTCCTTCTATATAGTAGTCCCATTCTTTTAACTGCTGCTAGTAAGATATAGTTCCTTATTACTCCACTATCTATTAATGCTTTAAACTATTAATTTTGCTATTTAACTTATAAATTTAGGTATCTTCCTTAAATTCCTTTAAGGGTCTAAGGCTTTACTACTAGTTCCCTTTAATTCTATAGGCCTCTACTTTTCCTAACTATTAGCTACTAGATCCTGTTTATACTTAGTCTAACTTAGGCCAATACTTAGTTCGCTTTTTATCTTTAATATACTATAAATAGGTATTCTCTAAATATTCCCACCATTATTATCTATCTAGGCATTCTTCCGTAAGGAATCTTCCTAGTTAAAGTATTAAGTTTCCTTATTCTTAAACTTTTACTAGATGCTAGCTATATATATACTTAACATTTTAGTATTTTGCCTTATCCGTTATTTAATATATTCTTATTAGATATTTCCAATTCCTATCTTTTAGTGTCCTATATATACTGCACGTATTATCTATATATGCTATCCATAATAGTGTATAATATGCTTAGTGTCTTAGGTTAACTTTTAGCTTATCTTCATCCTTAAGTTTAAACCTTTCTTATATTAATCTAAGCGTCGCAACTTTATTTGTAGGTACTAAGATTTATTTTTTGCTTTTTTAGTCCTCTAATTACTCCTTTAAATCTTTTAACGTTATAATTAAGGCTCCTTTAATATAAGTTATAGCCTTTTCTGTAATTAGGTGGTCTTAGACAACTTTTTTATCTAACTATATATAGAAATCTTCCCACTTATTATTATATCGCTGCCTATACCACTTTTAGTACAACTACTTAAGTATATACGCTCTATCCGTAAGGAAGTATCTTCTTATTACTATATTATAACAGCTTTTTATATATTATTCCTTAAATCTAATTAGGATTCCTAAATCCTCTTTTTATTCTAGTTTAGTAAGCCACTTAGCTCTTAGTATACCTATTCTTAGCTTATTAGTAATTCTTCATACTAGCGCTCTATCCCTTATATAACCTAGTAGGCTAAATCTCTTATCTAGTTTCTGCTCTTGCTATAAGGTAATTCTCACTCTAAATTCCTCTATAGTTTCTTTTTTTTTGCGTCTTATAAGTAGATCCTTAAAGTCTTTATACTTTTTAATCTTAGTATTAACTTTTTAATCTTTAGGTTAAACACTATATTTAACTAGTAAGTCCTCTAGGTCTATATATCTGTTTTTTAGTCTAACTACTACCTAGATTACAGATTCTCTAATCTATAAAGAAGCTCCTTACCTCTTACCTATAGGTGTCCTTATTCGTACTCCAAATTCTTAATCCCTTAGATTCTTTAATCCTAAGCTTACTTCTAACTTAAGCTTAGCTCCCACCTTAGTCTAATTAGGCGTCTGTAGTGTTCTTATCTTATCTTAAGAGTTTTAAATCTTATCTATCTTGTCTTAAGAATTTAATACCTATGGGAAACTCTATCCTAAGCTTATTTATATATTCCTAAACTAAGCTACTACCCTACTTTATCGGTTTTCGTCCGTTATAGGTCTTTAAGCTATCCTTATCTCGTCTTTAGAATCTTAGATCTTTCTTATTTTATCTTAAGAATCTTAAGCCTTTAGCCTTTAGCCTTTATTAAGTAATAAATTAGCACTAGCAGTTGTCTGCTTACTTGATTTTTATAAGATATTCTTCCTACCGTCTCGCGAAGCGATGGATGCCGTATCTAATAGTGTTATAATGCCCGTTACTAAACCTTACTCTATAGCGGTCTTAGTCTCTACTTCTAATGCTAATGTCTTAAGATCTTCTTTCTTAATATCGCTGAATGGATTCTTCCTAAAGTCCCTTTCTAAATACTGCCTTATTAATACTGTACTAAAAGTTACTATTAGATCTTTGTTACATTTATAGAGCCTATCTTACTCTTTATAGTTTTAGGTAGCTCTTAGTTTCTTTAAACTAGGTTCCTATAGCCAATAGCTTATACCGTACTTAGTATCTTTATAAATTTAGCACGCGTTATTATAGTAAAACATAAAATGGTTAATTAAACAATCTTTTATTCCTTATAGTGTATTATCGTCCCTCTATACATATATACTATCTACTAGTCCAGTTCCCTTTATTATATAGTAACTCTAACTATCTTTACAATCTCTAGTAAAATAATCCTATTTTCCGCAATTTATATAAGCTCCCTCTTTAAACCATTTTTCTTATTATAGAGTCCGCCTAAATATCTTCTACTACTAAGATCCCTAATTTAGCCTTTACTTCCTAGACCTTTAATTACCTAATCCTTATTCTCTTAGTTTCTATAATATCTTACTTTATCTCTTATAGGTTTCTTTAGTACTACTTAGGTCTATTAGCTCTACGCTATACTATAGTTTTTAACTTAGCTTTAATTAATGCGTACTCTATACCTTATATAACTATAAAACTCTATCCTAACCTCTCTTAGTCTATTCCCTTTAGTAGATCCTATTATTAATCTTTATTACTTAATCTATTAATTCCCTTAGGGTGTCCGTATCTTCTATTAGAATAATTATATCCTAGACTTTAGCCTTAAGTCCCTATTTATACTATACTATAAGCGCCCTATTATTTTACTTAACTTATATTACTAGCGTTTAGAACTACATTATATATTTAATAGCTAAGGTTTGTTACGTAATGTCTTAAAACTTTCTTTCCGCCGTAGTTATTACCTCTAGGTCTCTAAATATCTATATAAGTTGCTCTATAAATCTATTTTAGCTTAAGAATATAAACCGTACTTCTTAATTCGTCGTTATTATTCTATTTGCTTATATCTCTATAAGGTAAGGCTTAAACCACTTAAGTACTCTTCCTAATAAGAATAATCCTATATACGCTATTTAATCCATAAGTATTACTAGCTTTACTCCCTCTTATATAACCTTAAAGTATATTTATATAAGGAATCCTTTAAGCTTTAATCTCTCTCCTAAGAATCTTTTAATTAATAGTAACTTAACCTTTACTGCTCCTATCCTATTAACCCTTTATTTAAGTGCCGTATTATTTTCTATTAACTAGTTAACTATTTCCTATAGTTATTTAACCGTTATAGGTTATTATAAGTTAGTATCTGCTATACTAGTGTCACCTCCTAATCTTAAAGTAGTTGCCGCCGTCAATGGCGTTATAGTGGCTGCTTTTAGTGGCATGTTGTTTAACTTTTAATACTATAACTAGGTAGTAATTGTGTAACAGAACCTTATAGTAAGTACTACGGTAGGTCCTATTATTAGGCTAGGTGTATAGGTAATACGTAAAGTTAATAACGTAATAACAACTAGTGGAGTAGTTACCCAACAGATTAACTCTAATTATATTCTAAGAATTACTATAAGGAAAGAACTATCTAGGTAGGGACTAAGGTCCTTTAAATACACAACCGTACTCCTATAAAATCCTTCTTATACATAATATACGTAAGGTACGTAAGGTACATACGTTCCGTTCGTTCTCCACGTTCCTTACGTAGCATATTATATAACTTATACTACCATTCCTCGTCATATAGTTCTACCGGTTCCATCCTGGACCATACTTATATTAACTAACTAGCTTCTTCCAACTCCTCTCCAAGTAGTCGTAACATTGTACTTAAAGCGTCTGTAATAGTAGTTAGTAAGTAGTATAATATAGGCCTAGAGCTCTTTTTAGTGCCCATTTATATCTAAGTAGAGTTATACTACGTAGGTAATCTTCTATATAGTATAACTACTATTAGCAAGTTATAGGGCGCGGGCTTTAGTAAGGGGTAAGGTAAGTAGGTTATAAGTACGTATAAGTTAGGTATCTATAAATTAGTTAATAGCTCCGCAGTTAATTATAGAATGGCTTTTATATTATTTTATAGCAGTAGTTCCTATTATAGGTAAAACTATTTATTTCTATCTGTTTATCTTTATTAAGTTATTTATTAAGTAGGCCAATATATAGATCCCTTTATTATTAGGGCGTCCTAACCTATAACTTAGGGCTAGGACTTAGCGTTTTCCGCTTCTATATCTAATTCTACTACTATTACTACATCTTCGTCTTATATAGTAGTAGCGCGTAGCAATATATTTAGTATTTAGGGCATTAAGTTAAGTATTAGGCGGCGGGTACTAAACCTAGCTATTAGGCAGTTTAGGTTATCGTAATAATAGCCTTTTTAACGGCATCTATAGTAGTATCCTAGTTTCTAAAGTAGCTCGCGCTTTCCGTCTAGGAGTTTTTATAAAAAGGTTAGTATAGAGAGGTTAATATTAGCTCTAGTAGTACTTAAGATAGTAGGCGTTGGTGGCTTAGTATATATAGGTTTAGTAGGCCTAGAGGGTTTTTATAGAGAGGTCTTTAAGTAAGGGTTAGTAGTAGTAATTTAATTTAGTTATTATTTAATCTTTTATAGGGCTGCTACCATCTTATAAATATTATTGTAGTTATAGCTAGCGGCTGCGTAACTAAGGCGATAAGTAACTTTTTTAAGGAAATTTTTCCAGTCTTTAGTATTATCTTAGGTAAGGGCTCCGGTGTATTTCTAGAATTTAATATAAAACTTATTAAATAATTTAGTAGGGCTTATCTTTAGGGTGTATAGTTTAGCTTAGTTAGTAGCTAGTAGGTTATAGTCGCGGTATATTAAGTTAAGATTATTAAGAACTTTTTAGTAAAACTACTACTTTTAGGGGCTACTAGTCTCCTATTAGGCGAAGAGTCTATTAAATAGTATACTCTTTATTTGCCCGATAATATAGCTAATCTTAATATCTCTTATAGAAAAAAGGTAGGCGCTCTAAGTTAGTTTCTTATAGATTTATATCTTTTAGTAGCTGTATTTCTTACAGTCTCCTTAAAAAACTAGGGAATTAAGGTAGCGTATATTAGACCCTATAGTAGCAGTTTAGGTCTAATTATTATAGCTTTTATTATCGCTGCTTTAGTAGGGGTTCCTATTAGGTAAAGCTACTTAGCGCTAACCCTCTATTAAGCGTTAAGTAGGTAAAGTTACTAGGGGCGTAAAGGCTTAGGTGGCGTTATATATAGTAAAGAGGTATCTAGCGTTGTTATAAATATACTTATTAAGCTAAAATTATAGGTATTTAATTATACCTTCTTTTTTAGTAACTATAGTAATTAGTGCAATCTCCTTCTTTTTTAACTATTAGACGTCGCGTTTAGACACATAAAGGTCGTCTTTAGTTTCTTAATATATATTATTAGCGAGCGCCTTATAAGCTTATAGGTCTTAAATAATATCGCGATCTTAAGTAGTACGCATCTTAGCTTATATAAGCTTTAGGTAGTAGTTCTATAGAAGGCGGTAGTATTTATTAGGGTCTTATACTACCATTTTTATAAACGTCTTGGCGTCTTATATTTTGATTTTAATAGGTAATAGCCCTTCCGTTTACTTATCCGTAGTTATATAGTTAATAAAAAATAAAACATTATTAGTGTCCATCTCCTTAGGGGTTAAAGCTAGGGCTAATAAATCAAATTCTCCTAGGATTAATTGGCGTCGTAGGTTAAGTATAGGTATTAGATTATTCTTTAGGTTTAATATATAGTGATATGCACGACCAGCTTCCACCCCCCCTCTGGAAAAATATTATTTCGCTTCGGTACACGGGCTCGCTAGAAATCGTAGCGAACGCCCATGCTTGGCTGCAAGAACTTTACTTCTGGCAGACTTCGCGATCCTCCGCAGTGTCGTGATCTTTGTTAAATATCGTAAGGCTTCCACCAGCACGATATTACCAAATTTCATCGGCAACTGCAGGAACAGCTTTGCATTCGCGTTTTGGCGGCCACAGCGGGGAGGGCGTAGTTAAGGGGGAGGGGAGGGCGCGTGCGTCCTCAGTTTGGTTCTCCTGGCCAACCAAGGCGATTCTCCAGGGCAACCAAAAAAGGTCCTTGCGTGCAGGCACATGCGTTCGCTACAATTACTATGTACAGTTGGTGGCGATTTAGCGAGCCCGCGTACCGAAGCGAAATAATATTTTTCCAGAGGGGGGGTGGAAGCTGGTCGTGCACATCACTGTAGCTAATAAAGAATATCGTCTTACTATTATAGGTTCCTTAGAAGTATAAAGTAAGGTAATTTATAGATATACTGCTTTTAGCAGCGCCTATAGTATTATAATGTCACGGAACCCTACCGCAGGGGCCTCTATAGGAGAGCCCCGTGCTCTCGCGTACACCTCGCGTACAGCTTATGTCAGCTACGCGTAGGTATATTACCTCCTTACGCCTTTGACCCTTACGATCGATCGCGCAACGTCTTGTAGACTCCTCGAATACATACGCTTTGTAGCCACTGCCCCCGTCCTATGACATTACGTTGCGCCTTTTTTACCACTGACGCTTAGCCTACGACCAATTCTATGTCTTTGTAATACTGTAGGCGCTGCTATGTCACGGGACTCACACGTTCTCACGTCCCTGCGCGTTTTGACGTTCTTGACCCGTGCTCACGTTCGTCCCGAGACACCTACGCACGTTCCCCTACAACCCCTATTTATACCCGACCTGGCACACGAAGAATCTTCTTCTTCATCCAAATGTCTTTGTATCAACCACGCATAGTTACGCGTACGTAGCCTTCTTCAATTACTACCCTGTTTAGTACATTGTATTCCAGCTCGTGCCTACTTCCGTAACAGCTAGAAGCAGCGTGTTTATAAATTACCTTACTTTATACTTTTAAGGAACCTATAATAGTAAGATGATATTCCTTACTAGCTACTATGTTAAACCTAAAGAATAATCCAATACTTATACCTAACCTACGACGCCAATTAATCCTAGGAGAATTTGATTTATTAGCCCTAGCCTTAACCCCTAAGGAGACAGACACTAATAATACCTTATTTTTTATTAACTATATAACTATAGATAAGTAAACGGAAGGGCTATTACCTATTAAAATTAAAATACGAGACGCCAAGACGTTTATAAAAATGGTAGCATAAGACCCTAATAAATACTACCGCCTTTTATAGAACTATTACCTAAAGCTTATATAAGCCGAGATGTATACTGCTTAAGATCGCGATATTATCTAAGACCTATAAGCTTGTAAGGCGCTCGCTAATAATATATAACAAGAAACTAAAAATGACCTCTATGTGTCTAAACGCGACGTCTAATAGTTAAAGAAGGCTAAGATTGCACTAATTACTATAGTTACTAAAAGAGAAGGCATAATTAAATACCTATAATCTTAGCTTAATGAGCATATTCGTAATAACGCTAGATACCTCTTTACTATATATAACGCCACCCAAGTCTTTACGCCCCTAGTAACTTTACTTATTTAATACTTAACGGAGGGCTAGCGTTAAGCAGCTTTACCTAATAGGAACCCCTACTAAAGTAGCGATAATAAAAGCTATAATAATCGGACCTAAACTGCTACCGTAGGGTCTAATATATGCTACCTTAATCCCCTAGTCTTTTAGGGAGACTGTAAGGAATATAGCTACTAGAAGATATAAATCCGTAAGAAACTAACTTAAAGCGCCTGCCTTTTTCCTATAGAAGATACTAAGATTAGCTATATTATTAGGCGAATAAAGGGTATACTATTTAACAGACTCTTCACCTAATAGAAGACTAGTAGCCCCTAGAAGTAGCAGTTCTACTAAGAAGTCCTTAATAATCTTAACCTAATATACCGTAATTATAACCTACTGGCTACTAACCGAGCTAAACTACGTGCCCTAAAGATAAGCCCTACTAAATTATTTAATGAATTCTATGTTAAATTCTAGGAATATACTAGAGCCCTTGCCCGAGATAATACTAAAAACTAAAA
Source organism: Cenococcum geophilum 1.58 (assembly GCF_001692895.1). Taxonomy (NCBI): domain Eukaryota; kingdom Fungi; phylum Ascomycota; class Dothideomycetes; order Gloniales; family Gloniaceae; genus Cenococcum; species Cenococcum geophilum. Next base: position 4,509,805 of record NW_027137559.1, on the reverse strand, counting down.
GAACCTCCTTAAAAAAGTTACTTATCGCCTTAGTTACGCAGCCGCCAGCTATAACTATAATAATGTTTATAATATGGTAGCAGCTCTATGGAAGATTAAATAATAACTAAATTAAATAGCTACTGTTAACCCTTACCTAAAGACCTCTCTATAGAAGCCCCTCAGGCCTATTAAACCTATATATACTAAGCCACTAACGCTTACTACCTTAAGTACTACTAGAACTAATATTAATTTCTCTATACTAACCTTCCTATAAAAACTCCTAGATAGAGAGTATAAGCTACTTTAAAAACTAGGACACTGCTATAGATACTATTAAGAAGGCTATTATCGCGATAAACTAAACTGCCTAATAGCTAGGTTTAGTAGCTGCCGCCTAATACCTAACCTAATACCCTAAACACCAAATATATTGCTATATGCCACTACCGTATAAAATAAAGACGTAGTAATAGCGGTAGAGTTAGATATGGAAACGGAAAACGCTAAGTCCTAGCCCTAAGTTGTGGGTTAGGACGCCCTAATAATGGAGGGATTTATATATCGGCTTACTTAATAGATAATTTTATAAAGATAAATAGACGGAAATAGATAGTTTTACCTATAATAGGAACTACTGCTAAAAAATAATATAAAAGCCGTTCTATAATTAATTGCGGAGCTACTAATAAATTTATAGATACCTAATTTGTGTGTATTTATAACCTACTTACCTTACCCCTTACTAAAGCCCGCGCCCTATAACTCGCTAACGGTAATTATACTATATAGAAGATTACCTATATAGTATAACTCCACCTAGATATAAATGGGCACTAGGAAGAACTTTGGGCTTATATAATACTATTTACTAACTACCCTATTATCCTTGGAATGAATTAGCTTAAATAATATAACCCTACTATTAACTGGAAAAAGAGAGAAGTAACCTTTAACTCTAAATACTATAGAGAGACTTGCCTAGGGTATGGCCTAGCCGCCTCTATTTACTCCCTAGGATATTAACCTAAGGAACCCCTTATTACCCCACCTATAACTAACTACTACTATATAAGTGCCCTAGCCTTCTACCGTATAGCACGTAAGAAAGGCTAAACTATTGCTATAGCTTTCTAATTATAACTATATAAGCTTAATAAAGAATAGGACTACGTCCTTTATAGTAATAGGATAGATATAGTTAACCTTCTAGAAGATAACGCCCCTATAAAACTCTACGGACTTTTACCTTTAGACTTTAAGAAGTTTATAAAGCTTAAAAAAGGACTTACNAANAAAGAACTCCGNAAGCTCCTNCCTAAGAGGTACTATAACTTTACTAATATATGCTTATAAAAGAGCGTAGATATACTCCCCCTATATTAACCTAATGACTATACCATTAATATTAAATAAGGAAAAATGCTATCTTATAAAGGACCCTATCTAATATTAAAAGATAAGCTTCTAGTTATAAAAAAGTATATTAATAAGTACCTTAATAAAGGATTTATTCGTTCTAGCATGTTACTAGCAGCTGCCCCTATCCTTCTTGCTAAGAAGCTAGGAGGAGGTATTTAATTCTATGTTAACTATAGAGGACTTAACGCTATTATAATTAAAAACCAATACCTAGTACTGCTTATATATAAGACCCTTAAGCGGCTTAGTTAAGCTAAAATCTATACTAAGCTTGATATTATTGCCGCCTTTAACTACCTCTAAATATGGGAAGGTAATAAATGGAAAACCGCATTTGTATTGCGCTTCAGCTAATTTAAATATACTATTATGCCCTTTGGCGTATATAACGGCCTAGGCACCTTCTAAAGCTATATTAATAACGCCTTATAGGATTACCTTGATAACTTCTGCTCCGCGTACCTAAACGATATACTTATTTATAGTAATAACCCCTTTAAGCATACCAAACACGTTTAAAAGGTCCTATAGCGCCTTAGGGACGTAGGACTTTATATTAATTTAAAGAAATATAAATTCTTAGTTATAGAAGTAAAATACCTTAGACTAATTGTTACCACTAAGGGTGTCTGTATAGACCCTAAGAAGGTACGCATAATTACTAAATAGTAAGCCCTTAACTGTATTAAGGACGTATAAGCCTTCCTTAGTTTCGCTAACTTCTATTAGAAATTTATATATAACTTCTTAGGCGTAGTAGTACTACTTATAGTAATAATATAAATAAAGGGCCTTTTTATAAAAGGAAGAAAAACGCACTTATGCTTTACCTAGACGCCTAAATGCGAGAAGGCGTTCTAAGATCTTAAAAATGCCTTTACTAAAGCACCTATTCTAGCTTACTTTATACTAGGATGATAACTCTACCTTAAAACCGACTCCTTAGACCACGTTAACGCAGGCGTCCTTTTCTAAATAGGTGATGACGGTCTCCTTTACCTAGTCGTATTTTACTCGTCTAAGCTTATACTATAAGAGTGTAACTATAAGATCTATAATAAAGAACTCCTTGTAATTATATAAGCATTTAAAGAATTTTAACTAGAACTTTCCTTAGTAGAGCTTAACTAGCTAACTAAAGTTCTTACAGACTATTGCAACCTTAAGTACTTTATAACTATAAAGTAGCTAAACTAACGCTAAGTACGTTAGAATAAGTTCCTCTCTAGTTTTAACTTTAAAATTGTATATAGACTAGGAGTATAAGGTACTAAACCTAATAGCCTAATACGCCGCTTGTAAGACCTTCCTTAGTCTAAAAATAACCCCTATAATTAGTTCCAATAATAAACAATCCTAAAAGTATAAAATTTGGCCCTAGGTATACTACCTACAATAGAGCTAACTATACCCTAGCTTTATACCACAGAACTAGAGTTACCTCCCAAAATTAATAAGCTTATTATTATGGTATATAACGCCTCTGCTAACCTATTACTGTATTAACTTATTGCCGCAAAGACCGCTAGCGCCTGTATGCTGCCTACTAACCTTTAAAGCTTAGGCTAGATTAATATAGTAGCCTTAGAAGTAAAAGAGAATAGGCTTTATTATAGAGGCCGCCTATTTATCCCTAACTTAGAAAATCTATAACGGCAACTAATCTAAATAGCCTACGACCTCCGATTAAGCGGCTATCTAGGTAGAGAAAGAACCTATAAGCTTCTTAGCCAATACTACTTCTAGCTAAAAATAATAGACTTAGTTAAACGCTTTATAGGCGCCTGCTACAGTTATAAGCGCGCTAAGGCCTTTAATATAAAGTACTAAGGACTACTATACCCTCTACTAGTACCTATATAACGATAGGCAGATATTGCTATAGATTTTATTGTTAACCTACTACCCTATAAACGACACGGCTGTACCTATAAGAATATCCTTATAATAATATGCCAACTTATAAAAGAGCGCCACTACGTCCTAACTAAAGGCGTAGCCATTAGCGACGTTATTAACGCCTTCCTTTACGAAGTCTACTGACTATATAGGTTACCTAACTTGATTACGTCCAACCAAGGCATATAATTTAACTCTGATGTATAGAGACGAATCTGCTAACGCCTTAGTATCTCTATTAAGATATCTATATCCTTTTACTATAAAACTGCTAGGTAACTAGAAAACGCTAACGCTAGTATAAAAGCGTACCTACGATAGGTAGTCGCCTATAGTTAAGATAACTGGGTAGATTACCTTTTACTAGGTAAATTTGTAGTAAATAACTACGTCTTAACCACTATAGGACTTACCCCGTTCTTCGCGAATAAGGGTTATTACCCCTAATCTGGCATAGAGCCACTAGAACCTATTAATAAGAAATTGCTATATAGAAAACGCCTTAAGATGCTACTTGTTAACTAGTATGCAGACTATATAAAAAATCTACTTAACTACTGCAAGGGAGAAATGGCCTAGGCTTAAGTAAAGTAGGCCTACTTCGCTAACTGTTATAGAACGCCACCACCGGAGATGCGTGTTGGCGACTGGGTATGGCTAGATGTACGCAATATCTCTATGTAGAGGCCTATAAAGTTACTTAATTATAAGAACCTCGGCCCCTATCCGATTAAACGAGTTATTAATAGGGGAGCCGTATATAAGCTAGAACTCCTGCCTGCCCTAGCTACCCGCGGGATATGGCCTATATTTTACCTATAGCTACTACATCTCTATTAGCCTAACCCCTTACTAGGGCAGATATAGCCTAAACCCCTACTAGTACTAATCTAAGATAAGAACAAAGATAAGAACTATAAGGAGTGGACTGTTAAACAAATTATTAACTCTAAATACTTTGGCAAAGGTAGAGGATAACGGCTCTACTACAGAGCTATATATATAGGATTCGATATAGATTAGCCAGAATGGTAACTATAGGAAGACTTTAAAAATATAAAGGATTTAATTAGCGATTTTTACTACGCGAACTTATAGAAACTGGGCCTAAGCAGAGACTTTATACCTAATTCTTTATAGGAGCCCTTATAGAGTTAAACCGTTATATATTGCCACGTAAGGGCAAATTGCCGTTAAATTGCCGTTAGATTGCGGTAAAGTGCGATTACGTGACCGGAATATCGTTAAGATGTCTAGGAACTTCGACCGGCGGTTAAAGTTGTCTAATTGGTCGGATTTTTAGATACTAAGCCCTATTACATAACGTTGTTTTAAGCCTTTAGTGATACCCCCCTTTTCTTCTTTTCTATACCTTAAGTGTCTCTTCTATATATATATAGTAACCACAGCGTCGCCGGAGCTCCGCCTCTATAAAAGGGGGGGTAGTATTACGGAACCCCACCGCAGGGGCCTCTATAGGAGAGCCCCGTGCTCTCACGTACACCTCGCGTACAGCTTATGTTAGCTACGCGTAGGTATATCACCTCCTTACGCCCTCGACCCTTACGATCGATCGCGTAACGTCTTGTAAACTCCTTAAATACATACGCTTTGTAGCCACTGCCCCCGTCCCGTAATATATAAAGACGTAAAATTAGTTATAGGCTAAGCATTAGTAGTAAAAAAGGCATAACGTAATGTTATAGAACGTAGGCAATGGCTATAGAGCGTATATATTTAAGGAGTCTATAAGATATTACGCGATCGATTTTAAGGGCTAAGGGCGTAAGGAGGTAATATACCTACGCGTAGCTAATATAAGCTGTACGCGAGGTATATATAAGAGCACGGGGCTCTCCTATAAAGGCCCCTATAGTAGGGTTCCGTAATAAGCGCTGTCTTTACCCTAGCGGTTAAAGAAGTAAAAGGCTATTATAGAGAGGGGGAAGAGAATAGGGTTAGCGTTCCGTATATAGCCTATATACTTAACCTTACCGTACTAATTCTACTTTCCTTATATTATCGATATAATTATATTTAGCGCTAACTCGTCTAGTTTAGGCCCTTTATTCTTTAGTTTAATAAAAATAAGATTAGTAAGCTAAATATCTTATCTACTTTTACTATAGGTAATAGTAGTATAGCCTAAGGGACGGGTTAGAAAACGATAGCTATATAAACTAGGTAGGGTATATACGAACCTAATAAATACTCGGCTATAGTTTAAAGGTAAGACTTAACTAAACCTAGTATCTTAGAGCCCGTCTTCTAGTACTAAGTAATCGCCTTTTTAAGCCCTTTAACGTTATAGCCGCTAGTAATTATAAATAGGCCTTAATTAATAAAGTTAACGCATTAAATCTAGTCCTTATTGCGGCGTAATAAACTAAATAATATATTAAGAATAAATAAATCTATAGAATCTATCTATAACGAATATAGGCCCTTATATAGGCCTATACCTACTAAGTTGGAAGTAATTACTTACTAACTTTAACTAAGATAGAAATAAAGGGAATCTACTTATATGAGCCAGAAATAAATATAGAGGACTCCTCTAGAACTATTATTATATCCCCTAGTACTTTACTAAAACAGAAGTAAATCCTTCCTAAATTAGTATTAAACTTAATGATATTATAAAGAAATACCTTATAATCCTCTAAGTATACTATAGGTCCTATTTAACCTCTCCCTAAGCTATAGTTAATTACCTATTACTAGCTCTACATCGTTCTTATTCCCTATTTAAAAGTCGTTAGCATTAGTTTAGAATCGTTAAATAGTATACCCTCTAAGGTTTTGCCGACCTGTATACGATTTCCTACTTAGGTTTAGTATCTATATTGCATTAAATAAGGCCTAGCTGCTTAACGAAGTTCCTAAACTAAGTCGTTAATAGTGGCTTTATAAGACCTTTTGCTACTATACTACTTATAGGAACGTGCTATAGGTAGATTATACCGCTTTAAACCTTATTACAAATGTAGTACTAGTATAGCTTAAAGTGCTTAGTACGCGCGTAGTAGTTGTCGCTTTTAGCAAGGCTAATAGCTAGTTAATTATCGCCATATCCCTTCCAACGGTAGCGTTCTACAAGAATTAAACCGTGCGCGAACACCAGAATTAGAAGTACGCGTATAGTCATAAAGCCTTAATCCTATCAATTCTATTAGCTAGCTCTTATCAATAACTATAGGACGAATTATACTATTAAAAGGGATAAATATATTAGTAGTAGGTCCTTTCTAGTATAGCCTAAATTAGTAAGTAATTAACGAAGCTATAAGGCTTCCTTAGCCGCATACGTTATTACTATATACTTAGCCTCTATAATAGAGGTTATAAGAATTAACTATTTACTTAACTTATATAAAACTAGGCCACCCGCTAGCTTATAGATATAGCTAAAAGCTAACTTCTTATTAACTATATCTACGAACGCTATATTGCTATAGCCATATAATTATTAGCGACTTAATTAATTGAGATATAAGCACGGTAAAAGGGTCGCGTAAGCCTATATAATTAGATTGTCTATAAATAAGAATCTAAAGCTAAGGAAAGGAAAGGAGAAGAAGAGTAGCGCCGTTCGGTGTTTTATAAGATCTTCACGTCATGTAATCACAATATGCGGCAATCTGTAGCAATCTGTGGCAACTTACCAGTGTAAAGTTCTGCCAAGTTCTGCCAAGTTCTGCCAATGCCGTAACATTACCCCCCCCCCCACCCTCTAAAAAAGCCTGCCCTTAGGCTTTGTCGCTAAAAGTCTTAGTAAAAGAATCTAACTAATTAGACAACTTTAACCGCTAGTTAAAGTTCCTAAATATCTTAACACCTTATATAACTAAGAAATTTCTAAGGCGTTCTTATTGTAATGGAACTTTATAGTAAGTACTATAATAGGCTTATTAATAGGCTAGGTGTATAGGTAATGCAAATTAAAATTAACAACGTAATAATAACTAGTAGAGTAGTTACCTAACAGATTAACTTCAATTATATTCTAAGAATTACTATAAAGGAGAGAACTATTTAGGTAAGGACTATGGTCCTTTAAATACACAACTATACTTCTAAGAAATCCCCTTTATATATAAGATACGTGTTATACATGTTATACATACGTTCCCTTTATATACTGCGTATACTATATATAATATTATATAACCTTAGTTAACGTAATCCACAAGCAAGTGGCCAGCATAAGCATGTGGCCGCCCCACCAAAACGCGACGCGTTCCTTAACTACTATCTATAATAGCCACACCACAACAGCAGAATACTCTTTTTCAAAAAGGTAGACTTGTTCTAGCTATCAAAGCCCACAAGCAAGGCCAATTTACAAGCTTTCAATCTGCCACAACAGCGCGGTAGCGTGGTAGCGTGGCCATATGCTTGTGCTGGCCACTTGCCTGTGGATTACGTTACTATTCTTCATTATATAGCTCTATTAGATCTATTTTAGACCATGCCTAAATTAACTAACTAGCTTCTTCCGACTCTTCCCTAAGTAGTTATAATATTGTACTTAAAGCATCCGTAACACTATCTCCCTCCTTTCTATTTTCGTCCTTAAAGATTCTAAATATCTCTAAGTTATTTACTAGAGGTGTAATATCCGTCTAATTAATTTAGTTAATATTATTACTTATTATACCTAAAGCTCCTTCTTCTTTATAAGCGCAACGCCGTGCCCATACTGTTGTTGCGATATTATCTTTTAGTAAGATTATACCATCTCCATATTCTCGCTATTTAAAAGAGGGGTTAGTTTATATTACGTTGGCGAACCTATCTTCGCAATAACCGTCCTTTTACTTAAAGTGCACTAAAGCGAATATTTATTCGTCCTATAATGTTCGCTTCGTCTCTAATACTAAATATATATAACTTATTACTTCTAATAGTCATCTAGTTCCCTAATTAATTTGTTTTAGGGTTTTGTATTTAATCTACTACTATACGGCTAGATAGTGAACTGTTTTAAGCCCTAGCTAAGTTAGAATATTTTTATAACGTAGAGCAAAAGGCTCTTAAGGCCTAGATTGCGGCGTCTGCTTAATTACTCCGTCTTAAAAAGGGTTATAAGAAGGTCTATCTTAAGAAGTAAAAACTTGTAAAATAAGGTTTATAGAAACTTAGTAATAAAAAAATAAATTCTCTTCTAATAGAGAAGGAAATAAATCTAAGTAGTTCGGTAACTACTCTTCTTAGGTCCCCCTTAGGTGACTTATTTTTTAATAATCCTTTTTTATTAATGCTGCTTAACCTAATCTCTTCTAATACTCCTATACCTTTCTTATAGCATTCTTTAAATTTTTTAGTGGTTCCTAGGTAGTCTTAATATAGCCTATCCACTTAAACTTATACTATATTTTATTATTAACGTCCTTATAACTAACGATCTTTAAAACTTACTATTCGTCTTCTTCTTATCCTCTATACGTGTCTACTTTGTAAACTAGTAGCTTAATATTCCCGTATACTGGCTCTAGCATTATAATGTGCTATATAGGGTAGATCTTTATCTTAGCTAGTAGGTTTAACTTAAATATAACCAGTAAAATCCTCTATTTAATTTTAAAAGGTCCTAGTCTAACATAGTCTAACTTCTTACTTAGTTATCAACTTTTAAAATTTTTATATAGTAGCTATACTTTATCTCCCTCCTTAAGATCTAGTCCCTTAGATCTCTTAGCATTATAGTACTTTTTTATTCTCTCTTATACTCTCTTTACTAATTCCATAAAGTCTACATAAAGGTTTATTAACGTCTTTATTCTTTCCTTAGCTATACTACTTATTTTCTTTACTTATTATAATAACAACGATATTCTTAGCTTATATCCGTAATTTGCCTTAAACAGTAATATACCTATCCCTTCTTATGGTGTTATATTATATATAAACTATATAACTAGTAATAATAATACCCAATTATTCTGTATATAATTAATATAATGCCTTAGATACTACTCTAGTGTCTAATTTAATCTTTTTATTTAACCGTCTGTCTGCAGATAGTATATAGTAAAAGTTACTACTCAAACTTCTTATTCCGCTAAGAATACCTCCTAAAATGCTGCTATAAATCTTAAATCTCTATCCGATATAATTTTACTTAATGCTCTATATCTTATAAACACTTCTTTAATATAGATTTTAGCAACATCTTCTGCTAATATTTCTTCTGTATATACTATAAAGTATCCCCACTTTATAAGCTTATCTACTATTACTAAAATCGCGTTATAATCTTATCCGGTAATAGGATCTTTTAATTTTAGTAGCTTTATAATAAAGTTCTATAATATAACCTCCTATAGTCTTTCTAGTATTTTAATAGGTTGTAGCCCTCTATACGGCTTATACCTTATTAGTTTATTCCTTTAATAATCTAGATACTCCTTTATAACTTTCCGTGCTAAGCCCTAGATTCTATTAATAATATACTCCTCCTAGAGTCTTAATACTAAGCCTATAGCTCCGTTATGCCCTTAAGTTATTCCCTTATAAAAGTCTTCTATAAAATACTCTACTATACTTCTTAGGATGTACTTTACCTCTCTATACTTATATAATATTTCTTCTTCTAGATGTTCTAACTATTCCTCTAGCTATACTTTAAAGATTCTTTATGCCTAAAAGCTTTTTAGTGTCTTATAGACTCTTTCTAGCTTATTATCTTTTTAAGTTACTGCGATTTTAGGATAATTATACCTAATTAATCTATCTATATCTTTTCGCAGTAAAGCCCCTAATAGCTTTTTATTATTCTGTAGTTTAGCTTTTTAACTTAGAGCGTCTACTTATGTGTTGTCTATACCTTTAGTATACTAAATTTTAAAATAGTATTCTATAAGCATTTCTGCCTATCTAACCTATCTTTAGTTAAGTTCCTTTATTATTAGGAATCCTATTAGGTTCTTATAGTCCGTCTTAACTATAAATAGTTTTTCTGTGCCTTATAAGAATGCTCTTTATTTCTTTAGTGCTGCAACTATACCTAATAACCCCTTATTATAGATGTTATAGTTTAATTCCGGTAGTGTTATTTTCCGACTATAATATGCCACTAAGTGCCATCTATCTTAATATTTTTGCATAAAGTATACCCCTAGTGTAAAGTCTAATGTATTTGTTTCTATAACCGTCTCTAATCCTAGTTAATAGATTTTAAGAACTGGCTCCTAGGTAAACAACTCTTACTATTCCTTTCCCTATACCTATAGTTCTTCTTTCTTTATTAACCGCGTAAATAGTTTAATATCTTTTAACTATTGCGTTATAAACCGTCTGCAGTAATTACAAAACCCTAGGAATAATCTTAACTATATAACATTCTTTAGTTCTTACCAATTTATTATAGCCTCGATCTTTTTTAAATCTATACTAAGTTGGCCTAGTTTAATAATAAATCTAATAAATTTTGTTTTTCTTATAAAGAACTCGCATTTCTTAATTGCTACTAGCATCTGTTCTTCTTATAGTCTCTTTAAAACCCATTTAATATATTCCCCGTGTTCTTCCTTAGTTATTAAGTAAATAATAATATTATCAAAGTATACTATAACAAATTCATCCAAGTATTCTCCTAATATATTATTAATACGCTTCTAGAACGTCGCTAATATGTTTATAAGCCTAAATTGCATAACTAATAGTTTATATAGTCCTTCTTTTAACCTAAAGGCTGCCTTCTATTTATTGCCTTCCTTAATCCTAATCTAATAGTATACCTATCTCAGATCTATCTTTGTAAAGATTTATACGTTACCTATCCTATCTTAGATTTCGCTAATTAAGGGTAAAGAATACCTATCCTTTTAAGTGATACTATTTAACTGCCTATAGTTAATACATAACCTTAGTTTTCTATTCTTCTTTAGTATAAATAGTACTAGATAACCTGCTAATAACTGCAATAGTCTAATATATCCCTTTTGTAGGTTTTCTTAGATAAACTCCTTAAGTGCTCTAGACTCTTTTTTAGTAAGCTTATAGGTTAGAAAGAGCCTTAAACTTATTCCTAGCTTTAACTCTATTTTATAGTCCTATACTATATAATTTAACAGCTTTTTACTTTTTAGTAACTATAGTTTCTTACTATACTTATAGTATCTCTTTAGTACATAACTTAAGCCTCGCTTAGTTTCTTTATATATTACTCTAACTTAGTACTATACTAACTTAGTTAAGGAACACTAAAAGCGAGATCCGACCCATACTGTCCTATAGGGGTTCCTTTCCGTCTTATCTTGTCCGTACGGTCAAGCTGAGAGTAAGGATCTTGTCTGTTACTGATGCAGCGGCGTTATGTCGTGGCTAGAGGGCGCTTTCAAATGCGTCGTCCTTAACGCCGTCAGAACAGCAGAGTTTTCGCGGGTCTTGGCGCTCGTCAATAATATAAGGCAACTCATTAAGAACAGAGGAATGGTCTTAAAAACTACCTGACGTCTCTCTACCTAGGCACCGACCTAGGGCCACAAGCCAGCGCTTACATTTGCTGGTAAAAGCGATAGGAATCTAAGGAGACAATAGGGTACCTCTATACTTATTCCGCTCTAAGACTATACCTACAGCAAGGGTATAGGAAGAATCTTAACACCGTTAACCACATTTAGCGACGTTAATCCTCCCTTTTTACGCAGCGGCGTTAACCTTTCTCTAGGCGGCGACGTTAATCTAGAACGGACCAAGAAAGAGCTAAGGGCACCCTTCTCTAGGCGGTAACGTTAATCTAAAACGGACTAAGAAAGAGCTAGGATGAACCTATATAGGTAGGCTGGAACGGACTTAGATGTAGGTGTTGGTTAAGATAGAAGGATAATAAGTTTGGTTAGTAGGCGGCTGAGGGACAATAGCTGCGCGGCGTTAAGTTATCTAGGCCCGCGCCTGCAAGATACGGTCGGCCTATTATTACAAGAGCGTCATAGGTAACGCGAAGCAGCTAGGTAACGGCTATGGGGCGTGGTATATAATGGCAGCAACGGACAACTCTAGGGACCTTACCCTTTTACTAGGCTCTAACCCCTAGTGGACCTATCTTAGAGGAAGAATTAACACCTTATTAATAACACTGTCTGTATAGCCCGAAAGGATAGATGCGTGTATTGGTTTATCTAGGCAGGGGCAGGCTGTAAGGATAGGCTTATAGAGCAAATCAGGTGCATATGGGTAGGAGCTAGCTTTGTCCACTAGCTGCTGCGTTAACTATAGCAAGGAACTGGGCAAGCAGTTTAGGCAAACTTGCTATGTATAGTAGTTTTATAATATATATGTATTCTGGCCGCCTTAACTCTACTAACCTCCACCGTTTTCCACCTCTACCTCCACCATATCCCACCTACCGTATTCCACCTCCACCGTTTTCCACCTCCACCGTATTCCACCTCCACCGTATTCCACCGTATTTCACTATATTCTACCTACCCTGTTAGTAGAATTTGGCAGAATTTGGCAGAACTTGGCGGAACATAACAGGACTACCTTAACCTCTACTGTATTCCACCTACCTATTGGCAGAAATTAGCAGAATATAGCAGAACTTGGTAGAATACGGCAGAATATAGCAAAATATCTACCTCCCTACTATAAATTTCGACACCACCAGCCTTGCGGGCCGCTGGCCCACGCCCTACCTAGATGACGGGAGCAACTAGGAATATACCACGGGACCAACCCCAGGACACCGAACCTAGGCCTAGTTATACACCCACCGGACGGACCTAGAAGTACGTATTAAGATAGCTTTTCTATAGCGCCTTAAGGAGACGTCTACTCGTACTTAGTAGTTACTAATTAGAAGAGAGGCCATATAGGCCACATAATAGAAGAAGGAGAGGTTTTACCCGGCTCTATACGGTTCCCCTCTTATGTATATAATACACCTACATAGACCCGCTGCATGGACCCTAATGGGAACCGCAACAGCGTAATTAAATATTATTATTATTATTATACTAACTTAGTTTATTATTACATCTTATAGCGTTAAGTATTTTTAATATTAACTTAACCTATAACCTAATTAATCCTTAGATTGTATTCCTATAACTAAGGCATCCCTAATACTACCTTATCCTATCCTAATAGTAGGATATTAAAAGATATCTTAACTTATCTTCCTTTAATGGTTATCTAAATAGGTCCTATTTTAAGATTAATAATCCCTCCTTTATAGGCTATTAGATCTCCTAAAATTATAACTAATAGGTAAGGTTACTCCTTCTATCTATAAGGTAACCCTATTCTCTTAACTACTACTAGTAAAATATAGTTTCGCGTTACTCTACTATCTATTAGCGCTTTAAACTACTAATCTTACCATTTAACTTATAAATTTAGGTATTATTCTTAAATTCCTTTAAGGGTCTAAGGCTCTACTACTAGCTCCCTTTAATCTTATAAACCTCTACTTTTCCTAACTATTAGCTGCTTAATTCTATTGCACTTAGTTTATTTTTTAGCTAATGCCTAATTTGCTTTTTATCTTCTATATACTATAGATATATATTCTTTAGGCATTCCTACTACTATTATCCGTCTAAGCATTCTTCTATAAGGAATCTTTTTAGTTAAAGTATTAAGTCTCCTAACTTTTAAACTTTTATTAGATGCCAACCGTGTATATACTTAGCATTTTTATACTATTACTTATCTAGCGCCTAATACATCCTTGTAGGGTATTTCCAATTCTTTTCCTTTAGATTTTTGTATATCTTATATATATTATCTATATATGTAACCCATAATAGCGTATAGTATACTAGGTGCTTTAGGTTAACTCTTAACTCGTCTTTATCCTTAAGTTTAAACCTCTACTATACTAATCTAAATATTACAACTTTGTTTATAGGTACTAAGATACACCTTTTACTTCTTTAGTCCTCTAATCGTTCCTTTAGATCCTTTAACGTTATAATTAAGGCTCTTTTAATATAAGTTATGGCCTTTTCTATAATTAGGTGGTCCTAGATAACTTATTTATCCAATTATATATAAAAATCTTCCCACTTATTATTATGTCGCTGTCTATACCACTTTTAGTATAGCTATTAGAGTATATAAAACTTATCCGTAAGGAAGTATCTTCTTATTACTGCGTTATAATAGCCTTTTATATATCGTTTTTTAAACCTAATAGGGATCCCTAGATCCTCTTCGTTTTCCAGTTTAATAAGCCACTTAGCTCTTAATATGCCTACCCTAGGCCTATTAGTAATTCTTTATACTAATACTCTATCCCTTATATATCCTAATATACTAGATCTCTTATCTAGTTTCTATTCTTACTATGCAATAATTCTTTGTCTAAATTCTTCTATGGTTTCTTTTAGTTTGTGTTTTACTAATAGATCCTTAAAGTCTTCTTACTTCTTAATCTTAGTATTAACACTTCAATCCTATTACTAAGCCTTACTCGCAATTTCTTTAATAGTCCTTATTCTGTTGCTAAAATCTTAGTCCTATAAGATTTTTAGTCCTAAGCTCGCTTTTAACTTAAGCTTTACTCCAGCCTTAGTCTAACTAGGCTTACTTAGTATTCTCGTCTTATCTTAAAAGTCTTAAATCTTACTTATCTTATCTTAAGAGTCTTATACCTTTAGGAAACTTCGTCCTAAGCTTATTTATATATTACTAAACTAAGCCATTACTCTACTTTATCGGTTATTGTCCGTTATAGTGTTACGGACGCTTTAAGTACGATGTTACGACTACTTGGAGAGGAGTTGGAAGAAGCTAGTTGGTTAATACAAGCACGGTCCAGGATGGAACCGGTAGAACTATGTGACGAGGAATGGTAGTATAAGTTATATAATATGCTACGTAAGGAACGTGGAGAACGGACGGAACGTACGTACCTTATGTACCTCACGTACATTACGTATAAGAAGGATTTTATAGGAGTACGGTCGTGTATTTAAAGGACCTTAGTCCCTACCTAGATAGTTCTTTCCTTGTAGTAATTCTTAGAATATAATTAGAGTTAATCTGTTAGGCAACCACTCCACTAGTTATTATTACGTTGTTAACTTTACGCATTACCTATATACCTAGCCCAATAACGAGCCTATTGTAGTACTTGCTACAAGGTTCCGTTATATAATTACTACCTAGTTACGGTATTAAAAGTCGAACAACATGCCACTAAAAGCAGCCACCACGACGCCATTAACGGCGGCAACTACTTTAAGGTTAGGAGGTAATACCAGTATAGTAAATACTAACTTATAACAACCTATAACGGTTAAACAACTACAGAAAATAGTTAACTAGTTAATAGAAAATAATACGGCACTTAAATAAAGGATTAATAAGATAGGAGCAGTAAAGGTTAAGTTACTATTAATTAAAAGATTCTTAGGAGAGAGATTAAAGCTTAAAGGATTTCTTACGTAAATGCACTTTAAGGTTACGCAAGAGGGAGTAAAGCTGGTAATACTTATAGATTAAATAGCGTATATAGAATTGTTCTTATTAGGAAGAGTACTTAAATGGTTTAAGCCTTACCTTATAGAGATATAAGCAAATAGAATAATAACAATAAACTAAGGAGTACGGTTTATATTTTTAAGCTAGAATAGATTTATAGAGCAACTTATATAGATATTTAAAGACCTAAAGGCGACGACTATAGCGGAAAGAAAGCTTTAAGATATTATATAATAAACCTTAGCTATTAAATATACAATGCAGTTCTAAACGCTAGTAATATAAGTTAAGTAGAATAATAGGGCGCTTATGGTATAGTATAAATAGGGACTTAAGGCTAAAGTCTAGGATATAATTATTCTAATAGAAGATACGGACACCTTAAGGGAATTAATAAATTAAGCGATAAAGATTAATAATAGGATCTACTAAAGGGAATAGACTAAGAGAGGTTAGGACAGAGTTCTATAGTTATATAAGGCGTAGAGTACGTATTAACTAAAGCTAAGTTAGAAACTATAGTATGGCGCAGAGCTAATAGACCTAAGCAGTACTAAAGAAGCCTATAAGAGATAGAGTAAGATATTATAGAAACTAAAAGGATAAGGATTAAGTAATTAAAGGTCTAGGGAGTAAAGGCCGAATTAGGGATCTCAGCAGCAAAAGATATTTAGGCGGACTCTATAACAAGAAAGATGGTTTAAAAAAAGAGCTTATATAAATTGCGGAAAATAGGGTTATTTCGCCAGAGATTATAAAGATAGTTAGAGTTACTATATAATAAAGGGAACTGGACTAGTAGACGGCATATACGTATAGAGGGATAATAATATACTACAAGGAATAAAGGATTATTTAATTAACTACTTTACGTTTTGCTATAACAACGCGTGCTGAATTTATAAAGACGCTAAGTATAGCGTAAGCTATTGGCCACAGAAACCTAGTTTAGAGAAACTAAGAGCTACCTAAGACTATAAAGAGTAAGATAGGCTCTATAAATGCGACGAAGATCTAACAGCAACTTTTAGTATAGTATTAATAAGGCAGTATTTAAAAAGGGACTTTAGGAAAAATCCATTCAATAATGTTAAGAAAGAAGATCTTAAGATATTAGTATTAGAAGTAGAGACTAAGACTACTATAGAGTAAGGTTTAGTAACGGGCATTATAATACTATTAGATACGGCATCTATCGCTTTATAAGACGGTAGGAGTAGTATCTAAAAGAGATTAAGTAAGTAGACGACTGCTAGTACTAGTTTACCACTTAATAAAGGTAAAAGGCTAAAGGCTTAAGATTCTTAAAACGAGATAAGAGACAACTAAGATTCTTAAGACGAGATAAGGTATACCTAAGGACCTATAACAGATAAAAACCAATAGAGTAGGGCAGTAGCTTAGTTTAGGAATATATAAATAAGCTTAGGATAGAGTTTCCCATAGGCATTAAATTCTTAAGACAAAATAAATAAGATTTAAGACTTTTAAAACGAGATAAGAACACTATAAACGCCTAGTTAGACTAAGGCGGGAGCTAAGCTTAAGCTAGAAGCAAGCTTAGGATTAAAGAATCTAAGGGACTAAAAATTTAGAGTATAAATAAGGACACCTATAGGCAAGAGGCAAGGAGCTTCTTTATAAATTAGAGAATCTATAATCTAGGTAGTAGTTAGACTAAGCGACAGATATATAGACCTAGAGGACTTACTAGTTAAACATAGTGTTTAGCCTAAAGATTAAAAAGTTAATACCAAGATTAAGAAGTACAAAGACTTTAAGGATCTACTTATAAGATGCGAAAGAAAAGAAACTATAGAGGAATTTAGAGCAAAAATTACCTTATAGTAAGAGTAGAAACTAGATAAGAGATTTAGTCTACTAGGTTGTATAAGGGACAGAGCGCTAGTATAAAGAATTACTAATAGGCCGAGAATAGGTATATTAAGAGCTAAGTGGCTTACTAAACTAAAATAAAAAGAGGATTTAGGAATCCTAACCAGATTTAAGGAATAATATATAAAAGGCTATTATAACGCAGTAATAAAAAAATACTTCCTTATGGACAGAGCATATATACTTAAGTAGCTATACTAAAGATAGTATAGGCAATGATATAACGATAAGTGGGAAGATTTCTATATATAGTTAGATGAAAAAGTTGTCCAAGACCACCTAATTACGGAAAAGGCTATAACTTATATTAAAGGAGCCTTAATTATAACGTTAAAAGATCTAAAGGAGCAATTAAAGGACTAAAGAAGTAAGAGACGAATCTTAGTACCTGCGAATAAAGTCGCGATGCTTAGATTAACATAAGAAAGGTTTAAACTTAAGGATAAAGATAAGCTAAGAGTTAACCTAAGATACTAAGTATATTATATACTATTATAAATAGCATATATGGATAATACGTATAGTATATATAGGACACTAAAAGATAAGAATTAGAAATATTTAATAAGAATATATTAGATAACGGATAAGGCAAAATACCAAAACGCTAAGTATATGTATAGTTAGCACCTAGTAGAAGTTTAAAAATAAGGGGACTTAATACTTTAACCAGGGAGATTCCTTATAGAAGAATGCCTAAATAGATAACAATAGTGGGAATATCTAGAGAATACCTATCTATAGTATATTAAAGATAAGAAGCGAACTAAGTATTAGCCTAAGTTAGACTAAGTATAAATAGGATCTAGTAGCTAATAGTTAGGAAAAGTAGAGGCCTACGGGATTAGAGGGAACTAGTAATAGAGCTTTAGACCCTTAAAGGAATTTAAGAAAAATACCTAAATTTATAAGTTAAATAGTAAAATCAACAGTTTAAAGCACTAATAGATAGTGGAGCAATAAGGAACTATATCTTACTAGTAGTAGTTAAAAGAATGGGACTACCATATAGGAAAAAGGAGCACCTATATTTATTAGTAACAATTTTAGGAGATCCGATAGCCTATAGGGACGGCATTATTAATCTTAAAATAGGACCTATTTAGTTAACTATTAAAAAAAGACAGATTCGGATGTCTTTTAATATCCTACTATTAGGAAAGGATAAGTTAATACTAGGGATGCCTTAGTTACAGGAGTACAATCTAAAGATTAATTAGGTTATAGGTTAGGTTAATATTAGAGATACTTAACGCCGCAAGATACGATAATAAGCTAAGTTAGTATAGTACTAAGTAGGAGCAACCTACAAGGAAACAGAAAAGGGACTAAGCTATGTACTAAAGAGATACCATAAGTATAGTAAGAAACTATGGTTACTAAAGAGTAAAAAGCTATTAGAGTATGTAGTATAGGATTATAAGATAGAATTAGAACTAGAAATAAGTCTAAGGTTCTTTCTAATCTATAAGCTTACTAAAAAAGAAGGTAAAGTATTAAAAGAGTTTATTTAAGAAAACTTACAAAAGGGATATATTAGACTATTATAATTATTAGCGGGTTATCCAGTACTATTTATCCTAAAGAAAAATGGCAAGCTAAGGCTATATATTAACTATAGATAGTTAAATAGCATTACTAGGAAGGATAGGTATCCTTTACCCTTAATTAGCGAGATCTAAGATAGGATAAGTAACACACAAATCTTTATAAAGATAGATTTAAGATAGGCGTACCATTAGATTAGAATTAAGGAAGGTAATAAATAGAAGGCAGCCTTTAGGTTAAAGGAAGAACTATATAAACTATTAGTTATATAATTTAGGCTTATAAACGCACTAGCAACGTTCTAGAAGTAAATTAATAATATATTAAGAAAATACTTAAATGAATTTGTTATAGTATACCTTAACAATATTATTATCTATTTAATAACTAAGGAAGAACACGGGGAATACGTTAAATGGGTTTTAAAAAGACTATAAGAAGAACAGATGCTAGTAGCAATTAAGAAATACAAGTTCTTCACTAGGAAGACAGATTTCGTCAGATTTATTATTAAACTAGGCTAACTTAGTATAGATCTAAAGAAGATTAAGGCTATAGTAAATTAGCAAGAACTAGAGAACGTTACGTAGTTAAGATTGTTTTTAGGGTTTTATAATTATTATAAAAGGTTTATAGCGCAATAGTTAAAGGATATTAAGCCATTTACGCGGTTAATAAAGAAAGAAGAACTATAGGTATAGGGAGAGGAATAATAAGAACTGTTTAAAGAAGTTAAGAGGTTGTTTACCCAGGAGCTAGTTCTTAAGATCTATTAACCAGAACTAGAGACGGTTGTTAAGACAGATATATTAGACTTTATACTAGGGGCATACTTTATATAAAAGTATCCAGATAGATAGCACCTAGTGGTATACTATAGTTAAAAGATAACACTACCAGAGTTAAACTATAACATCTATAACAAGGAGTTATTAGGTATAGTTACAGCACTAAAAAAATAGAGAGCATTTTTATAAGGCATAGAAAAACTATTTATAGTTAAGATAGATTATAAGAACCTAATAGGATTCCTAATAATAAAGGAACTTAACTAAAAATAGGTTAGATAGGCAAAGATGCTTACAGAATACTATTTTAAGATTTAGTATATTAAGGGCATAGACAATATAAGAGCAGACGCTCTAAGTTAAAAGGCTAAACTATAAAATAATAAAAAGCTATTAGGGGCTTTATTGCGAAAAGACATAGATAGATTAATTAGGTATAATTATCTAAAAATTATAGCAACTTAGGAAGAACTAGAGAAGGTTTATAAGTCACTAGAAAGCTTTTAGGTATAAAGAATTCTAGAAGTATAGCTAAAAGATCTATAGACGGATATATACAAAAACTAAGAAGTAAAGTACATCCCAAGAAGTATAGTAGAGCAATTTATAGAAGATTTCTATAAAGGACTAACTTAAGGACATAACGGAGCTACGGTGTAACCGACTACTGAGGCTCGCATTACCTTATAACTCACCACCCGTCTCTTGACTTATATGTCTCTTGTCATCATATATCTTATTATTGTATTACCCCTGTCTTTAATGTCTACCTATCGATTGTTTCTATTACCTATTCATTACCTATTACTAACTGAGTGGCAATG